>NW_023416324.1:162546331-162889173 GCF_014108235.1 Myotis myotis
CCCTTTAAATACAGTTCCTCATGTTGTGACCCAACCATAACATTATTTTCGTTGCTACTTCATAACTGTAATGTTGCTATTATTATGAATCGTAATGTAAATATCTGATATGCAGGATGGTCTTAGGCGACCCCTGTGAAAGGGTCATTTGACCGCCAAAGGGGTCGCGACCCACAGGTTGAGAACTGCTGAGATGATACTTAAAGAAGATGGTCTTTGGCTAGAGTTAAGAAACAGGAGAGAAAACTTTAGGAGGACACAAGTGATTCAATCATTCATTTAACAAATATTTATTGAGCTTTACTATAGGCTTAGACTTGCTCAGATCTAGGGATATAGCAGTGAATAAACAGGACAGACACAGTCCCTGTCTTCATGAAATTTATAGAAAATGGGAGAGACATATATTAAATGAACGAAAATACACAATTAATTATGAAAAAAAATCCAAGGTGATTTCAGAACAGGAAGACTTAAGCAATACAGGCAAAAAATGAACCAGGTTTAGAAGCAACTACAGAGGCTATAAAATGTTAGGGGGGGAAAAAAAGAAGAAGAAGTATTAACAGGAGTTGTTAATTGAGTAGGTATGGAGAGAACAGAAAGGGAGGAATCAAAGATCACTCTAAAGGACCTGTGAATCTCACAAATTGTTGGTATTCAGTAGAGTGAGGAAGTTAGAGATAGGTTAGATAACAACAGTTTATATTTGCATGGCACTTTCATTTTCATAACTAATGCACTAGAGATTGAGAGAATGGCAGCTGGATAATACAGTGATTGCTAATTAAGAGGAAGAGACTGCTGTCCTAAGAGCAAGAAGAGCAAGATCATAACTTTTTTAAAAAATATATTTTCTTGATTTTTTACAGAGAGGAAGGGAGAGAGATAGAGAGTTAGAAACATCAAAGAGAGAGGAACATTGATCAGCTGCCTACTGCACACCTCCTACTGGGGATGTGTCCGCAACCAAGGTACATGCCCTTGACTGGAATTGAACTTGGGAACTTTCAGTCCGCAGGCCGACGCTCTATCCACTGAGCCAAACCGGTTAGGGCAAGATCATAACTTCTAATTGTCCTCAGGCCTATCTACATGAGGACAATTAATCTAATCACCAAAAGGAGACAATTACACTATTTACTCAAGATGCCTTATATGAGGAAAAAAAAGTCAACCTTTTAATTAAGACAACAAAAACTGATAGCCTCAGCAAAACAAATAAACACTTCTAAGAAACTTTAGGAATATCATTAAAAGAATTCAAAGGACTCACTTTGACAAAGTCCAGGACAGCATCTCTCTGAATCTGCTTGGTCCTTATTTTCTCCTCCTCATACTGTAGGGCAGCAAGCTGTGCCTCTCTCCTAGTGCACTCTACTAACTGTTCTCTTCTCTGAGGAAGTTCTAAGTCTGTATGTGATAGCTGAAACAAAAATCAGTTTGCATATGCAAGTGGGGATAAAGACCAACTTATCCATTTAGGGAACTACTACTGAACCAACTTTTACTTTGCAGTCACCTAGTATTTCTTTAAATGTGTTTATTGCTATTTTTTTTTCTCATTTTGCACTGTTCTTATATGTACTGCTAGAGGCCTGATGCACGACATTCATGCACTGGGGGTGGGGGTGGGGGGTCCCCCTCAGCCCACTTGCACCCTCTCGCAGTCCAGGACCCCTCAGGGGATGTCCAGCTGCCGGTTCAGGCCTATTCCCCACACTGGCAGGCAGGCATCCGCCGAGGAGTCTTTAGTGCTGCCGTGGAGGAGGGAGAAGCTCCAGCCAACACTGCTGTGCTCCCCAGCCATGAGCCCGGCTTCTGGCTGAGCTGTGCTCCCCCTGTGGGAGTGCACTGACCACCAGGGGGCAGCTCCTGCGTTGAATGTCTGCCCCCTGGTGGTCAGTGCGCATCATAGTGACTGGTCATTCCACTGTTTGGTCTATTTGCATATTAGCCTTTTATTATATAGGATAAAGCCATCATGTGGAAAAAGATTTTTATTTTCTGTCTGATATCTAAAAACACTGTTAGCAAGTATCAGGTGTACATATTATATTAACTGTATGACTGAGGAGACAGGTAGTGAGGTTCACAGATATCTGACAATTAATAGTAACTTAAGTATTAAAAAAAAGAAAACCATCTTAGTTTAAAAACAATAAAAACTAAAACAGAACATTTTTTTACCTGATTGTGACTTGGTGATAGTGAAGAAGATGGCCCAACTGGAACCCTGATCCATAAAAGAAAAAAGAGAAAGAAAAAACCCTCTTTGATAAGAGAGACAGATAAATAAAAGACAAGCGAAACTTCATTGTTAATGTAGCTTTCTATCAATCAACAGGCAAACTGTATAGTGAGCACTTAAAGGCTAAATAAATTTTGTAAACTTGAGCCCAAGTCATTAAATTAAGCTACAGGAATACCTGATGTCTCCAACTCATGTTTCATGTGATGATATCACTGATCAAGTTATAGACAGCTAACAACTGTCTGTGATCAGCCAATGCTGATAATACAATTATTTGAGATCACTTTCAAACAGTATCATTTTTTTACAGCATAAATGTTATCTTCTTTACTACCTTGATTGAAACAAGATACATATAAATGGAGATCGTTTTATATACAAAGTCATTTATCAACAGAAATCTGGAATACTACAGAACCTGGTAACTGTACTTGCAAAGAACTCCGACTCCCATTTTCAACTGATGAAGCAATTTTAAGAGCAAAAGTAAAGACACTCTTGGTTTTTATTTTCAAGAAAATGATGAAACCTGATTTAATGCTTAAAAAATAGTAAAACTTGCCTCTCAGTTTTATCAGTGTTAATTCTTACAGTTTGGTATTTATCTTTTTCCTGAACTGGACTTGGTGTTTCAAGTCTGTTACTCATCTGTGTCTTTAAAATTAACAATGTTGCAACAGTGACTTTTTGACATTTAGGACCTGAAATTTTACACTATGATTATTAGCCAAATGTTTTTTAATTCTATATTGCTTCCAATAGAAATTAATAAACTTTACAAGACTAAGCATGATACTATCACCTCTCCTGAACTAAAATGACATTTAGGTAATAAGTAAAACACTTTCAAAAATGATAATTTTTGTTAGTTTTAACTTTACACTTATTTAATCCATCTTGGCAAATAACTATAAAATACTTAACAATTTATCATAATCTATCCCCCTACCTTTATTATTCTTCAGGTGGGTACGTTCTATGTGTGTGTGGAAGGGGGAGGTGGGAGCAATGTACATGGAGGGTAAGGGGTGGGAAGGGCAATTGGGAGGAGAAAGTAAGCAACTTTCTTTTCAGCAATGACTAATGGGCAAGTAGTAGTTTGTTAAACTGACTTAATTCCTTTGAGTGTAACTGGAGGACTGATATTTTGGTTAAGACAGGTCTTGGTAGCCTGAAGTTGACAGAAGTTAGAGGTGATATTGTTTTGTAGGTTCTAATTATCAAGTCTATTTGCAGATAAGCGCGATGAGTATGGGAACTTTGACTAAAGTTTACAGCTTTTCCCAAATACCTAGAAAAGTACTTGGCACATAGAAGTAGCACGTAGATACTGAGCAAATATCTAATTGAAAAAATGAAGTACAGTTGACACTAGAACAATGTGGCAGTTAGGAACATCAACCCTCACCCCCTTGCACAGTTAAAAATCTGCAAGTAACTTTTAAAAAATATGTATATTTTTATTTATTTCAGAGAGTAGGGGAGAGGGAGAGATAGAAACATTAATGATGAGAGAGAATCATTAATTGGCTGCCTCCTGCACATCCCCTACCGGGGATCAAGCCTGCAACCCAGGCATGTGTCCTGACCAGGAATCGAACTGGTGACCTCTTGGTTCATGGGTCGACGTTCAACCACTGAGCCACACTGGCCAGGCTCAACCAACATTTTAAATCCATGATTGGTTGAATCTCCCAATGTGGAACCCGGGGATATGGAGAGCAAACTCAGACTTGCACATTTTGGAATCCGAAGTGGTCCTGGGACCAATCCCCTGTGGATGAATATAATCATGGCTTCAGTTTCTAGCACTGTGGCAGATTACATACTCTGAATGATTCTTCCAACGGAAACAACTAAAATGTTGAATAAAATAGTATTTTAGAATACACTGCTGAAGTGCCATGAAAATAAAGAATTCACAGATTATAAAAATAAGTAAAAATAGAAACTCTGTATTAAAGTTTAATAGACAGATTTTTGGCCCCTATGATCCCCACATCTGATGTTACTACAGCGAACACATTACACATCAAAAGGACTTTGCAGATGAAATTAAAGTTACTTATCAGCTGACCTAAAATGGGGAGATTACCCATGTGGGCCTAATAAAATCATATGGACCCTTAAAAGAAGAGGAAGGCAATAGAGCAGAAAGGGAAATCAGAGAGATTCAAAACGTGAGAAGGATTTGGTCCACCACTGCTGGCTTGATATAGAAAAAGCCATGAACTAAGAAATGTGGGTGTTGCCGAAACCAGTTTGGCTCAGTGGATAGAGCTTCGGCCTGCGGACTGAAAGGTCCCGGGTTCGATTCCGGTCAAGGGCATGTACCTGGGTTGCGGGCATATCCCCAGTAGGAGATGTGCAGGAGGCAGCTGATCGATGTTTCTCTCTCATCGATGTTTCTAACTCTCTATCTCTCTTCCTTCCTCTCTGTAAAAAATCAATAAAATATAAAAAAAATAAAATTTAAAAAAATAAAAAATAAAAAAAAGAAAGAAATGTGGGTGGACTCTAGAAGCTGAAAATGACTCCCAGCAGATAGACAACCAGGCAATGGGACCTTAGTCTGTAATTGCACGGAAATGAATTCTGCCAACAACCTGTATAATCCCAGAAGGGAATTCTCCCCCAGTGTCTCCAGATAAGAATCCAGGCCAGGCAATACCTTGATTCAGCCTTGTGAGATTCAAAGCAAAGAACCAAGGAAATCCTGTCCAGATTTCTATCCAGCAGAATTGTGATATAATAAATGGGCATGTTTTAAGCTGCTAAATTTGTGATAATTTGTTACATAAGCATTAGAAACCAATACATAAGGCAACTGGGCTAAAAAGCTGGCTTTCACTTTGAGGGTTTATACTAAATCCTAGAGATCTTGAGCTTTATTTGTGATGAATATAGCAACTAACAGGGCCAGGAGATAGAGTCTATGTCCATTCAAAGTGGGAAAATGTAATAGGAAATCCCTGAATTGGAAAATCAGAACACTACACCCTCAGCAGAAATAGACATGGCAACTAAAAAGTCATTTTGAGATAAATGTCAAAGATACAAAATTTAACTAAATCACTATGAACTGACTGATGAGACTATAAAAGGCCAAGTTATAAATTTCTTTACTCTCCCCATTTTCTTTATCCATCTATATCTCAGTCCCCTAAACTATAATATACTGTCAAGCATAAGTAAAGAACTATGTATGACACGTCTACATAGCAAATATACTATTGTTTTAAGAATAGGCATGCCAAGTCTACTTCTTTAGGAGTTCATAAAAACAAAGAGGAAGCAAAAAAACAAAGGCTGAGAATTTCATTTAGCTTTCTTTATGGATAAATCCAGATTATCACCATAAAAATCTCATTGTTATTAAGTATCTTCAAATCAAATAATTGTTTAGGTAATGCTTTAGGTGATCTGAATTTAGAAACAATAAATCAATTTTACTTGTTTTGCTATTATATGAGCACAAAAGGCACATTATCACCCAGTTCTAAATACAGAGTGTCTAAAACACACAGTATATCTAAATGTCTTCATTATACATAGATCTATATACAACTAAAATCATTTCATGCTTTTTATTGAGTGTTAAGACAGAAAAAAATGAATAGAATTGGTTTTTCAAACCTGTTTTGATGTGAATATCTTTTTATGTCTTCTGTTTTTTGAAACTCCCTCGTGGGTACTGGTTTTATTGGTGAACTCTACACCAAAAGAGCAGAAATAAATCAATTTAAATATATATCCAGAACACTGTGATTACACAGTTCACATTCAACTTGACATTTAGGAATATATATATTACACTAAAAAATATAATATTATCACAAAATTTTCAAACGTGAATTTTTATGTTTAAAGGATTATAGACTATCTTACTGCTTTGGTAAACACAAAACTACTCATAATCCAAAAATGTTTATTTTATTTTCAAAAAAGTAGATTTCCTTCTCACTGTATTATATAAATGATAGTGGACATAGCGTATAAATGAGTAAGATGTCAGCGCTGGAAAGGATCTTAGAGGTCATCCAGTACAAATTTCCATCCACAGAAATTCCTACTTAACCAGCCCTAACTTTTACTCAGCTTCTTTTGAATATTTCTAGCAATGAAGAATTTATTTGGCAGATCACATTTCTTTAATTCTTCATCATCACAAATTGTTACTCATGTTTGTCATCTATACAGTTCTGGAGATGTTGGTGGGATATCAAGATAAAGAAAAAAGTAATGTCTTTTTTGGCAAAATATTAATTAAAAGAGAAATACTGGCAATTTGATTCATTTATAAACTAAAGGGTAAAGATCATTTCAAAAAACATTACTGAGGAAAATTAAACTGACTTAAGTGATATGAAAAAAATTTACAAAGGTAGAAACTTGGAGGTTATCACAGCAACGTATTTTGTCAAATGAAAATCTATAGAAACAATACAATCTTATTTCAACACCAAAAATAATCATCAAAATGCATATTGTTGAAGGGAAAAAAACTTATCTGAAAAGTATATCTAAAAGTCAAATGTAAAACTAGTTATAGCCTAGCTCTAAGAAATAGGTATATCACACATGACTAGAATATCTTTGGTGAGTTATTCCAAAGGGCTAACTAAAGCTGACTCCCTTAAAGTCTGGGCATGAGAATCATATGAAATATAAATTTAGAATCCTGACAAGAGAATCATTATTCTAATTTCAGTGAATATGGATTTTTAAAAAATAAACAAAAATCTCTCCCAGTATCTTAACATCAATGACTTATCACTCTGTTTTACACTACAATTATCTAAATTTATTGCAAGAGGCAGATGAAATTTTCACAACAAATGTATATGACATTGGTTTAATTAAAAAAAGTCATATTCTGTAAGTCATAGCCTATTTTATCATACTTCTAGATATGTGAGAGATTTATAATAAAATCAAATAATAGCAGAGTGTTTAAAATCTCAAACAGATTAGTATCAACCCATTTTCAGATAGTATTCAAGAACGTAAAAAAACTTCACTTTTTTTAAAAAACATTTTTATTGATTTCAGAGAAGAAGGGAGAGGGAGAGAGAAGCATCAATGATGAGAGAGAATCATTGATTCGCTGCCTTCTGCACACCTCTATTGGGGATCAAGCCCGCAACCCAGGCATGTGCCCTTGACCAGAATTGAACCCAGGACCCTTCGGTCCACAGGCTGACACTCTATCCACTGAGCCAAATCAGCTAGCAGTGGTCGGCAAACTCATTAGTCAACAGAGCCAAATATCAACAGTACAATTGAAATTTCTTTTGAGAGCCAAATTTTTTAAACTTAAACTATATAGGTAGGTACATTGTTATTAACTTAATTAGGGTACTCCTAAGGCCTAAGAAGAGCCACACTCAAGGGGCCAAAGAGCCGCATGTGGCTCGCGAGCCGCAGTTTGCCAACCACAGATAGGGTTTCACTGGTTATTAAACCATCTAAAACAGTGGTTCTCTAATGCCGCGACCTTTAATACAGTGCCTTATGTTGTGGTGACCCCCAACCATAAAATTATTTTCATTGCTACTTCATAACTGTAATTTTGCTACTGTAAACAATATGTAATATATATGTGTTTTCCGATGGTCTTAGGTGGCCCCTGTGAAATGGTCGTTCGATCCCCAAAGGGGTTGCGACCCACAGGTTGAGAACCGCTGATCTAAAATAATACTGCTTCATCACATTAAAAATATTTTTTTTCTTTTAAATTGCTTTGAAAGAGAGAAAGAGGGGTGGGGAGGGGGAGAGAGAGAGAGAGAGAGAGAGAGAGAAACATCAATAGGTTGCACCCCGACCATGGATCAAACCTAAAACCTGGGTATGTGCCCCGATCCCGAACCTGTAATGTTTTGGTGTATGGGACAACGCCCAATCAACGGAGCCACACCAGCCAGGGTTGCTTCATCATATTTTTATAGATGCCAAATTTTAGAAAGCTTTATGAAACAGAAGTCATAAAGAGCCTTATGACAGACATAAAGACTACCATACACAACAGGTAGCAAGAATTAAGAACATATTATTACAAACTAGCCAATATAATGGATTGAAGAAATGGTACTACAATTTTTCACCAGTAAAGTAATAGGCATTATCACTTTTAGTAGAGATATCTCATTTATACAGTTTAATTAACCATAAAATAATCAGAGACCTTAAGAAAATAAAAAGGATTCCCTTTAATATTACAGTGTGCATTGTTGCCCAGCTGGTGTGGCTCAGTGGCTGAGTATTGAACCATGCACTGGGAGGTCGCTGGTTTGATTCCCAGTCAGGGTATATCCCCAGATGGGGGAGTGCAGAAGGCAGCCAATCAATGTTTCTCTCTAATTGATGTTTCTACCTCTCTCCCTCTCCCTTCCTCTCATTCTAAAATTAATAAAAACATATTTTAAAAAAAGATTATAGTGTACACTGTTGATTTTAACTTTATTACAAAGTATTTGCTCTAGCAGGGATGTTTATAGCCTGAACCACAAGTAGTTTCATTCATCACCTGGAACACACTGATATCTCTGGGCTGCAGGACTCGGATTTATGTAACTTCATTCAACTTTAAATACAAGAGTGCCTTCTGAATGCCAACAAAAATACTGTGTTCAAAAGCCTTCAGATAGGAAAACCAAAGGGTTTTTTAAAAGAATGATATCACTTCCAACTAAAGGACTTGTATGCATGCATAGAAGCATAACCAGTGGACATAAGACATTGGGGGATAGGGGAGGCTAG
Organism: Myotis myotis; assembly: GCF_014108235.1. Classification (NCBI taxonomy): domain Eukaryota; kingdom Metazoa; phylum Chordata; class Mammalia; order Chiroptera; family Vespertilionidae; genus Myotis; species Myotis myotis. Next base: position 162,555,345 of record NW_023416324.1, read on the forward strand.
GGGACTGTCTAGGGCGGGGGGATAAAATGGACACATATGTAATACCCTTTGTAATACTTTAAGCAATAAAAAAAAAAATTAAAAAAAAAAAAAAAAAAAAAGAATGATATCACTTCCTAACATGTCCCACTTGAAATGATTATTCTCTATTTCATCATTCTTCAAAAAGGCCCAAGTGTTTCTCAATAACCCCAGCTCAGAACCTGGGACCAACACCAGACATTAACAATGCACAAACTAAAGTGGAGCCATTTTATTATGCTGACAAGATTTATTGAAGAAGGCTATTTCTACTTGAGACCTTTGGGGAACTGGCAAAGTTCTTGCAGTGGACTGAATGCTTGTTTGTTTTATACAGCAACTCAATGCTCCACACTATAAGAGACATCCAAGAATTTTATTGGCAAACCATTTATATTCTGTGAGACTGAGAATAGAAGCTCCAATGTCATTAAGCTCATTATACAAATTCTATGGTTAAGTTTCTATGTTGCTCTGAAAGTCATCGGTTTGGTTCAATTCTTAGTTACTGATCAAACTATGATTATCAATATGTAACAATAAAAAAGCAGTAAGAACAACAATTAAAAGCATCACATTCCTTTGCATTTTCTTCAAAGGTATAGAATACTCTTAGGACTTTTAAAATTCTTTTTAAAAATTCTGAAATCTGTCCTTTTATTTGAAAAATAAACCTAAACCCTATTTGAGACTATTGTCTGATCTTTAAAAATGAATCTGAAAAATTCAGTAATGAAACTGGAACTGAGCATAATAAAACAAATAATAAAGCCTAAACCAACAAATCACTGATAGGACAGAAATTTATACTACCATAAATTATTTTACTAGGGGGCAGCAACATAGTTAGGCTTAAATATGTGTACTACCTCATGAGAGATTCGCCGTTGTTCAATATATGCCATAAACTGTGAACTGAGGCTGTCTGAGTCCAGGCCCTTGGGTTGCCTCACCTCATCCTCTTCTTCCTCTGCAGTACAGCTGTCAATGTAGTCAATTTGATCCAGATCGTGTTCCACTGTCCACATCACACACACATCAGGAAAAAAAACATTCAAATTAGATAGCTAATGAATGACATTACATTGCATTTTTTCCTTTTCCCTAACATGTTCTATTCTGAAAGTGGAAGAAATGAGAAGTTTAAATTATGCAAGCCTTTATTATTAGTCCATGGCCACTCACAAAAATAGGCTCCAGAAAAACATTAGTCCTAATTCACTAAAGCATACAGTAATTGATGATAAGTATTAGAATACAGACCTCTAATATTTATTTTTTTCTATGGACAGCTCTTTACTGTTTTAAATAAGACAGTCTGAGTTTTTGATACAAAGAAAGAAAGAATAATTTTTAAACATTGGAAGGTACGTCTTCTTTTAGGTTCTTTCCCCAAGTTTTAGATTTTGGGTGTAATCATACCTCTCTTTGAAGAGGTGGGAGGCAGAAAACCTAACACAATCAACTCAAAAAAAAGAGAAAGGATTGGAGGAAAGTGAACTTGGAGATAAAGAAATAGGTACCGACTACTGTTTCCCTTCCTATAACTGTTGTCCATAACCAGAACAAAGATTTTCTATTTAAAAATTATTTTCTAGAGGTCAGCATTGTAGATATTTTATAGCAGTTTGTGGATAGAAGAAAATCATTTGGGGAATTTTTTATTCTCAAAATGTTTTGTGGTGAGGAGAAGTATATAAATAAAGTTTAAAATCACATCATTATTTCTTCTAATAAGTTTCGGAGTACCCCATTATTGTTAAGCTTAGAAACTAGCCATTTAAAAATCCAGTTAAAATGGCACGCTAGAAAAAAAAAATACTTGCTACGAAGATGGTTTCTCTAGAGATGTATTAAACCCCAGCTATTACTGTATGATATTCTGTAGGCTGGCTAAAAGTTGCAGTTTCTGGGAAAAGTGAATTTGAAGAAGTCTACTTTTCAATTTAGTTTTCTAATTCAATTATTTCTAAATATTTCCATAACTGAAGTTAATACAAAAATAAATTTTGAGTTACTAGTTATATTAATAGGTAAAAGGATGAAAAGGTCTACACCCACATTAGAAACCAGGTACATAAATGCATTTTTTCCCAATGTGCTACAACTTGTGTGACTAAATAAATAATTCATTTTATGACTACTTCCCAAGAATGCACTATCATTTTTCATACTATTTTGACCAACACTGTCCAAGAGAAATAGAACGTAAGCCACAAAAGTAAACCACGTATGTAATTTTAAATTAACTAGTAGCCACATTTCTAAACGTCAAAAGAAAAGTTGACTAATTTTAATAATATATTTTATTTTGTCCAATAGATCTAAAATATTATCATTACCACATGTAATTAATATAAAATATTATTATTTTACATTCCTTTTTTCATGCAAAGTCTTCAAAAATCTGTTTACACTTACAGTACATTCAGAAAAGCCACATTTCAAATGCTCAATAACCACATGTGGCTAGTGCCTACTATATTGGACAGCACAGATATAGACATTATTTTAAGGCTGAAATGAATCAATGAGAAAGATTATTACATATACAAGCAAGATTAAAAAGAAAACCAGTAAAATAATGAAGAAATGCTAAATAACAGGAGAAAAAAAAGAATATAAGATGGTAGGGAAAAAAGATAGCAAACCACTTAATTGAAATAATGAGTCAGAGATTAAGCATCTTCTCAGATAATACAATAGATTTCTGGAAAATCAAAGTCATTTCTCCCTTATGGCTAATCCTCAAAATTTAAAAATTCAAATTAAAGCAATATTGAGTAGAATACGAAAATCAAGTCTGCTGCAGAAGTACAAACAAAAAGAGTTCTGTCTGTTAATGAGCTATAAAAACAATTTTAAACCACAAATATTAAAATATCAGAATATGGAAGACTCAGATTCAGATGCCCTTGAAGAGCACAATCCCAGATGAAGGAAAAGGTAATGAAGAATAGCACTGAGTTCCTAAAAGAGGTAAAGTAGTGACCACAAAAAGAATCTTTGAAAGAAGACTAGTACTTCAAAAGAAGATTCTGGTTAAATTAACAAAAATCTAATCCAGATAAATTGTCGTTAATAAAGTTTCCTCCCAAAATAAAGGTAAGAGAGAAGCACTGTATTTTAACTGAAAGCCTGAAAATATAGAGAAATTGAAATTTAATCTCAACAGAAAACAATTTTTTCCCAATTATATAAGAGAAAGACTTTAAAAGAAGAGTTGAAGAAGCTACAAATACACAAACCAAAGGAGTAGGTGTGAAAAAGACCATTTTTTAGAGTAATTATAAAAACTTCAAATGTCATCAGGAATTATATTTACCTCCATTTGCTACTACTACACTGCTGCGATTCTCTTGGTACTGGTTTTCTCTTCGTAGTCTTTGTTCTTTAGTAATTTCTGCTACTCGAAGAGGCAGATCTGAAAATTCATCTGTAGGCTTAAAAATAATAGCAGAAACATTAAGAAATATCATTCTACATTTTAGATTACTAAGTATTTAAAAGCATGGATATAATATAAACTCATTAAAATGTATATTTAAGGAAAAAATACCCAAAAAGTTCTGGATATGCATAGTGGTGAAAATTTCTCAACAATGTGAATGTACTTGGTGCCACTAAAATGTATACTTAGGAATGATTAAAATGCCCCTGGCTGGGTGGCTCAGCTGACTGGAGCATCATCCCATATACCAAAACGTTGCGGGTTAGATTCCTGGTCAGGGCATATACTAAGGTTGAGGGTCCCATCCCTGGGTCCTCTCTCAGATCTTTTTATAGACCTGTCTCTCAGATCTATAAAAAACATATCCTCGGGTGATATAGAAGGGTATGTATGACTATAAATATAGGGTGGGGCAAAAGTAGGTTTATAGTTGATCATATGGAAAATAACATAATAATTAATAAATAATAAAAGCCTAAGCGACTGTTCAACTGTTTTGACTGGTAGCTATGACGCACACTGACAACCAGGGGGCGGATGCTCAACGCATAGGCATGGAAACGTGGAACAGACTGATGAATCTCAGAGGGAAGGGGGGATGGAGAGATTAACCAAAGATCTTATATGCATATTAGAGGCCCAGTGCATAGGTTTGTGCACCGGTGGGGTCCCTTGGCCTGGCCTGCAGGGATCAGGCTGAAACCAGCCCAGTGCACAGGTTCGTGCACTGGTGGGGTCCCTTGGCCTGGCCTGTGGGGATTGGGCCAAAATTGACAGTCTGCTATCCCCCAGGGGGTCCCGGATTGCGAGAGGGCACAGGCCAGGCCAAGGGACCCCACCGGTACACAAATCCGTGCACCGGGCCTCTAGTAGAAGTATATACTCTGTATTTGGTATACTCACAACTGTAAATCTACTTTTGCCCCACCCTGTATAAATATGTACATGAACTTAAAGTATTTACATATATGTATCTAGTAGAGGCCCGGTACATGAAATTCACACATTCGGGAGGAGTATGTGTGGGGGGGTGTCCCTGAGCCCGGCCTGTGCCCTATCACAGTCTGGGAGCCCTTGGGAGATGTCTGACTGCCGCCGAGGCGGGAGAGGTCCCTGCCACTGCACTCGCCAGCTGTGAGCCCGGCTTCTGGTTGAGCAGCACTCCCTGTGTGGGAGTGCACTGACCACTAGGGGGAAGCTCCTGTGTTGAGCAGGAAAGGGCCGAAACCGCTCTCCGACATCCCCTGAAGGGTGCAGATTGCGAGAGGGCACAGGCCAGGCCAAGGGACCCCACCAGTGCATGATTGGGGCCGGAGAGATATGCGGGAGGTTGGCCAGCTGGGGACGGGCTGTGGGAGGGCTCAAGAGCGTGTCCGGCTCGTTTCACTCAGTCCCGATCATCTGGACCCCAGCAGCAAGCTAACCTACCAGTTGGAGCGTCTGCCCCCTGGTGGTCAGTGCACATCATAGCAAGCGGTTGAGCGGCCTTGGCATATCATTAGTATATTATGCTTTGATTGGTTGAACGGACAACTGGAAACTTAGCATATTAGGCTTTTATTATATAGGATATGGGTAGAACCAAAATTATGTACATACCCACTCAAGAAGTAATTTTACAAATAGGTGCACACCTAAAATTAATTTGCTTTTGACTCACAAATGATGTTATAAATGGTACTTAATCACTTAACCCAACCTGTAGCTAAAATATTATGCTTTAGTAATTTATGAAAAGAGAAAATATAGTACTAATAACTAAACAAAAGCAAAATCTGATATAATTGGCTAAGTTGTTTATCTTGAGCATGTGGATATTCTTTACTAAGGTTCCCATTTCTTTACCCATCAGTTGTAATTGGCTCAGTTCTTGCTTAGGTTTCTAGGATATAAAATTATTTATACAAGACATTGAGGTAACAAACATGTAAAACACACATGGTAAAAAGATATTGAAGAAACAAGTTTTGGATGGTATGACTATGTGGAATTTATACCCTTCCTTTGGTTTTTCTGTATATTTTATGTAATGAGAAATTGAACCCTACTAAGAAACTTTTCATTTTCATCATTTGATTTTTCCTTAATCAGGAATTATAACATGCAGAACAGAATAAACACTTACTTCATTCCCCGACCATCTCTTATCACCACTGTCAACACTATTGAAACCTGAATCAAGGGCTCCATAAGGGCGACCTGAGTATAGTTCTTCGTGGCTGCCAAAAAGAGCAGTTAGTTATTACTGCAAAGTTTGGTATTTTAAAACATTTGAAATAACTCGGATTCAATTTTACAAATACACATTTTCATGGCTTTTAAGGACTTAACTATTTAGAACTAAATGAGCATTCTTTTAATTTTTGAATATGAAAAATTCCAAATTAAAACAGAGTAAACAGAATAATGAGCTCCCAGGTACTTGTTACCAGCTTCGAAAACAATATCCTGCCATCCTTGTTTCATCTACTCCTCCATCCATTCCCAATGCCCCCGTCATCTGTTTTTACTTTTAATACTCCTCTTATCTACATTGAAATACACTCACCTTTGCTGTGCACTTTTGACAAATAAAAGCATCTTTATAACATATACTTCTATCATAATATAGGATATTTCTATTTTGTCAGAAAATTGCCACACATCCATCCCTTACCAGTCAATTTTTCTCACCCCACCACTGTCTGCAATCACCATTTTGATTTTTTTCACCTTACATTAATGGTCTGCAAAGACGCCCTAAACTTTATCCTTAGAACCTGTACTTTACATAGCAAAGGGGAATTAACAGTTACAGATAGAAATATGGTTGCTAATCAGTTGACCTTAAAATAAGAAGATTATCTTGAATTATCTGAATGGGTTTTCACTGGAATCACAAGAGTCCTTAAAAGTTGAAGAGGGAGGCAGAAGAGGAGGTCATTGTGGTGTAAAACTGGCTTGAAGATGGAGAAAGGAGACCAAGAGCCAGGAATGCAGACAGCGTCTAAACATACAAAAAGGCAAGGACATGCATCCTACTGAGAGCATACAGAAGAAAATGCAGCTTTGCCAGTATCCCAAGGAGACCAATATTTAGACTTCTGACCTACAGAACTGTATGATAATATATTTGTCTTGTTTAAGCCTCTGAAACTGTTTTTTATGGCAGCAGTAGAAAAATAATACAATTAGTTTATCTTATTGTAGAACTCATAAAAATGAAATTATATGTACTTTTTAAAAATTAAAAAAAAAATTCAGCATCGTGACAGTGAACATCTTGATGTTTTTAATATCCTGGAGTGAATGAATGAATAATATAAGTGTAGGTTTAATTTAAAAAAACAACACCCTGCCAATCTGTTTTCAAAAGGAACTATCATTTTGCAGTCTCACCAACAACTTATTTGAGTTCAAGTTGCAAATATTTGTATTTGTCAGTCTTTAATTTCAGGTGTTCTGTTGGAGGTAAAGTATTATCTCATTGTGGTTTTAATTTGTATTTTTCTCATGACTAGTGATACTGAATATCTTCTTGTGTGATTATTGGTCATTATTTATCTTCTTTTGTGAAATGTTTAAATCTTTTGCCCATTTTATTATTATTTTTAAACGCATTTTTACTGATTTTAGAGAGGGAGAGGGATATATAGAGAGGGACATCAACGAGAGAGACATATCCATCAGCTGCCTCCTGCACACCCCACACTGGGGATCGAGCCTGCAACCCAAGCATGTGGCCCTGACTGGGAACTGAACCAGGGACCTCTTGGTTCATGGGTCCATGCTCAACCACAGAGCAACACCAGCTGGGCTCTTCTGCCCATTTTAAAATGTAACATCAATGATCTTTTAAAAAAATCTTTACTGTTGAGAGTATTATAGATGTCCTCTTTTCCATCCATTGCCCCCCCTCCACCTGGTTCCCGCCTCGCCCCAGGCCTTCACTACCCTATTGTCTGTGTCCACAGGTAATTCATATCTACTTATATAAAAACCCTGGGTGGTGTTCATCATGACCACCAGAACTGCAACCAAGCAGAAGGAAGTCAGTCCTGCAGGGGTTGTCTTGGCAACGGCTGCACCCTCCCCCGAGCTGGAGCTGTTTCCTGTAAGGGCGGGGTTTGAGGCAGGAACCCGCCCTAGAAGCGTGGAGACATCCTATCTAATAAAAGAGAAACATGGTAATTGGCGGACGACCGCTACCCTTCCCATTGGCTAATCAGCGAGAAATGCAAATTAACTGCCAGCCAAGATGGCAGCCGGCAGCCAGGCAGCTTGAAACTAACATGAGGCTTGCTTGCTTCAGTGATGGAGGACTCCAACGTTCCCCGCCTGCCTGCTGGCCTCTGAGCCTGCAGTTTGAAACATTGTAACAAATATAGAAGCTAAACAAAACCCCAGAAACCTGCTTTCAGCGAGCAGGGATCTCAGAGCTGGAGTTATACATTGTTTCGATTATAGAACCTAAACAAACCAGATACCTTCTTTCAGCAGCAGAGGTCTCAGAGCTGGAGCCAGAGCTAAAGCTGGCCCAGAATAAAAAAAAAAAAAAAAGAAAAAAAGGAGTAGTTGGGAGCTTCAGTCATCCGTCAGCCTGAAAACAGCCCTCATCCCCTCACCCAGACTGGCCAGGCACCCCAGTGGGGACCCCCACCCTGATCCAGGACACCCTTCAGGGCAAACCAGCCAGCCCCCACCCATGCACCAGGCCTCTATTCTATATAGTAAAAGGATAATATGCCTCCCAGCACCGGGATCAGTGGAGCCGTGAGGCCTCCCGGCACCGGGATCAGCGTGACAGGGGGCAGCGTCCAAACCCCCTGATCGCCCTGCGGCTCTGTGTGTGACAGGGGGTGGGGCCACAACCTCCGTATCGGCCCTGCTCTGTTCGTGACAGGGGAAGGCGCCCCAACCCCCTGACCGGCCCTGCTCTGTGCCTAATAGGGGGGAGCTCCCCAACCCCCTGATCACCCTACGGCTCTGTGTGTGAGAGGGTGTGGCGTCGCAACCCCCCACCCCACGGGCCCTGCTCTGTGTGTGACGGGGTAGAGTCATAACCTCCCCATCGGCCCTGCCCTGAGTGTGAGAGTGGCGGCGCCCCAACCCCCTGATCGGCCCGGCTCTGTGCCTGATAGGGGGGAGCTCCCCAAACCCCTGATCGCCCTGTGGCTCTGTGTGTGACAGGGTGCGGCGCCTCAACCCCCCCACCCCACGGGCCCTGCTCTGTGTGTGATGGGGTGCAGCGCCCCCACCCCCCCACCCCCACGGGCCCTGCTCTGTGCGTGACAGGGGGGAGCTCCCCAACCCCCTGATTGACCCTGCTCTGTACGTGACAGGGGGGAGCTCCCAACCCCCTGATCGGCCCTGCTCTGTGCGTGACAGGGGGCAGCGCCCCAACCCCGATTGGCCCTGCTCTGTGCGTGACAGGGGGTGGTGCCCCAACCCCCCAATCGGCCCTACCCTGAGCCTGACCAGGGGCTGCACCTAGGGATTAGGCCTGCCCTCTGCCACCCGGGAGCAGGCCTAAGCCAGCAGGTCGTTATATCCCGAGGGGTCCCAGAGGGCACAGGCCAGGCTGAGGGATCCCCCTCCCCCCCAGTGCACAAATTTTTGTGCACTGGGCCTCTAGTATCTTTATAAAGTGTACCCTGCCAGCACACCCAAGGGTGAATCTGAGTGGGGGCGGCTGAAAGGCTTAGAACAGACAGACAAGAAAACGAAAGCCGGGTCTCGGTGGGACGCGGCTTCTCTGAGAGACAGTGACCACGCCCACAGCCATGCCTTTATTTTATAGCAGATGCTACGAGGCAAAGTAAGGGCATGACCAAGATGTTTACAACATTCTCCTGGGTTTCGATCCTACTCAACTACATGCACCTGAACTCTATCAAGCCTACATCACTCAGGAACGTGGGGCCACGTGTTTGGACCATAGGTTCAAGCTTACAACTACAGCTGTTGGCTATAATTGTGCTGGGAGGACCCTGCCCTCCAAGCTGGGACTTGCATGTGGCAATGAGAGAACTGTATCCTCTCATCAGTCCAAGGCTTGAACCTGTCCAAAACACTGCAGCGGCTCCCCACAATAAAGTTTTAATTCTTTTCTTTGTTACTAATGTTGTGGCCCCACCCAATAACAAAGAAACAATTTCCAGAGGGTGAGGCCCAGGAATCAGGATTTTAAAAAGATTCCCAGGTGATTCTAATGTGCAGCCAAGGTTGAGAACCACTGCTGTAGATATTAAAAATATATCTAAATGTGCAATTCTTTGTCCAAAAAATGAGCATGTTTAAAAATTAAATGAAGAAAATTTGGATATACTCGATGGAGATTTTCAAACATATCTGAGTGATGATTCCATTGATTCCACAGATGATGCTGAAAAGGAAAATTTTCCCATCGAATTTCTTAATAGTATTACTCCTTTGGGAATGCCATGTCATAAATTAAAATTGAAAGTGGGTGCAATCATCATGCTATTGAAAAATCTCAATAGTAAATGGAGTCTTTGTAATGGTACCAGATTTATTATCAAAAGATTACGACCTAACATTATCGAAGCTGAAGTATTAACAGGATCTGCAGAGAGAGAGGCTGTTCTGATTCCAAGAATTAATTTGTTCCCATCTGACACTGGCCTCCCATTTAAACTGATTCGACGACGGTTTCCCGCGATGCCAGCATTTGTGATGACGATTAATAAATCACAAGGACAAACTCTAGACAAAGTAGGCATATTCCTACCTCAACCCGTTTTTGCACATGGTCAGTTATATGTTGCTTTCTTGCCTGTTTGAAGAGCATGTGATGTTACAGTTAAAGTTCTAAGTACTTCATCACAAGGGAAATTAGTCAAGCACTCTGAAAGTGTTTTCACTCTTAATGTGGTGTACAGGGAGATATTAGAATAAGTTTAATCATTTTATCAGTCATTGTTTGTATCACTGTTGTTTTTATATCATGTTTTTGTTGTTTTTTTCTTTTTAAAACATATTTTATTGATTTTTTATGGAGAGGAAGGGAGAAGAATAGAGAGTTAGAAACATCGATGAGAGAGGAACATCCATCAGCCGCCTCCTGCACACCCCCTACCGGGGATGTGCCCACAACCAAGGTACATGCCCTTGACCAGAATCGAACCCAGGACCCTTCAGTCTGCAGACTGACGCTCTATCCACTGAGCCAAACAGGTCAGGGCGATTTTTGTTGTTTTCATATCATATTTTTGTCGTTTATATATCATGTCTCTGTTGTTGTTATACCCTTTTGTTACTGTTTATTTATTAATAAATTTATATATTATTTTCACATACATTTTACTAATTTCCTTTCATCTCTCACATTTCTAATATAGAGAAAGGGCAAATAGCATTATTGAAACATCTCTGCTAATTAATTCCCTTTTTAAAAAAACATTTTATTGATTTTTTACAGAGAGGAAGGGAGAGGGATAGAGTTAGAAACATTAATGAGAGAGAAACATCGATCAGCTGCCTCCTGCACACTCCCCACTGGGGATGTGCCCGCAACCAAGGTACATGCTCTTAACCGGAATCGAACCTGGGACCCTTGAGTCCGCAGGCCGATGCTCTATCCACTGAGCCAAACTGGTTAGGGCGATTAATTCCCTTTTAATGTGCATGAATTTCATGCACCGGGCTACTAGTCTATATATATAAAAGCCTAAGTGGCCGAAGAACCGGTTGACTGGTTGCTATGACACACGCTGACCACTAGGGGGCAGACACTCATCACAGGAGCTGCCCCCTGGTGGTCAGTGCGCTCCCACAGAGGGAGTGCTGTTCAGCTGACCAACGGGTACCGGGGCAGGGTTCATGGCTGTCGAGCACCACTGTGGCAGTGTGAGCCTCTCCCAATCGGAACTAACTGGGTGCGAGCCTGCGACAGGTGCAGTGGGGCCGGGATGAGTGGGAGCAGCAGGCAGAAAAGGCAGGTGGCACTGGACTGCCAGTTTTAGCCTGATTCCCGCAGGCCACACTGAGGGACCCCCCTGGTGCACAAATCTGTGCACCGGGACTCTAGTATGTATATAAATTCTTTGGTTAATCTCTTCCTGCCACCCCTCCACCAACCCCCTTCCCTCTGAGATTCATCAATCTGTACCATGGTTCCATGCCACTGGTTCTATTTTACTCATCAGTTTATTTTGTTCATTAGATTCCTTGCTTGTTTATTTTGATTTTTAGATTCAATTGTTGATAGATATGTATTTATTGCCATTTTATTGTTCATATTTTGATCTTTTCCCTCCTCCTTCTTCTTCTTAAAGAATACCCTTCAAGGTGGTGAAGGCCTGGGGTGGGGGGGTGGGGCAGGCTGGAAGGGGTCAACTGGGGAAAAGAGGGGATATATGTAATACTTTCAACAAAGATTAAAAAAAAAAAAGAAGACAACCCTTCAACATTTCATGTAATGCGGGTTTGGTCTTGATGAACTCCTTTAGCTTGTTCTTGTCTGTGAAGCTCTTCTATTTTTTTGAATGGGAAATGTGTACTTTTTTAATTTTTATTTTTACTGTTGAAAATATTACAAATGTCCCCTCTGTGGATTTTTTTGTCCCACTGACCCCTTCCTCCCCATACCCTCCCCTCCCAGGCTTTCACCACACTATTGGCTGTGTCCATGGGCTATGCACATATGCATATACCTGTAAGTTTCCCAGTAAATCTCTCTCCCTTCCTTACCCGTCTCCCCTCTGAAATTTGTCAGTTTGTTCCATGCTTCTATATCTCTGGATCTAATTTGCTCCTCAGTTTATTTTGTTCATTAGATTCCACATGAGTGAGATCATGTGATACTTATCTTTCTCTGACTGGCTTATTTCACTAGGCATAACACTCTCCAGGTCCATCCATGCTGTTGCAAATAAGATTTCCTTATTTTTTTTTTTTTTTACCACCATGTAGTATTACATTGTGTAAATGTACCACAGCTTTTTTTACCCACTCATCTGCTGATGGGCATTTGGACAGTTTCCAGATCTTAGTTATTGTAAACTGTGCTGCTATGAACATAGGGGTGCATATTTCTATCTGACTGGTGTTTCAGGTTTCTTAGGATATACTGGTATTCCTAGAAGTGGGATCACTTGGTCAAATAGTAGTTCCATTTTTAATTTTTTGATACTCCATACTGTTTTCCACCAGTCTTCATTCCCACCAGCAGTATACTAGGATTCCCTTTTCTCCACATCCTTGCCAACATTTGTCATTTGTTGATGATAGCCATTCTGACAATGTGAGGTGATACTTCATTGTCATTTTAATTTGCCTCTCTCCAATGATTAGTGACTTTGAGCATTTTTTCCTATGTCGCTTGGTCTTCTTTCTGCATGTCTACTTTGGAGAAGTGTCTGCTTAGGTCCTTCACCCATTTTTAATTGGATTGTTTGTCTTCCTTTTGTTAAGTTGTATGAGTTCCTTATATAATTTGGAAATTAATCCCGTATTGGATATATCACTGGCAAATACGTTCTCCCATGCAGTGGGTTCTTTTCATTTTGTTGGTTTCTTTTGCTGTACAGAAATTTTTTATTTTGATGTAGTCCCATTTGTTTATTTTCTCTTTTGTTGGCCTAGATGTATCTGTAAACATTTTGCTATGAGAGATGTCTGAGACTTTGCTGCCTATGGTTTCTTGCTCTCTCTGCTCCTTCTGGCACCCCTATGATGTGAATGTTGGTATGCTTGAGGTTGTCCCAGGGGCTCCTTAACTATCTTCATATTTTTAAGATTCTTTTTTCTTTTTTTAAAAATATTTTTTATTGATTTTTTACAGAGAGGAAGGGAGAGGGATAGAGAGTTAGAAACATCGATGAGAGAGAAACATCGATCAGCTGCCTCCTGCACACTCCCCACCGGGAATGTGCCCACAACCAAGGTACATGCCCTTGACTGGAATTGAACCCGAGACCCTTCAGTCCGTAGGCCAACGCTCTATCCATTGAGCCAAACCGGTTAGGGCAAGAATCTTTTTTCTTTTTGCTCTTCTGATTGGGTGCTTTTTGCTTCCTCATATTCTAAATCACTGACTGGATTCCTGGCATCCTGTACTCTACTGTTGATTCCCTGTAAGTTATCCTTTATTTCAGTTAGTGTAAGCTTAATTTCTGACTGGTCCTTTTCTATGTCTTTGATGTTCTCACTAAGAAAAGTCTCACTAAATCCCTTGAAGCTCTCATTAAGATCCTTAGGCATCCTTATAACCATTGTTTTGAAGTCTGTATCTAGTAATTTGCTTGTTTCCATTTCATTTAGTTCTTTTTCTGGCGATTTCTTCTGTTCTTTCATTTGTGACATGTTTGTCTCCACATTTTGGCTGCTTCCCCGTGTTTGTTTCTATGTTTTAGGTAGAGTGCTGGGGTACAACCCCAGCAGGCCCAGGGGTTCCCAAAGGTGTGGACGGAGTCGGCAAAGAAAGAATGACACAGAGGCAGTGTTCAGTTGATCAGCATGGTTGGGTTCTCTTGCGTGGTTCTATTGCCAGGTTCTGTAGGTTCTCCAGCCAGGTTCTGTAGCCATGTTCCCTCGCTAGGTTCTCCAGCCAGGTTCTGTCCAGGTTCTCCAGCAAAGTTCTGGTTAGGATCTTCAGCCAGGTTCTGTGTCCAGTTGTCTTGATAGGTTCTCCAGCCAGGTTCAGTCACCAGGTTCTAGTCAGGTTCTCTTGCCATGTTCTATCCAGGTTCTGTAGCCAGGTTCTGTCTCTAGGTTCTGTGGCCAGTTTCTGTCCAGGATCTTTTGCCATGTTCTCTCCAGCGAAGTTCTTCTGTCTCTAGGTTCAGTGTAGGTTCTGTGTCTAGGTTGTGTGTGCTGTTGTCTTGTTACATCTGTATTTATACCAGTTGATTCCAATCCTATCAATCTCTATTCCAAAGGTTAGGGCGTTTCTTATCTCCATTCCAGGGAGTAAAGATTATGTAGATTAAGCATGATTGTTCGTAGTTAAAGTGATTAACTACCCACTTGGCACTTAGTTAAGGGGTATTATTCCCTCCCTAACTTCAGGGAAAAATCCTTACCTGGGGAAACAACCTTTCTCTGAGAGGTGACCTTCATTAAAACACATAGCACTAAGGGGAGCAAACATATTAAGAACAGTATGCTATATATGCCAGGTCCCTTGAAACAGCAAGGAAGGACCGGCTTCCGGCAGTACAGCTGCTATGTCTCCTGGAATTGGTAGAGTGGCCTTGTATAGTAGATGTTTTGTAGGGCCCAGGGGCTCAGCTTCCCCAGGTACCTGAGTTGGGTACTCTGGGTGTGCCTGTATGTGGGCTGTGTGCACTGTCCTATTGTAGTTGAGCCTTGATTGCTATTGGCATCGCTCAGAGGAATTAACCCCCACACCAACAGGCTGTAAGGACTAGCTGCAAAGAGCTGCTGTGCAAGAGACACCCCTATGGAGCAGGACTTGCTTCAGTGGGTGCTCACTGAGTCTGCCAATTGAGTGTGTCGTTCGTGGATGTGTAGAGTTGTAATCTGGCACAGTCTGAAGCTATCCACAGGTTGCACTGGCTCTGCAGCCTCCTGGGAGGTGCAAAGTCAGCCACTGCCTGTGTCCTGCCTGGCGCCACCTGGCAGGAGCTACAGAGCAATCTGCAGATGGCTGCTACTTGTTTTGGGCTTGAAAGTGCTCAGGTGAAGCCCAGCTGTGAAGCAAGACAAACTGCTGCTAGTGCCAGGCCTGGGCCCTCTTACAGAGAGGCATGGGGCATGCTGATACCAGAAGCTCCTTGTTTGACAGATTTTAGTATGGTCTGGTCTGAGCCAGAATAGGGCATTCAAATAGAAAAGTTACTGCAAACAGCTTGGTTGGGGCTGCAAATTGGGTGAGATGGGGTCTCAGGGAATCACCAGGGTGGGGCAAACAGTGTGGGCCAGGTTAATGGAAATTCAGATATAGCCCCTGCCAATCAGCTCTGTTATGGGAGAAGTCTCAGTATAGGAACAATGATCCCTGCAAGCACCCATCTGGGAGAAAGCCACCTGTGAGTTCTTGCCCCAATGCCATACAATCCATTCCTCCCCATATGTCCCTGTATCCCCCCGAGCCACTGCCCCAGCACTGGAGCTCAAAGGGAATGAGTCTGAGTAAGTCTGTGCACCAGCTCTTTAAGGGGAATTGCCTGGGACTCCAGCAGCCTCCATGTCACTCAGCCACCATCCCTGCTGATTTTTATAGCCCAAAGTTATAAGGGCTTCTCTTCCCAGCACTGGAACCCTGGGCTGAGGGATCTGGTTTGGAGCTGGGACCCCTTGCTCATCACGTAGACCTCTGCAGGCTAGATATCCCTTCTGATTAAAGAAACATCACATGTGGATGTTAGACCGGCCCATTCTGTGCCTCTGCCCTTCCTACCAGTCTCACTGTGCTTTCTTCTTTAATTCTCTATTGTAAAACTATTATCAATGATCTTAAAAATATTTTGCTAAGGAGAAACCAAGATGGCGGCATAGGTTAACGCCGGAGATTGCTGCCTTGAACAACCACTTCAAAAAACAACTAAAAGACGGAACGGACATCATCCAGAACCACAGGAAGGCTGGCTGAGTGGAAATTCTACAACTAGGAGGAAAGAGAATATCATACCCAGACTCAGAGGAGGCGCAGTGCTGAAGTGAAATACTCAGGTGCGGAGTGCACGCGGAGCGGGCTGGAGGCGGAGGGCGCGGTTGTTGTTTTCAATCAGGAGGGAGTTTCAGACCCTGAGCTCCAGATCCGGGCGAGTCTCTAGGGACCCAGACACAAACGGGAGAAGCGGGACTGTCTGGCTTCGGTCGGAACTCGAAGGCAGCTTTCTCTCCGAGGTTTGCAGCGGTTGCTGGGACTCTGTGAGGCAGAGCCCCTAGGTACGGAACTGAGAGCAGCCATAACTGCTCGCTCCGGCCCACCCTGTCGATCCCCGGGGACCCGCCCTGCCCAAGCCCTGCGCAGAGCCATTTGCCAGATAGCCTCAGGCAAACGCTAGATTAGCACCGCCCTAGAGATCCAGTACAGAAGCTCTCCCACTGCAGACACAGTGGACTCTCATAGCCAGTTAGCCTGGAGGTCAAATCACCCCCGGTATTGCCGACAACAATCAAGGCTTAACTACAACAAGACTGCGCACAAAGACCACTAAGGGGTGCACCAAGAAAGCATAAAAAATGCAGAGACAAAGAAACAGGACAAAACTGTCAATGGAGGATATTGAGTTCAGAACCACACTTTTAAGGTCTCTTCAGAACTGTCTAGAAGCCGTCGATAAATGTAGTGAGATCCTCAAGAAATCTAATGAGACCCTCGATGTTATGATAAAGAACCAACTAGAAATTAAGCATACACGGACTGAAATAATGAATACTATACAGACTCCCAACAGCAGACCAGAGGAGCGCAAGAATCAAGGCAAAGATTTGAAATGCGAAGAAGCAAAAAACACCCAAACAGAAAAGCAAAATGAAAAAAGAATCCGAAAATACGAAGATAGTGTAAGGAGCCTCTGGGACAGCTTCAAGTGTACCAACATCAGAATTATAGGGGTGCCAGAAGAAGAGGGAGAGCAAGATATTGAAAACCTATTTGAAGAAATATTTACAGAAAACTTCCCCCACCTGGTGAAAGAAATGGACTTACAGGTCCAAGAAGCGCGGAGAACCCCAAACAAAAGGAATCCAAAGAGGACCACACTAAGACACATCATAATTAAAATGCCAAGAGCAAAAGATAAAGAGAGAATCTTAAAAGCAGCAAGAAAAAGAAACTCAGTTACCTACAAGGGAATACCCATACAACTGTCAGCTGATTTCTCAACAGAAACTTTGCAGGCCAGAAGGGAATGGCAAGAAATATTCAAAGTGATGAATACCAAGAACCTACAACCAAGATTACTTTATCCAGCAAAGCTATCATTCAGAACTGAAGATCAGATAAAGAGCTTCACAGATAAGGAAAAGCTAAAGAAGTTCATCACCACCAAACCAGTATTATATGAAATGCTGAAAGGTATCCTTTAAGAAGAGGAAGAAGAAGAAAAAGTCAAAGATACAAATTATGAACAACAAACATGCATCTATCAACAAGTGAATCTAAGAATCAAGTGAACAAATAATCTGGTGATCATAATAGAATCAGGGACATAGAAAGGGAGTGGACTGACTATTCTTGGGGGGGAAAGGGGTGTGGGAGATTCGGGAAGAGACTGGACAAAAATCCTTATTTGCAGACGACATGATATTATACATACAAAACCCTAGAGACTCCATCAAAAAGCTACTGGACTTAATACATGAATTTGGCAATGTAGCAGGATACAAAATTAACCCCAAGAAATCCGAGGCATTTCTATACACCAATAGTGAACTTTCAGAAAGAGAGATTATAAAAACAATCCCGTTTACCATCGCACCAAAAAAATTAAGCTACCTAGGAATAAACTTAACTAAAGAGGTAAAAGACCTCTACTCAGAAAACTACAGGACGTTGAAAAAAGATATAGAGGAAGACATAAACAGATGGAAGAACATACCGTGTTCATGGATTGGTAGAATCAACATCATTAAAATGTCCATACTACCCAAAGCAATCTATAAATTCAACGCACTTCCCATTAAAATACCAACGGCATACTTCAGAGATCTAGAACGAACTCTCCAAAAATTCATCTGGAATAAAAAAAGACCTCGAATAGCTGCAGCAATCCTGAAAAAGACCAAAGTAGGTGGGATCTCAATACCAGATATCAAGATGTATTACAAAGCCACTGTTCTCAAAACTGCCTGGTACTGGCACAAGAATAGGCATATAGATCAATGGAATAGAATAGAGAGCCCAGAAATCGGCCCGAACCAATATGCTCAATTAATATTTGACAAAGGAGGCAAGAACATACAATGGAGCCAAGATAGTCTCTTCAATAAATGGTGCTGGGAAAATTGGACAGATATATGCAAGAAAATGAAACTAGACCACCAACTTACACCATACACAAAAATAAACTCAAAATGGATAAAGGACTTAAATGTACGACAGGAAACTATAAAAATTCTAGAAGAATCCAAAGGCAACAAAATCTCAGACATATGCTGAAGCAATTTCTTCACTGATACAGCTCCTAGGGCACTTGAAACTAAAGAGAAAATGAACAAATGGGACTACATCAAAATAAAAAGCCTCTGCACAGCAAAAGAAACCATCAACAAAACAACGAGAAAACCCACTGTGTGGGAAAACATATTTGCCAATGTCATATCCGATAAGGGCCTAATCTCCAAAATTTATAGGGAACTCATACAACTTAACAAAAGGAAGATAAACAATCCAATCAAAAAATGGGCAAAGGACCTAAATAGACACCTTTCAAAAGAGGACATTCAGAAAGCCAAGAGACATATGAAAACATGCTCAAAGTCACTAATCATCCGAGAGATGCAAATCAAAACAACAATGAGGTACCATCTCACACCTGTCAGACTGGCTATCATCAACAAATCAACAAACGACAAGTGCTGGAGAGGATGTGGAGAAAAAGGAACACTTGTGCACTGCTGGTGGGAATGCAGACTGGTGCACCACTATGGAAGACAGTATGGAGTTTCCTTAAAAAACTGAAAATGGAACTCCCATTTGAACCTGTGATCCCACTTCTAGGAATATATCCCAAGAAACCAGAAACACCAATCAGAAAGGATATATGCACCCCTATGTTCATAGCAGCACAATTCACCATAGCTAAGATCTGGAAACAGCCTAAGTGCCCATCAGTAGATGAATGGATTAGAAAACTGTGGTACATCTACACGATGGAATACTATGCTGCTCTAAAAAGGAAGGAACTCTTACCATTTGCAACGTCATGGATGGAACTGGAGAGCATTATGCTAAGTGAAATAAGCCAGTCAATGAAGGAAAAATACCACATGATCTCACTCATTCATGGATAATAGAGACCATTATAAACTTTTGAACAATAATAGATACAGAGGCAGAGCTCCCTCAAACAGATTGTCAAACTGCAGCAGGAAGGCCGGGGAGGGTTGCGGGGCAGGAGGTAGGGGGGTAAGAGATCAACTAAAGGACTTGTATGCATGCATAGAAGCATAACCAGTGGACATAAGACATGGGGGGATAGGGGAGGCTAGGGGACTGTCTAGGGCGGGGGGATAAAATGGACACATATGTAATACCCTTTGTAATACTTTAAGCAATAAAAAAAAAAAAAAAAAAAAAGAGACTGGACAAAAATCGTGCACCTACGGATGAGGACAGTGGGTGGGGAGTGAGGGCGGAGGGTGGGGCGGGAACTGGGAGGAGGGGAGTTATGGGGGGAAAAAAGAGGAACAAATGTAATAATCTGAACAATAAAGATTTAATTAAAAAAAATATTTTGCTAAGAAAAAGAAGCCAGACATAAAATGTTACATAATGTTTTTAGTTCATTTATATGAAATTCTAGAAAAGGCCAAACTATACTGACAGAAATTTTATTGGTTGCCTGGGGCTGAGAGTAGGGGACAAGGACTGACTATATGAATGGGCATGACAGTGATGGAGATATTATATTTCTTGATTGTGTTGGTAGTTTCATGATTGTATCCATTTACTAAAACTCACTGAACTACACATTTAACATGGATATTTAAAAATTGTACCTCAGTAGAGCTGCTTTTAAAAATCTGCCAAACCAGCATTGGTTGTTCCACATGTGCACTAACATTTTATGTTGTCAGTCTCAATTTGAGACATTCTAGTGGGTGGGCAGTGGAATATCATTGTGACTTAATTTGCATTCCCATGATGATTAATGATGTTGAACATTTTTTGTGTGTGTGCTTATTGGTCATTTATATATCTTTCTTAGTGAAGTGTCTATTCAAGTCTTTTGTCCATTATTTAATTGGGTTGTCTTTTTAACATTAAGTTGCAGGCATTCTTTAGGTAGACTGGATACAAGTCCTTGTCATATTTATATTTTGCAGATATTTTCTCCCAATCTGTACTTTACCTGTTAATTTTCTTTTTACATTTTTTATTTATTGTATTTAGAGAGACAGAGGGAGAAAGAGACACTTATTTATTGTTCCAATGCACTCATTGATTTCTAAATATATATATTTATTGATTTCAGAGGGGAAGGGAGAGGAGAGATAGAAACATCAATGATGAGAATCATTGATTGGCTTGCCTCCTGCACGGCCCCTACTGGGGATCAAGCCAGCAACTGGGCATGTGCCCTTGACTGGAATCAAACCTGGGACTTTTAAGTCCACAGGTTGATGCTCTATCCACTGAGCCAAACCAGCTAGGGCTACTTGTTAATTTTCTTAATATTTTCTTTCCACAATAAATGCTTCTAATTTCATTTATTTATGGTTATTGCTTTCTGTGTCCTCAGAAATCATTGCCTGTTCCAAGTCACAAAGATACGTATCCTCTATTTTCTTCTAAAAGTCTTATAAGTTTAGTTTATACTTGTTTTTAAACATACTTTTAAAAGTTAGCTGAATTAAAACCTAAAACATAATAGCCTATTTAAAAATATATGTATTTTTATTTTTATTTTTATTTTTTTTTTAAATATATTTTATTGATTTTTTACAGAGAGGAAGGGAGAGAGATAGAGAGTCAGAAACATCGATGAGAGAGAAACATCGACCAGCCGCCTCCTGCACATCCCCCACCGGGGATGTGCCCGCAACCCAGGTACATGCCCTTGACCGGAATCGAACCTGGGACCTTTCAGTCCGCAGGCCGACGCTCTATCCACTGAGCCAAACCGGTTTCGGCGTATTTTTATTGATTTCACAGAGGAAGGGAGAGGGGGAGAGAGAGAGAGATAGAAACATCAATAAGACAGAATCACTGATTGGCTGCCTCCTGCACACCCCACAATGGGATCGAGCCTGCAACCCGGGCATGTGCC
The DNA here is from genome assembly GCF_014108235.1 of Myotis myotis. NCBI lineage: Eukaryota > Metazoa > Chordata > Mammalia > Chiroptera > Vespertilionidae > Myotis > Myotis myotis. The sequence continues at coordinate 162,576,723 of NW_023416324.1, forward strand.
CTGACCGGGAATCAAACTGTGACCTCCTGGTTCATAGGTCGACGCTCAGCTACTGAGTCACACCTACCAGGCGCAATAGTCTACTTTTTAATCGTCTATTAGAATTTTATTTAATAACCGTAACTAGGTTGTAAAATAACTTTCAATGGTACAAATTTAAAATTGTGTTCTGGTATTGAATTTTCTATTCCATGTACTCTTACACTGTTCATGTATATAACTTTTAAAAAAGTTATATCATGTTGTCACAACAAATTAGAATTCCAGGTACAGGGAAAGAGCAATGAACTTTGATTTCACAGATAAGGTACCAAGTTTACTACTTACCAACTGTCAGCTCAAAGAAGTCACTTAATATTTGTACAATAAAGTTACCAAATTTAATCATATGACTTTCATATAGTAAAATGAAATCTTTCTGTCAAGTAAAAACAAAAGCAGCAAAGCCCCTAGTTGCCATCAGCCATTAGTGAACGTAAAAGTTTTTATAACTTGTCAAATTATTTTATGGATAAAGATCTTACTTTATAAGATCTTTATAAGATAGGGCATGTGGTAACGTATAGCCCTATCTGTCCAATGTACTAAATACACTGATTCTAAAGATCCAAAAAATAGCCCTGACCGGTTTGGCTCAGTGGATAGAGCATTGGCCCTCGGACTGAAGGGTCCCAGGTTCGATTCCAGTCAGGGGCATGTACCTTGGTTGCGGGCACATCCCCAGTAGGAGGTGTGCAGGAGGCAGCTAATCGAATTTTCTCTCTCATCGATGTTTCTTTTTTTTTTTTTCCTTAATACATTTTTTTTTTTATTGATTTCTTATAGAGAGGAAGGGAGAGGGCTAGAGAGTTAAAAACATCGATGAGAGAAACATCGATCAGCTGCCTCCTGCACACTCCCTATTGGGTATGTGCCTGCAACCAAGGTACATGCCCCTGACCGGAATCGAACCTGGGACCCTTGAGTCCCCAGGCCGACGCTCCATCCATTGAGCCAAACCAGATAAGGCTCATCGATGTTTCTGACTCTCTATTCCTCTCCCTTCCCTCTCTGTAAAAAATCATTAAAATATATTTAAAAAATAAAATAAAATAAAGATCCAAAAAATACAGGTACCTTCCTCATTTTTCTACCTTCTTCCACAAAGCTCCTTTAGCCAAAAATTCTTTCAGTATAATTCTAAAATTACTTTTCTACAAGAAAAGCAGCTAATTTCTCCTAAATTTTTATTTTGAAAAAACTCATACCTATCTGAGTTGGGAAGATAATACAATGAACATCATTTGTCCTTCATCTAGCTATCCCAACTATTTAAGTAGCATGTGTTATGTATATCATCTACATGACACATCTGTTCTTGTGCTTTTCCCCCCTTTTTTCTTACGCTTGTTTTAGAGTCCAGATCTTAAAAACAGGTGCTATGTGTGTTTTATCACAGCAAAGTCAAGGCAAGGTGCCTAATTTAAAAAGCTTTCTAATGCTATATAATAAAAGGATAATATGCAAATTGTCCCCTTGACCAGGAGTTGGACTGGGAGTTCAACTGGGAGTTTGACCAGTGGGCAGGACTGGCCAGCCAACGGCCCACGGTCCTACCCCTGGCCAGCCCCTACCTGTGCACGAATTTGTGCACCAGGCCTCTAGTGATATATATACATTTAAAATATTCTTTTCTGCAGCTGCCAAAAGAAATATGTATATTTGAAGATTTACTGAAAAATACTTTTTAATATTATGTAAGTTTTTCAACCAATGATATTCAGAGCTCTAGAGGATACCGTTTATATACTGTAATGTATTTTTTATCAAGTGGCCAATCAAAATAAGCCTAATTTTACTGTGACATTTTTCAGTGGTCAATATAAAATTAATAGAGTCCTGGCCAGGTGGCTCATCCCATACACCAAAAGGTTGCAGGTTCAGTACCCGGTCAAGGTATGTAAGGGAGGCAACTGATCTATGTTTCTCTCTCACATTGATGTTTCTCTCTCTCTCTCTCTCTCTCTCTCTCTCTCTCTCTCTCTCTCTCTCTCAAATTAATAACCATATCCTCTGGTGATGATTAAAAAAACAAAAAGAAGTCCAGCTGGTGTGGCTAATGGTTGAATATCCACCCATGGACCAGGAGGTCACGGTTCGATTCCCGATCAGGGCACATGCCTGGGTCGCAGGCTCCATCCCCAGTGGAGGGCGTGCAGGAGGCAGCTGATCAGTGACTCTCTCTCGTCATTGATGTTTCTAGCTCTTTCTTCCTCTCTCTTCCTCTCTAAAATCAATACAAAAATATTAAAAAACCAAAAAGTAAAGAAAATTAATATTTGCATTGTTATTTTATTATTTTATTCAGTTACCCCTAGCTTCTATACATGTTCGCTCTGGCTCAGAGATTAAACTGATAAAATTAAAGTGAGACATACCAGTTTATCAGTTTTCCAGGCTTGGTCAGTATTTTCCTGGTTTTAGCCCTAAAAGTTTTATATCCCAGAAATCCCCTTAGTCACACACAAAGCAGGACAGATAGTTATCCTATACTTAATTTTGGCCTTCAGGGGACCAGACAGAGTTCTGCCAGGCTCCAGCTATGCCCTGTCAGAAAGTCCAGTCTCCCTAATAAACTACCTAGATTCAAACGCATAAGTGACCTCTGTAGCAGGAAGATGAACTATGAAATCAGTATAATGCAGTGAAAAGTTTCAAACATAGTTTAACAGATCTGGCCCAACAGCTTGGCATCATAATTTACCAGCTGTATGACTTTAACTTTTCTCAACTTCTGTTTTCTCATAAGTTTCAAACAAAAAAAGGTTAACAACAACATCTACCTCAGAGAGCTGCTATAAAGACTAAGACAGTATAAGTTAGAGCATTACACAAAGCCTGGCTGCCACAAAGCATTCAATAAAAGTTACCAATCTGTGAGGAATGCACCCTTAGGAAAGAACATTTCCTGTTATAACAAGTCACTAAATCTGCTTCATCTGAGTTTAGTTCATCACATATTTCCTGAATGCTAGGCAGTGTTCTAAGTGCTAAGAATACAAATATGATGGTCATTGCTTTCACAAGCTCAGGCTTGTGGTAGAGAATTCCACTGCTGGGGTTATGGATGCAGGGCTTTTCTTACCAGCAGTTTAATCTTTCTTTAGGTTTGTTTCACTGCCATCATCATAAAGAAACATATCAGCTTAAAATCACCTCAGCAAAAAAGCATAGGTCACTTTAGGTCACTACTGAAAAGTATGTGTGCCACTGTATAAAATGAAAGCGTTTTCACAATAGTGCCATTGCTAAAGGAGTTGGAAGCACTTCCCTCTGGAAATGAGTAAAACATTTGTGGCCTTCATAAAATGATTTAAAGAAAATTGTGCGTTGCTTTTATGTTACATAAAAGTAGTTAGAAAGTTGCATCTAAGGACTAATAGTATCACAGCATCTAATTTGTATCAAATACCTGAAGATCTACAGGATTAATAACAATTCTCTTTAGCAAGACAGGATTCTTTTAGAACTAAACTCTTTCTAGATCACAGTAGATAGCTAGTAACTACAATGCCTAATATTTGTATAAGGCTTTATGGTCAGTATAACACTTTCACACACAGGTCATTTGATCCTCAGGACTACTGTTAGAGTATAAAGAGGGTAAAGATCATATTAAAGAAACAGGGGTTCAAAGGGGTTAAGTGAACTGCCCAATAGTACAGGGATTCACAGCTAGAACAAAAACATTCTGACTCTATGACGGCATTTTGAATAAATTACAATGCAATTTCACTAATCTGTACCCCAGTGGGAAAGATATGAAGGTATAATATCTAATTCACTGATGCATGAGGAGTTCAAGGAAATATTTTATGTATATGTAAATATATAAATTATCTATCTATATATACAAAAGCCTAAGCAACGGAACAACCAGAACGACAGGAACGACTGGTAGCTATGACGCACACTGACCACCAGGGGGCAGACGCTCAATGCAGGAGCTGCCCCCTGGTGGTCAGTGCACCCCCACAGCCAACTTCCCCTGGTCAGCCAACCTCCTGCAGTCCTTCCCTCCCGGGTGGCCAACCTCCTGTGGTTCCTCCCCCTAGCCAGCAGGCCCTGATCACCCAATTGGGGCCGGGCCCCGGGGCTGGACAGGGAACTGGGGGTGGGTGGCAGTGGTCACCGACCCTTTACCAGGGGGGCCGGCAGCCAACCTCCCATGTCTTGTCCCTCCCCCATGGTGGCGGCAAGGCGTCGAAGGAAGGAGGAGGTGGGGAGGCGGGGAACCACGTGGTAGCGGGGTTCCGGCGTCAGCGCCTGGTCTGGCGACCATAGCCTCCTCTCCGGGCCCTAGACTGGGATGGGGAACTGGGGGTGGGTGGCGGAGGATGCAGCCCCTTTCCCATGGGGGCCAAGGGCCAGCTCCTTTCTTGGGCTGGTGGCCAACCTTCCACACCCTGTTCCTCCCAGTGGCCAGCAAGCCCCGATCAGCCTGGCCCTGATCAGCCCTAATCGCCGGCCAGGCCTAGAGACCCCACTGGTGCACAAATTTTGTGCACCGGGCCCCAATATACATATATGTATATTTTAAAATTTCTAGCACATTGTGAAACCATTACAAATAAAGTATCATAACTCCTTTGGAGAGACATGGCATATTTTTGCTATTTAGACTTTGCATTTAGGAAAGGTTTCTCCATTGATCTAAGCTTTCTTTTATATCTTAGAAACACACAAGTCTCTTGTTAGTTTATTATTGTTTTTTATGTATATTTTAAAGTAATCTGATGATGATTGCTATAGTAAAAACAAATTGGGCTAAGACAAAGGACAGAATCACAGGGTCTACAATTAGCACTGCAGCCCCTAGCTAAAGCTCATTATTCTATAGGTGACTATAATTCCTCCTTAGTGTCTTCAGGCTACCCTCACATGTAGCTACCAGGACGCACTATTAATTGTCTTACACTCAAATCTCAAAGGTAGAGTAGCAGTTTAATGTTCCTATTCTGTTATTTCACAGGGGGAAAAACTTTCACTTAGCAAGAATTACTAACTCCAGGGGAGAAAAATCAATTGGTATATATAAAATAAAAGCTACTTTTATTTTTTGAACATCTTTTCTTTAATTGATTTTTTAGATCCCAAAGTGACATCAATAGTCATCAAATCCAATCTCTTCACTCCCTATAGGAAAAATGAAGCACAGAAAAGTCTGAGAGATTTGCCTAAATCACAGAGCTAGTGAAGAGAAGAGCTAGGTTAATATTCAAATCACTTGGACCAGTGGTTTTCAATTGCAGACCCCCCCCACACCCCTGAGGGGATATTTGGAAATGTCTGGAGATATTTTTGTTTGTCATACTGGGAGAGTACAATAGAAGCCAGAGATGCTGCTAAATATCTTCCAATGTATAGGACAGCTCCTCACAACAAAGAATTAACTGGTCCAAAATAACAATGTTGAGGTTGAGAAACCCTGATTAGAGCTACGCTTTGCCATTATCTAATTAATCAACATTTTACTTAATATTAAGTATTCTGAGAAAAACAGTGTCAAAATAGGTAATTTCCTTATAGTCAAACATTCAGGCAGATTTAAGGGTCTAGTATATTTTATTTCTTGTGAGATAGAATATGGTAATTAAAAAAAAAAAAAAAAAAAGGACATACTCACCAGGAGCCAAAACCCAAGGGTCTCCTATCATAATCTGGCAGATCTGGAGCAATCTTACAAGCTTGTATGTTCAGGTACTTAAATATGTGAATTTTGCCTTTTATGCATATCTAAATAAAGTAACACATACATGCAATCAAATTGTTACTCATCTGAAATGTGTCCCTTTTATAATCACAATCAGCTTTTTACTTAATGTATATTGGAAACAGAAGGCATTTCTATTAAGTACAAATACTAAAAATCTAACACTAATTTTAACAAATTATATTATTTGTTATTTTAGGTATTTAAATGATATAAATATAGGTTCTATTTTCTAGATACTAATAAGTCTCAGTAATATATAAAATAATTTATGATTACAAACAGAATATCAAGTAAATTTATTATTAGTTAGGCATAGTCAGGAATTTAAAGCATTGCTCCCACATGAATTATATTAGCAACTTTTGCTTTTAGGAATCCAACAGTCATGTACTATTATGTTCTCCACTGTACATTCTGTCAGAAAGAAAAGCAGGAAATGTTTAAATATTAAAGCTATATATATGTCTGTTGCTACCTGTTGGCTTCTGTCCCAGAAGTCAAAACACAAATTCTTTAGGATTATGAGACCCTTCTATAGTTAAGATGTTTACTCATAGGGAAGTTTTATAGCTGCTATACAGAGGCTTGTACCATCAGTTGACTGTAGAGTAAAAAAGCTACAGGTTGGTAAATATTTTTTAGATTGTAGAATGTTTAGTATATGTAACACTACCCATAATTACTTTCTTTAAAATAATTTCATTTCAGTCATTGCTAAGCAAATGACCAAACTAAATAAATAAAGGAACTTCAGATTTTAGAAAACAGGAAGGTACAAAAACACTGGTAAGAAGAGATGTGCTGATAGTCATTAGTTCTGAAAGCTAAGCATTTTTATTTGTCTCTAGATTCAACTTTTACCAGAAAAAAATTAACTCAAATTTCATTAGAAAAAACTTTACAGAAGAATCCCGCAAGTTTTTTAAAAAGTCAATTTAATGAAAGGAAAAAACACTTCTGGACATGGTACCTATCTTCCACACTATTTAGTAAAGGCTTCTAACGAATACATAAGTGTGTGCATTTATTTTAAAAGAACTTAATTTCCAAGAGAAAGACAAATGCATAAAGTTTCATTCTTTGTCGAAAAAGTTCATAACATACTTCAAATAAACGATGATTTACCTGTGCAGGAGGAGACTGTAATGGATTGTTATCTAGGGCAATCATCTGTAGGTGCTTGAGGTTCCGATAACAAACAGGGATTGTTGTAATTTTATTGCAGGAGAAGTCTAACCGTATCAAAGGCAATTCTGCCAGCTCTGCAAAGAGATAAAATGGAAACGAACAATTAATGATATTTCAAAACAAGACAATTTTGACAGGAGCTTCTAGTGAAATATAGTGGATTTAATATAAGTATTTACTTCCATTCTTTCTTAGTGATTAAGTAATATAGCAACGTGGTATAAAATGAAATCTAGACGCTACAGACAGGAATACTAATGAAAGCAAGCTGTTTGACTCCTCACAGAACTACAGAAAGTTGAAGGCCTGATACCAGAGAAAGATGGGGATAACAAAGGGATCAGATGATAGTCTGTATAAAGAACAAGTCAGAGATGCACAGGTTTCCATACTGTAGGAACAGAACCAAGATCCATTAAAAAAAGCCCGTGACCTGACTACCAGGAGCTACAAGGTATCTCACTTTTCACTCCTGGTAAAAACCCTTCAAGATATTTTATTAACTTCCTTAAAACTAGGAAGCTTATTGTGACTATAAGATCATCTAAAAGATATTACTGTTCAATTAAGGTATATAGGACAAAGGAAATTTTCTGAAAAGTGAAAAAACAAACATGGGAAGGTTTCAAATTGGGTGAAAGAAATCAACATGAAAATGCATATATGATTCCATTTATCTGACATTTTAGAAAAGACAAACTATGGAGAACAAAATAGGTGAGGGGTGAGTGTAATTAAAAAAAGGAGCTTTTTTTGAAGTGATGGGATATTTAGGTATCTTGACTATGGTGGTGGTTGCATAAAAAATAAGTTAAAATTCATGCAACTGTACTATACCCCCCTAAGAAGTCAATTTTACTATATAATAATAAAAAAAAAAGATTTTTAAAAAAAGGTGTAAAACAATTTTCCAGAACTAAAGATGTGAATCTCTGGTTTGGAAAGAGGCCCACAAAGTAAAAAAACTCATACTCTGGCACATCATCATATAACTTTCAGAGCATATGAAAAAAGGGAAGATCTTAAAATCTCCCCAAGAGAAAAACAATGTGTCACAAATAATGGACTGGAATTAGGAACAGCATCAAATTTTCAACCATTAATTTTTAGCACTGAAAGCTAAAAGTGAAAAAGACCTGAAAATCCTGAGAGGAAATAATTTTCAATCTAGAATCTATAACCAAATTATTAATGAAGGGTAAGTATAGGATAAAGATGTATCTTTCCAAGTGAAGTATCAAAAAATGTTTTCCTAAAATAAATAAGTAATATAAAAATAAAATAAATAAGAAATCAATTTAAAAAATGTTTTCCTGCCCTGGCCAGCGCTGCTCAATGATTAGAGTGTTGGCCTGTGCACCTAATTGCAGGTTCAATCCCTGGGCACGTGGAAGGCAACCAGTCAATGTATCTCTCTCACACTGATGTTTCTCTTTCTTTCTCTCTCTCTGCCCCTCCTCCATGCCTTGCACTTTCTCTAAAATCAATGGAAAAAAATAGTCTCATTCCTCAGGAGCACTATCTCAATTCGTTGAGGTTCTGCTTCCCGGCATATGTCGACAGTTTGGCTCAAATAAACTCACAAAAATTCAAAAAAAAAAAAAAAATAGTCTCATTCCTCAATGAGGATTAAAGAAAAAAAATAAGTTTTCCTATAACACATTCTCATGAAACTACCAGAAGATGCCCTCCAGCAAAATGAGGGAGTAAGGTAAGAAAGAGGAATTATTTGTCAATCATACCTTAATAAAGCTGAAATTTTTAAAAAAGTAATAAAGAGAAAGACATGGAATCCAGGAATAAGAGTATTCAATACAGAACGAAGAAAGCTGGGCAGCAATAAGAGAACAACCAGTCCACATTGGAAGAGAAGGAGTAAAGGCTCAATAGGGAGATAAGCAGGGAATAAAAATATGATAGGTAATCTCATTGGTTTGACTAATAAGGATGCTGGAAAAAGAGGGAGGAATTAACCATAGTTACCTAAATAAGAAAACAAATGAAAAGAAACAGAGAAATTACTAACTCTAGAAAAAAAAACCACAATAAAAATAAGATATACAAGGAAGAAAATGAAATCAGAGTACATTATTTTAATTGGCAGGGAACAATATTTATATCATTATAATAATGTACACAATGAATAACAATTTAATCAAAAGTTATGATAAAAATCACACTGTGAAAATACAAAGAGGGAAGTAAAGATATAATGGTAATAATGTAAGAAAGTTAAATCCTCATCTACCATTACAGAAAACTAATGTGTCAAAGTTGATAAATCCAGCAATAACTGTAAAAGCACATAATTAGAAATATGTCAACAAATACCAGTAAAAAGTGTCAAAGGAATTGAAGGTAGGTACTTCTGGCCCTTTAAATTGGGGAAGGGGATAATTGAGGCAGGGTAAATGCTATTATTTATTTTAAGCTTTTCGATATTATTTGTATACTAGGGTCCCAGTGCACGAAGATTTGTGCACAGGGGGTGGGTCCCTCAGCCCGACCTGCACCCTCTCCAATCTGGGAGCCCTCAGGGGAGCCCTCTCCCATCTGGGAGTTTCTGTCTGTCTTTGCAATCATATGAGCGAATTGTCTGAGACCCCAACCCAGTTTGGTTTGGTGCTCACAGAGTAATAGAGGTCTTTTTTTTTCTTTGCTCCATTGGTGGAGATTTCCTAGAAGTTGCAGGATATCTTCCTTTTAATTTTTCCTCAACACTCTGACTTATGTTTCTCACCTTTGCTTTCCCTCCATCCCCCACCCACAACAATAACTTGCTCCAGGCTCACTTTGCTCGCAGCGGTTCTCACCTGTGGGTCGCGACCATCGGAAAACACATATAGCATCCTATCTAATAACAGCCAAACTTGGTAACTGACCTTACCTTTGCTATGCCTCCCACTGGCTAATCAGTGAGATATGCAAATTAACCACCAACAAAGATGGTGTCTAATTTGCATACGGCAGGCACGGTGGGACAGTGCGAGCCGCCAGCGCCAGCCGCCATCCAGGCCCCCATGGGCGATGCCAGAAGCTGCTTGCCTGCCGCCCGGGACCCAATCTGGTCCCGGGCCACAGGCACGCCGGCCCTGCAAGCCCCAGGAAGCTCCAGGAGCCGCCAGATATGGCAGTAACTCTATCAGGAAGCACTCTGAAAGTCAGTGGCATAAATGCACCAATTAAAAGACAGATTATGGGGGTGAATCAAAAACAAGACCCACTTTAAATATAAAGACACATATAGACCAGAACTTGGCTAGAGATCCTGGCTAGGCTGCTGATCAACTGAACGGTGTCTCCGTGTCCTTCCTTCTTTGCTGACTCCGTTCACACCTTTGGGGACCCCTGGACCTGCTGGGGTTGGACCCCAGCACGGACTGAAAGGTCCCAAGTTCGATTCCGGTCAAGGACATGTACCTTGGTTGCCGGCACATCCCCAATAGCGGGTGTGCAGGAGGCAGCTGATCGATGTTTCTCTCTCATTGATGTTTCTAACTCTCTATCTCTATCCCTTCCTCTCTGTAAAAAAATCAATAAAATATATTTTAAAAAATAATAAATAAATAAATATAAAGACACATATAGATTAAAAGTAAATGAATTAAGCTGCAGCCTGTTTTGCTCAGTGGGTAGAGCATTAGCCCTTGGACTGAAGGGTCCCAGGTTAGATTCCAGTCAAGGGAATGTACCTCAGTTGCTGGCTTGATCCCCAGTCCCTATCAGAGCATGTCCAGGAGGCAACCAATCAATGTATCTCTCCCTTTCCCTTCACTCTATCTAAAATTCAATGGAAAAATATCCTTGGGTGAAGATTAACAAAAAGTAAATGGATTAAGTAACAGTAAAGAGATTATAAGAAAAATATATTCCAAATTTTGTTAGTTGTATAATGGTTATGTTTAAATTATTAACACCTAAGAAACTGGGTGAAGGGTACATACAATATGCTGTAGTATTTTATAGGTTTTTTTTTACATGTATGAGATTATTACAAATTAAAATATTAAAAAAATTAAAAATTAATAAAATATTAATTGAAATGTATCTGCATTACATGAAAAATCTCCTAATTGCTTCTAGCATAATTTATTAAATTGTGCTAAAATTTATAAGGGTACAATTAAAAAAATCTTAATTCTAAATGATATAATAGAAAATATATAATAGTGCAGTTATAAGCACTTATCTGAAAATAAAAATTTAAAGAAGTGTATTTAAAGAAGGGATTAGCCAAAGAAAATATATGCACAACCCATGGGCACAGACAACAGTATGGTGATGGCCAGAGAGAAGTGGGGGGCAAGAGCTGGGTAGAGGGGGAAAAAGGGGGGAAATAGAGACATCCTATATAATAATAATGAAAGGCTAATATGCAAATTGACTGAAAAGCAGAATGGCCCGTTGCTATGATGCGACTGGCCACCAGGGGGCAGACGCTCAATGTAGGAGCTGCCCCCTGGTGGTCAGTGCATTTCCACATAGGGAGTGCCACTCAGCCAAAAGCTGGCTCATGGCTGGCCAGCACAGAGGTGGTGGCAGGAGCCTCTCCCACCTCTGTGGCAGCACTAAGAACGTCCAACTAACGGTTTAGGCCCGATCCCTTGGGGGCCTAAGCCTTTAGTCGGAAATCCCCCGAGGGCTCCCTGGCTGCCAGAAGGATGTCTGACTGCAAGCTTAGGCCTGATCCCCTGGGGAATGGGCCTAAGTCAACAGGTGGACAGCCCCCAAGGGGCCCTGGACTACAAATGGGTGCAGGCTGGGCTGAGGGATAACCCCCCCGCCGAGTGCACAAATTTTTGTGCACCAGTCCTCTAGTATCAGATATTTACTTTACGATTCATAACAGTAGCAAAAGTACAGTTATGAAGTAGCAACGAAAATAATTTTATGGTTGGGGGTCACCACAACATGAGGAACTGTATTAAAGGGTCACAGCATTAGGAAGGTTGAGAACCACTGCGAGTGTCTAGGAAATCCCACAATGCGTCTGCCACCAGAACTACGATTCCCAGCATTCCTGGTGCTTCCCATGCTCTGGGCTTCCACTTCCGGCCAGGGGCTGCCACCACCGGCCAGGGGCTGCCACCACAACTATGATTCCCAGAATTCCTGGTGCTCCCCACACTCTTGGTTTTCATTTCCAGTCCTGGGGCTGCAGAAACACAAAGGACTGGGAACTTCAGCCACCCCCTGGCCGGGCTGACAGGACCGGACACTCCAGTGGCGTCCCCAGAACCCAGGCTGCTCGGCGCCTGCGCGGGTAGGCTTGGAGCAGCCAGGGGGGTGGGAACCCTCACAGCCACTCGGCGCCTGCATGCATAGGCCCGGAGTGGCTGGCGGGTGGGAACGCCCTCCGTGTCGCACGGTGGGTGTTCCGCCCCGCCCCTTGGCCGCTCAGCATGTGCGCTCTGCCCACATGCCTGCCATGGCGATGCGGAGGGCGTTCCTGCCCCGCCCCCGGCTGCTTCGTGCCTGCACGCGTAGGCCTGGTGTGGCCAGGGGTCCTTCCAGGACTGCGGCTGTTCTGGGCCTACACATGGGCCTACAGGCTCAGAGCGGCCTGAGTCCCAAGGACGTCTGTCCCCAGAACCCAGGCTGCTTGGTGCCAGCGAGCGCGCAAGCAGCCACCTTGCCCCCGGCCACTTGGCGCCTGTGTATGCAAATTAACCTGCCATCTTTGTTGGGTTAATTTGCATACTCACTCCTGATTGGCTGGTGGGCATCACAAAGGTACAGTCAATTTGCATCATTCTCTTTTATTAGTGTAGATGACTTCTTGGATATTATTTGCTAAAAATTATAATTAGTTAAAATCAAAATGGCAATATAACAAAGGATACAATATTTTATCTACTGAATTATGTTAGAGACCACCTAATTAACATGAACTTCCACACTAACTTGAAATCAAGTTTTCTGGCTATCTCAGTTTAACTGAATATGGTGAGGTTACAATATAAACTGATTTAAAAAAATTTTTTTGAAACTATTTGTTAAATTCACAATTTTCTTGGTAATATGCATTCAAAATATGACTTAGGAACATATTAGATGATAAAACTATTAAACTGTAGTTGTCATCTGAAACCTCAAATTTTCATTTTCACTAAAATCCACTGTTTCCATTAATTGATTTCACATTAAGGCAGTATTATTACAGACTTATTTAGTAAGCCTTTAAAGATCAACCATAGTAGATGGGTCCTGAGTTGAGGGGTAATCCTAAATAAAAATTTGGGGTTACAAGGCCCCGGGTCATGACTTTGGTCAGTTCTGCTGAGGCCTTCATTCACATTCCAGAGGTGATAGAAAGCAGAACTAGGAAAAAATGAAGGCCCTGAAGATACAAGTCTAGTGAGAGGAAAGATAAGCAGGATTTTGGGGTAGTGTGGTTGCAGTAAGTGTATTAAATTGGACTGGCAAGTCACTTTTGGAGATGTTTACTTGGGATCCAAAATGACAAAGCCACACTAGTATGTTAGAACTAAATTTCATACTGCTGTATAAAATTTAATATCCAGTAAATATACTGGATCAAATGGTGTAAACATTTGGACTATACAGTAAAGCAAAAGCATCATTAGTTAATTCAATACTTACTATACATTAGAAGTCATTTTTGTCAAAGAATCTAGAGAATAATTGTCATACAAATACCTTCTGAATATTCCTTATCTTTTTGATAAGCATTCTGAAATGTTTACAGATGAATTTCTGTAAGTCGTTTCAAATTAATCTAGAGGGTAAAGTAAGGGAAAGTGGGTGGGCATACAGATGAGCTGATGACTACTGTAGCTGGGTGATTCATTGTGCTCTCTCACTTATATATGGGAAATTTTCCATAATAAAATTAAAGAAATATCTGATCTAATAAATTAATGATTCTTCTTATTTTCACTTTCTTTTATAGCTTCTTATTTCATGAATTTGTATTTTTAAAAGATTGCTGCCCTGACCAGTTTGGCTCAGTGGACAGAGCATCAGCCTGCGGACTGAAGGGTCCCAGGTTCGATTCTGGTCAAGGGCATGTACCTTGGTTGCGGGCACATCCCCAGTAGGGGGCGTGCAGGAGGCAGCTGATCGATGTTTCTCTCTCATCGATGTTTCTGACTCTATTCCTCTCCTTTCCTCTCTGTAAAAAATCAATAAGATATATTTAAAAAAAAGAATGCTAATTACACTAATTTGTTTAATCATTTTTATCATTCAAATACATACACCAGAGCCCTGACTGGTTTGGCTCAGTGGATAGAGCATCAGCCTGCGGACTCAAGGGTCCTGGGTTCGATTCCAGTCAAGGGCATGTACCTTGGTTGCGGGCACATCCCCGGTGGGGAGTGTGCAGGAGGCGGCTGATCGATGTTTCTTTCTCATCGATGTTTCTAACTCTCTATCCCTCTCCCTTCCTCTCAGTAAAAAATCAATAAAATATATTAAAAAATACATACACCAGAGCTTATAGTCAGTCTCCTACTGTAGTCTCCCACTCTATTCATTATTCACTCTTCTATACATCATCTCCAAGTGGTTAATTAGCCTCTATTTGAACATTTCCAATGAAGAATAAAGTTATTAAGTTCAAGTAAAGTCCATTTTTAAGTCAGAGCTAATTACAGGAATGTTTTTCATTTTACTAAACTATCCCCTATCAAAAATGTTATATGTGCTCCCAAGTAGTTATGCTTACTGAAACTTCCAGTGACCCAACCCTGAGTCATCAATTACATCAGTTGACAGGATTTAAAAATACAATCACTGGTGAACAGTTATTGGAACTTATCACTGAAGAGTCTACCTTTTAAAATTCACAATGGAAGAGATAACATATTAAGTAAACCATTACTTCTCAAACATTGGATGTAACTCCATACATTTTTGTTATGCCAATCAATCTCAGCGATCTTTAAAGTAAAAAGATAAATAATAATAAAACAATTTTTCAGTTTCTTACCTTCTGGCAAACGCACTAAGTGATTTCTTCTGAGGTTGAGGTCTCTCAAGGCCTCCAAATTACCAATTTGAGAAGGTATTGTTTGAATTTCATTGCAGCTCACGTCCTATTTCAAAAAGATACAAAATAATTATTTTAAAATTCCAAACTTGCCTGCTTTAAACTATCTGTAAAATGAGGTTGGACAAGATACTTGCAGTCCCTCCTGGTTATAAAAAAATTATGATTCTGTGTCCAAGAATAATCCCATAGTTTGTAATGGCACTTAATTATAAAAATGTAGTCTTCTGACTGATTCTATACATTTTACATATATCTACATTAATTTTATGAGAATTAAAATTAAATGATTTAAGAAGCAGGTAAGCATAGAATATCAGATCAATAAAAATGCAGGTGAAAAGGTAAAAAAGGAAAAAGTATAAATGCATCTATGTAGGGCAATATTTTATTTTATATTGTTCTAATAAAGCTAGGAGAAAAAATGATAAAAGTTACGATAAAATTATTTGAAAGAATATCCTATTTTCTTTTTTTTAATAAATATATTTTTATTGATTTCAGAGAGGAAAGGAAGGGGAAGAGAGAGTTAGAAACATCAATGCGAAAAGAGAATCATTGATTGGTTGCCTTTGCCTCCTGCACGCTCCACACTGGGGATTGAGCCCACAACCCTGGTTGTTGGCCTTGATTGAAATCGAACCTGGGACCCTTCAGTCCACAAGCCGACGCTCTTTCCACTGAGCCAAACCGGTTAGGGCAAATCATTTACTTGTAAGAGTCCTTGGTTTAGGGGAGATAGTATTTACTAGATGGCTCCAAACTGCTACTTAACCATCACAGTTTCCCTATTCCACTTGTCCTGGCTTACTGGCCTGTGTTCTTTCTGATACAGAATTTTTTAACTGGAGATTCTTTGTCCACCAGAGTCGAAGAATGAATCCACAACAGAAGATGGTATAGCAAAGGTGGAGATTTATTAAAGAACAAGTACAGACTCCCACGTGGGGAGGGGAAAAGAGTCCCACAGAATGGACTCCCACGTGGGGAGGGGGAAAGGGTCCCCCTATTTTCAAGCCCTGGAAAGCTAGCTCAGTTGGTTAGAGCATCATCCTGATATGCCAAGGTTGCAGGATCGATCCCTAGTCAGGGCACATACAGAAAGTTTAAGTGGAACAACAAAGCGATCTCTCTCTCTCTCTCTCTCTCAAATCAATTTTAAAAATAAAAATTCCACATACACTTTTAAAAATCATATTTTTAAAATACCAGTTCAACTGTTCAAAAATCCTATATAATAGACGGCTAATATGTAAATTGACCAAACAGCAGAACGACCAATTGCTATGATGCGCACTGACCACCAGGGGGCAGGCGCTCAACACAGGAGCTGCACCCTGGTGGTCAGTGCACTCTCACAGGGGGAGCGTCGCTCACCCAGAAGCTGGGTTTACAGCTGGTGAACGCAGCGGCGGTGGCTGGAGCCTTTCCTGCCTCCAAGGGCTCCCAGACTGCAAGAGGGCGCAGGCCAGGCTGAGGGACACCCCCTCCAACCAGTGCACGAATTTCATGCACCGGGCCTCTAGTATAAAATAAAAATACATTGACGATGATTCATATCATTCCTATCAAACTCAAAGTGAGGAGAAATGACAAAGTACACATAACTCAAAAGGATATGGAAAAATAGATACTGCTTTATTAGCATCTGATCAACCAGGTTCCAATATATGTATTAGGTAGGCCTTCTGGTATCTTGGTAATAGCTTGATTCTGATTCCACTGGTTCTAAAAAGAGATGACTTTAGGTTCCAATCCTGATATATCCAGGATTCCATAATTCTGAGGCCAGCCAGAATAATTTATATACCCATGTGTAGCTGCCTAGGTTAGTAAGTATCAAGATGCCACATTAACACTTAAAATTCCTCTAATATAGGAGTAAAAAATATATTAACAGATTTACTATTAGAAAAGACCACTTATCAAAAAATTCAACAAGCTTCAAATATTATTTTTAAATTTTCCCAAACATTTTTAGAAAAAAAATTTTACTTTTATTTTTCTATCAATTAGTGACAGAAGTAGAATCAGAAGCTAGACTTCTTAGTCTAATACTCTAGGCATAAAAGTTAAAAGAGTTCTAAAAGAAATTGAAAGGGTTGGAAAACTGAGCCTGAGCCAGAGGTAATAGCAATCTATAAAATTTCTCTCAGAAAAAGTATATGTTGAAAGATAGTTTACTTTCACTCAGAAGTGAGTAAGAATGGTGCAGAAAGACCATCAAATATGAATTAGTAAGTTTAAGATTACTAATTGTTACTCTGCCACAAGCTATTTGTGTAATAGCATATTAACTCACCTCTCTGGTAGAAATCTAAAGTACCTTTTGCAAGACATATCTATATTTTAAGTATTGAGGATTCAATAAGTAGAAAAAGAAAGTTTAAAAGATTTGAAAATCAGAATTTCAATCATGAGTATAACTTACTATTAGTTCATGTTATTAACCCAAGCTCTGAAGAAATGCAAACAAACATACATTTTTGGACTATTTCCTAGATCTAATTGGCTCAAAATAAATAGTGGTCTAGTATCTAGATAAGAGGTGGGCAAACTTTTTGACTCGAGGGCCACAATGGGTTCTTAAACTGGACCAGAGGGCCGGAACAGAAGCATGGATGGAGTGTTTGTGTGAACTAATATAAATTCAAAGTAAACATCATTACATAAAAGGGTACGGTCTTTTTTTTTTTTTTTTTTAGTTTTATTCATTTCAAACGGGCCGGATCCAGCCCGCGGGCCGTAGTTTGCCCACGGGTGATCTAGATTCTAGCTTTAATGTATTTGTGAATTTTTACGTGACCTTTCTAGTCATAATCTACCTGAAAAAGTCAGCTAATATGTGGTCCAATTAGAGTATATGTGTACAGTGTTTGTTTTTTGTGAAGTTCATCTTTATCCTATATAATAAAGAGATAACATGCAAAATTGACCATCACTCCAACACACAAGATGGCCACCCCCATGTGGTCAAAGATGGCCAGCAGAGGAGGGCAGCTGTGGGCGATCAGGCCAGCAGGGGAGGGCAGTTGGGAGGGACCAGGCCTGCAGAGGAGGGCAGTTGGGGGGGGGGGGGACCAGGCTGGCAGGGGAGGGCAGTTGGGGGTGACTAGACTGACAGGGGAGGGCAGCTGGGGATGACCAGGCCTGCAGGGGAGGGCAGTTGAGGGAAACAGGCCTATAGGGGAGGGCATTGGGGGGGGGGGGGGGCAGGCCTGCAGGAGAGGGCAGTTGGGGGGGACCAGGCCTGCAGGGGAGGGCAGTTGGAGGCGACCAGGCCTGCAGGAGAGGACAGTTGCTGGGGACCAGGCCTGCAGGGGAGGGCAGTTGGGGGGGACCAGGCCTGCAGGAGAGGGCAGTTGGGGGGTGCCAGGCCTGCAGGGGAGGGCATCTGGGGGGGGCAGGCTTGCAGGGGAGGGCAGTTAGGGGCAACTGGACCGGCAGGGGAGGGCAGTTAGGGTGACCAGGCTGGCAAGGGAGGGAAGTTAGGGGTGACCGGGCCAGCAGGGGAGGGCAGTTGGGGGAGACCAGGCCTGCAGGGGAGGATAGGGGCAACCAGGCCTGCAGGAGAGGACAGTTGGGGGGGGGGGGGACCAGGCCTGCAGGGGAGGACAGTAGGGGGCAACCAGGCCAGCAGGGGAGGGCAGTTGGGGGGGACCAGGCCTGCAGGGGAGGGCATTTGGGGGGGACCAGGCCTGCAGGGGAGGGCATTTGGGGGGGACCAGGCCTGCAGGGGAGGGCATTTGGGGGGGGCAGGCCTGCAGGGGAGGACAGTTGGGGGCAACCAGGCCAGCAGGAGAGGACAGTTAGGGGCAACCAGGCCAGCAGGGGAGGGCAGTTAGGGGTGACCAGGCTGGCAAGGGAGGGAAGTTAGGGGTGACCGGGCCAGCAGGGGAGGGCAGTTGGGGGAGATCAGGCCTGCAGGGGAGGAGAGGGGCAACCAGGCCTGCAGGAGAGGGCAGTTAGGGGCAATCGGGCCAGCAGGGGAGCAGTTAGGCAGCAATCAGGCTGGCAGGGGAGTGGTTAGGGGGTGATCAGGCTGGCAGGCAGAAGCGGTTAGGGGCAATCAGGGAGGCTGGCACGCGAGCGGTTGGGAGCCAGCAGTCCTGGATTGTGAGAGGGATGTCCCAGATTGGAGAGGGTGCAGGCTTGGCTGAGGGACACACACACCCCCTCGCCCCCGTGCACGAATTTCATGCACCGGGCCTCTAGTTATTAATAAACGTACATGGAACTATACTCCCAAATCTCAATGGGCATAACTGCATCTGACCATTTCAGAAATATGAAACATGGCTTAGGAGTTAAGGTACAGTGGTTTTAAATTCTACTTCAATTATGGAACCTTGGGCCTTAACCTATCTGAGTGCTAGTTTCCTCAACTATAATTATAGTATTCAATTAATAATGTTACTGTGGAGATTCAAAAAGTCTTATTGCCATGCCCATAACAAAAGTACTCAAGAGTAACAAAGGAGTGGTAGGTGAGGGTTAAACGTCTTAGAAATAGAAGGCAGTAAAGAATAGCTTGCCTAGCCAGTGTGGCTCGAGCATTGACCTATGAACCAGGAGGTCACAGTTCGATTCCTGGTCAGGGGATATGCCCATGTTGTGGGCTCGATCCCTAGTGTGGAGCATGCAGAAGGCAGCTAATCAATGACACTCTCTCATCATTGATGTTTCTCTCTCTCCCTCTCCCTTCTTCTTTGAAATCAATAGAGATATATTAAAACAAACAAACAAAAAGAATAGCTTACTTTAGAGTGGGAGATAGGTTTTAAAGATAGCATATAAGGAAAAAGAGATAAGTCTGACCTCTGTGGTGTCCATTATGCTAACCCAGTGGTCGGCAAACTCATTAGTCAACAGAGCCAAATATCAACAGTACCACAATTAAAATTTTTTTTGAGAGTCAAATTTTTAAACTTAAACTATATAGGTAGGTACATTGTTATTAACTTAATTAGGGTACTCCTAAGCTGGCCTTTGCTAAAAACACCCTCAATCTGACTGAGGTACGTTCACTGAGGTCGAGCCCTTCCAACTCTCCCATCCACACTCGTCTTGTATACTTGTTTCGTCTATCTCCTTTCTGAAAACCGACTTCTGTGCATGGGCCACAAAGTTTCAATCGCACTATACGTGCATGCCCGCACATGGTATTTTGTGGAAGAGCCACACTCAAGGGGCCAAAGAGCCACATGTGGCTCGCGAGCCGCAGTTTGCTGACCACTGCCCTGTGGGAGTTAACCAAAAATCGGAATATTGATATTAATAAGATTAAATTTGAAAAGTTCAAATGAATTAACTTATACCTCAAAAGTTTAATAACAGAAATCACTTAATATTGATTAGAACCTAACTTAATGACCTTTCCCCATTCCATGTGAGCCTGTCAGACTTGTACTTTCAGTTCCTTCTTAATTCTGTACTGAAGCCCTTGAGTACTGATCAATCAGTGAGATTTCATTATCAATACTTGAAAATAACTAAAAAATAAACCGCAATAATGGATCTTTACCATATGAAAGAATAGGGTATAACTATGGGGATATATATATATGTATGTGTATGTGTGTGTGTGTATGTATATATATGGAACAATAAAAAAATAAAATATTAACTTACAAGTTCTGTTAAATGTCTGAGATGTCCAATTTCTTCTGGAAGTGAGACCAATTTGTTATTACTAGCAATTAAGACTTTCAATGGTAAATTACACAAATGTACTGGCAGTGTTGACAGTTGGTTCCGACTAAAATGGGTAAGTAGAAAAAAAGAAGATTCAGAGCCCATTACTCAAGAAAAAAATTTCCATCTTTCCCACTCTATACACAGTAAAATAACAAATGTAAGTCTTGCAAGGAACAAATAGAATTTAAGATTTGAGTCCTAGCCTACATTTCCTCACTTGTGAGCTTTGTAATTTTTAGGCATAGCATTTAACCTATCTGCATCTTATATAGATTCATTTGTAAATTGAGAATCCTAACTTCTCTACCTTGTACCATAAAACACCTTTGTAAATAATAAAGTGCTATATAGTACAATATATTATTTTCTTGAAGTTAATTTATATTAAGAAAAAAAAAATGACTGAAAAGTAGGGTATATTTCCCTCATAATCATTCCATTATATACGAAGAGGCAAAATGAGTTTTAGAAATATGTAAACTGTAGCCGAAACCGGTTTGGCTCAGTGGATAGAGCGTCGGCTTGCGGACTGAAGGGTCCCAGGTTCGATTCCGGTCGGGGGCATGTGCCTGGGTTGCGGGCGCATCCCCAGTGGGAGATGTGCAGGAGGCAGCTGATCGATGTTTCTCTCTCATAGATGTTTCTAACTCTCTATCTCTCTCCCTTCCTCTCTGTAAAAAATCAATAAAATATATTTAAAAAAAAAAAAAAGAAAGAAATATGTAAACTGTATAATAAAATGATTACATATAAAAATATTTCCAAAGGATATTTCATTTGCTCATTTTCTCCAATAAAACTTATAATAATAAAATAACAAAAGAATTCTATAAGATGTGAAAAAAATGGAGTACATGAGTTGAAATGCAATTATACATTCAGAACCGAATACATAAAAATATATAATCACAAGAACCAAACGAAGTATTTGGAGAACCACTGCAAGCCTATTAGGTTAATGACTATTAGAGTTTGTCAATTATTGCAAAGACAGAGGGAGAAACTAGAGGGACATAGGAAATACTGTTAATTTAGCCTAAGAACATGTATAGAAACTGCTGATATGAAAAGATAATGTAAACTTTAGTAAAAAGGAGCAGAAAATTGAAAATATCACATAAAATCAAATATTTAAAAAAGAAACATCTTACCTAATATTTAAGAATGTTAGAGCTTGTAGGTTTAGAATTGCCTCTGGTATATACCGAATACAATTTTGGTATAAGTTGAGATTTTCAAGAGAAACAAAATGACATGTTTCTATGGGAATTTCTGAGAGGCGATTTCGTGACAGATCTGAAAGAAAAAAAATCAAGTTTAAAAATCAATCCTTGGAACTTATTTACTGAAATGTTAAATAGGCATTTTTGTGAATGTCTGGATTACAAAGAGTTCATACTGTGGAGATTGATCCAAAATAAATATTCAAATTTTTATTAATTGAATAAACCATTTTAATTTATGTTTCCACACCTGTTGCTGGGAAATGCTGATTCTTCTTGAGACTCCACATATACTAAAAAATAAAACCAGTATTCTTTGCAAGTAACACAAAGTCTAAGGCATATCTGCCAACAAATAACATAAAAGATCATACTAACTACCCAATATCCAAGGAAACGAATGGATCCCTAAAATCCACCTTTGCAAAAGAACAGCAACATTCTGAGGTTTATTAGCAAAGCAAAGCAAAGCAAAACAAAACCAAGCAAAAAAATACTGTTTCTTTCTTTACCAGTCAAAGATATACAGGGTCATGTCAAAGCACTCAGGGACCATCTTTGCTCCCACTTGCCAAACAATTTGAGCTTCAATAAAGATAATAATTGTAACAGATTGAAAGCTAGCCTACATATTGAATTATACAAGCTGATAATGAGATATTCTCCTCCACCTCCAGAAGGTAATAGAGAACCAATTCATTATCTTGCATACTGACAAAGAGGAAAATTAAACATTTATCTTGCCTTTTCTGTATGAACTGAGTAACCAAATGTTTCATTTATAATGTGTTTTAGTTATAAATGAAAAATGATAGAATATCACCAATTTCCCAGCTCAATAAATTCTTTATAGATAATCAGAAATTATATGCCTCCCACTAAAAGAACAGAATATCACTTTTAGTCTTGACACAGAGACAAGAACCAAATCTAATCAAGCTTCTGGATCAGCTGCAAATTTTCAGGAAATGCAGAGGACAAAGGAATGTGCGGAAATACAGTCTCTCTACCACTACCCATTTAGATTTAATAAAATAGACTGTGAGATTAATTTGCTCACCACTGTTTTTTCTTCTCCTGCACCATCTTAAAGTCTCTGTTAGAATTATTTGGTAAGAACTCTTTACTGAGAACTTTCCTCTATCTAACAGAGGACTGAATTCCTACATATCTGCAAATATCTTGCTTTCACCATAACAAGTGAATTATATTTTGTCTAGGAATAGGTATTCTTAGAATCTGTAGATGTTATTTTACTACCTTCTAGTCTCCAGTGTCACACTGAGTAGTCCAGCACATATCTATCTGATCATTTTGCCTGTGTAAGCGGCTTGTTTTGTGTGTGTTTTTGTCTCTGAACCACCCCCAACCTTCTAGTCTGGAACTCAGTAGGTTCTTTCAATCCTTCTTTAAACCAGGGAAATTCTCCTCAATTATACCTTTAGTTATTGCATCTCCCCAATGTGCTCTTTCTCAGTTATATTTTTTTTCTGTTTTGATATACTCTAATTAGTGTCCCAGACCATGAATTTGAGTATCAACAATAATCATCCTCCCCACAAATTAATATATAGAAGAGTTTTCCCCTCACTTTTTAATTCTTTTATGCTATGATTAGAAACATAGCTTTGTCTCTCTTGAGAATCTCAGGATAATTTGTTTTGCTTGTTAAAGTTGTCATCTATCTCTTCCAATAGTTCTATTTCACTGAAGTCACTTGTTCTAGATATAATCTTTGTTAATCCTCTCTCTGGCTGCTGGAGTTCCTTTAAGTGAATTATTTTACGTTGCCAATTCATACCTTGCCTCATACTTGAAGCTCAAGCTGCTAGAATTAACACCAAAACAATGGAAGCAACTTCTACAAGGTCTGGAACAATCCCTCCCCCGCTCCACCACCACCACCATTTCCCCAGATACAACTCTTTCTAAGGACTCAAGTTTTGATTATTGCCCCATTAGTTTTACCTCCTGTTTTCATCTGGATCCCAGACTCACATACCCTCTAACAGGTCCCACTAGCCTGTGAGCCCCAGAGCTGGCTTTACTCTGAAGTGATAGTTACTAAATGTAGTTGGGAAACAGTCTTTTTTTTTTTTTTTTTTTTAATATATTTTATTGAGTTTTTACAGAGAGGAAAGGAGAGAGATAGAGAGCCAGAAACATCGATGAGAGAGAAACATCGACCAGCTGCTTCCTGCACACTCCCCACTGGGGACGTGCCCGCAACCCAGGCACATGCCCCTGCCCGGAATCGAACCTGGGACCCTTCAGTCCGCAGGCCAATGCTCCATCCACTGAGCCAAACCGGTTTTGGCGGGAAACAGTCTTGATAGAATATAAAACAATGACATTGAACTTGTTTTCCATTCAGAAGTATAAAATGTTTTTTTTTTTGTTTGTTTTTTTTTTTAATCTTTATTGTTCAGATTATTACAGTTGTTCCCCTTTTTTACCCCCATAGCTCCCCTCCATCCAGTTCCCACCCCACCCTCTGCCCTTACCCCCCACTGTCCTTATCCATAGGTGTACGCTTTTTGTCACTGGGTCAAAGGTCATACACATGGAAAATGTAGCTATTTCCATCCACGACGTGTCCCTGTGTTTGGAAAGGTCTCTCGCGACTTGTTCACGCTCTACTCAGAAAGGGTACGGAGACACGTAACGGCTTTTTAAAATAATGTGTCCTCTTATGTTTAAAATGAGGATTTCGCTACCAAAAGTGAGGAGAAAGCAACACTACAGCTGCTCTCGCCCCTCTCGCCCTTTGGGTGATAGTTGTGCTTGGGGCTGCGCTCTGGTTTGCAGGCCGTTGACGAAGCCGTCCGGGTGGCTCGCGCAGTTCTGCCGGCTTCCCAGGGGCCATTGCAGCCTCGCAGGGGCCATCGCAGCCTCACAGGGGCTGTCGCAGTCTTGCAGGGGGCACCGCATCCCACATTGGGGGCGAAGGTGCGAGTCAGAAGCTCCTCTCGCTGTCTCTCCTGCTGCTCCCTTGTGTATCATCAATGCTGGAAGTTTCTGAGAGCAGTCTAAAGGTGCTGGACATCATACTTTAACTGGTCAACATGAAGTTTGGCATTCTGTCTTTTGTTGGGCGGCTCCTTGCTGGACAAAATCTCCAGGCGTTCTTGCTAGTTGAATATCTGGTATGCTTGCTTGGATTTCGTTTTCTACTAAGTGCACAGACTGCTTGTCTGCCGTCTCCCGGCGTCCCATGTGAGATTGGATCTGGTGGATCTGCTTGTGCGTTTGCTGGTACAGCGGTTTCATGTCGCCGGCCCAGCCGGGTCCAGCTCCGGCTTCCTCCAAACCTGATTCTGCTTCTTGAGTGTGACCCTTATGGATGCGAGGAGTTGAAATTTGCAATTTGTTGGGTTAGGCTGCAAAAGCGCAGGTGGTTCCTTTTGAGCCACTGGCATAGCTTGGGCATGGATGTAAATTGAGTAGGGCGGGGTCTCTGGGAATCACCAGGTCAGAGCAAACAGCAAAGGCGTCTCCGCGACTCCTTGCCTCTCCACGACTCCACGTCTCCGCATCCCCAAGTGCCGGCGAGCAGCTCCGCGAGAAAGCCACCCTTGCTCTCCGACCCACTGCAAGGCCGCCCTGCCTCTCCCCATAGGGGTCTGGGACCTCAGAATCCCGCCCCAAACAAGCTCAGTGGATTCGAGAGTTTGTAACCCCTTGCGATCGAAAAAAACCGCGCATCCAGTTGCAGCCCACCTGGCGTGCGACTCCGTACCTCTGTTCGTGGCACCTCTGTACATCCTACTCAGTCTCAATGCTCTTCTTTCTTTCCTTCCAGTTGTAGAACTTCCACTGGGTCAGCTTTCCCATGGTTCTGAATGATAGCTGTTTGTCTTATAGTTGGTGGTTTCAAGGTTGTTGTGGGAGGCAGCACGCACAGGTCTATACCTTATGCCGCCATCTTGGTTCTCTCCTCTAAAATGTTTTTAATAAATGATATTCCCCTTTCAATTTTAGGTTAGCTCCTGTATCTTTTTGATATAGCATCTTCATTTTCTTTTTTAGCATTTCCTTATATTCTGGCACAACAAGATGTTCCAGTCTTATCTTGCAACTTCCGTGCCCCCGTTTTGGAATCAGCTATTTCTCACCCTCATATAACATAAACTTCTGTGGCAAGTCAGACTTGATGAATGGTGGTTAGGAGCAAAAGGGAAAACCACCAATCCTGATGGAAGACTCAGAATAAATGACTGTTGCTTTTTTGTAAACCACTAAGCTTTGTAGTGGTCCGTTACACAGCAATAGAAAAGCAAAACAGAAATTGTTACCTGGAAGTGGAGTGCTGCTTTAACAAAAACCTAAAACATCTGCTATTTTTAAAATGAGGCAGCAGACAATGGCCTTAAAGGGACCTCCCAGACCTGTTAGTGGAGGCTGGAGGGCAGTGAAAAAATTGCTATTAAAGGCTGGAGAAAAGGGCACCCTACTTCTGTTTTGGCAGATCAATTAAAGGAACTATAGCCTACAGTAAAATGAAAGGTACCTAAAGGATTTAAATCACCATAAATATATGTGATTATCTGTAGTGAAATATGTTAGTTGAAGTTAAGATATATATGACAAATATTAATATTAATCTTAGATCTTAATGATGAAAAAGGGTATGCATATACACATTCCAGCAATATTCCATCTAATTTAATTCCCCCTCACTTATTTTTAGATATCATTCAAATACATCACATATTTCTCCTTTTCAAATAATGCAGAGAAAGGAAATGATGGCAACCAAATTAAAAGACCCTCTTTGCTCACACAAGAAAGAACATGAATTTCTACCTAAAATGGATTCTGATTTCACATAATATTGGAAAACAAACTCAATTTACAGACTATAAATACCATCCTAAACTGTGATCCAATCCTTATATTTTCTTTTATCTTGAAACACTGCTCATCTCATACTCTGACAATAAAGTTTGCAAAACCATACCCTGAAATAATACAATTTAGAGCAAACTTTTTTTATCTTAAATGGGACATATGATATAGCTTTTAGTGCTACCTCTACCATTTATACTGTCTTAATCTTGAGAACATTTGAGAATCTCCTCTAGGACTTTTGGTGAGATGCTTTCAATTACTTTGCTTCTTTTTGCAGGTAAGAGGTACTTTTTTTTCCTAAGTTTATCTGTCCCATTACCTGTTCAATAACTTGGATTTTACTAGAGGCTCAGTGCACGAAATCTGTGCACAGGGGCAGAGTCCCCTCAGACTGGCCTGAGCTCTCTCGCAATCCAGGACCCCTAGGGGGATGTCGCACCTAAACCATCAGTTGGACATCCCTCTCGCAATCTGGGACACTGCATGCACCCATGACCATACTTTTCATACAGGTGAAAGGCATCTTGCTGTCGTATGGGCAGCTACATTTTTTTACCCTGATTATAAAAAGTAGTACATAACATGATCCTTCTGAGGCAGTAGCACCATTTTCCCCATCTTATGGGTGGAAAAACTGATGCAGAGAGAAGTTAAGTAATTGGCTTTGTCACACAGTTATAAGTGTCAGAATCAGGGCTGATCACAAAATGTGCAAGCCAGAGTCCATGCATGTCATTGCTTCATCATCCTGTTTTTTCAGTTAGAGTAGCCTTGCCAGGTTTTAATGTTTTAATCTAAGAGTCTGTTCCCAATATATAGGGTAGGGTCCCTAGGCCTGGCCGGTGATCAGGGTCATCTGCAGGGCAAATGGTGGGCGGGGCAATTGGGGGCCCCCTCCCCTGCTGGCACCTGCCTTGGCTGGTGGCCTGGCGACACCTGCTGGCCGGCCCCGCCCCCAATCACCACTGCTGCCGCCCCTCACTTCTGGGGGCAGCTCCTGCGTTGAGTGTCTGCCCCCTGCTGGTCAGTGCACACCATGGTGATCGATTATTCTGCTGTTCAGTCAATTTGCATATTAGGGTTTTATTATATAGGATGAATTAGGAGTAGTTAGGTACTACTCTTGAGAGACAAACATGAAACCCAAGGATGTAACAGTAATGTGGCTTTTTAAACCTGAAAAAAGCTTTTGGGAAACATTTGTTTAACTGACATGGCATTTTCCTCCCAGCTAATTTTACTAACTTTCTATTTCTGTTTGAGACTGAAAGTCACGAGGTCCAGTAAAAGAATATAATTATTTTACTAGCATGATACTGCTCACTTCCCATTAGATGGCAAAAAGGGGGGGGGGGGGGCTTTAATTCATTAACATAAATCTCTTAAAATAAAATAATTATCAATATCTAAATAGTGTTTCAATGCTTAAACAAATTCTTTACTCTTAGAAATCTGTTCAATTTTGCTCCTTATTTCAGATGTAGTTAAACTGTTATAATCACCATTCTCAACTCTTCCTAACAGCCAAAAGGCAGCCTTCTTTCTCTCTGAGTTTTACACTAAGATGCCTGAGATCACTTTCTTTGACCCACCGTATCTAATTCACACTCTCCTGTCCCTCTGTTCTTCTCCCTATTTTCATGTAAGCTATCAGAAGAAATAATGTGGTGACATTTCTGTTAAAAGGAACCACCTATCTGATTAACAACCAAAATAAGTTAAGTTCAGCTGAACCAATTAATACAAATATTTTGAATTTAAATGTAAGTTTTCCACACCACAATAGGTCATCTTGAAATTAGTTCTATGTGGAGTTCTTCCAAGTGTTTCCAGGTTTTATGTATATGCAGGTTACCTAAAGCACATGGGGAAAGGGGACCAAAGGATATCTTTCCGAAATCTCTTATTTAAAAAAATGGGTGTTTTGGCCATTGTGTATTGCTTATTACCATAAATGTATATGTATATGTATGTGTATGTGTATGTGTGTATATATGTATGTATACATATACACACACACACACACACACACAGACTAGTGGCCCGGTGCATGAAATTCGTGCACAGGGAAGGGAGGGGGTGTCCCTCAGCCCAGCCTACACCCTCTCCAATCTGGGACCCCTTGGGGGATTGGGCCTAAACCGGCAGTTGGATATCCCTCTCTCAATCCAGGACCACTGGCTCCAAAACCGCTTACCTGCCTGCCTGCCTGATTGCCCACAACTACTCTGCCTGCTGGCCTGTTTGCCCCCAACTGCCCCCCGCCCGAGCCTGCTCGCCCCCACTGCCCTCCTCTCCTGGCCTAATCACCCCTAACCGCCTCTGTCTCGGCCCAGCCACCATGGCTTTGTCTGGAAGGATGTCTGAAAGGTCTCCTGGAATGTCTCCCAATCTAATTAGCATATTACCCTTTTATTAGTATAGATATATAGAAAGACATTTTTTAGGACATCTGCTCAGCTTACTACTCATTCACAGGGGCTGGCTCTCTCTTTCTCCTAGTTTTTCAGCATGATATATACCAGTGATTCTTACTTAACCTTAGTGACCCTCTCATTCTTAATA
Source organism: Myotis myotis (assembly GCF_014108235.1). Taxonomy (NCBI): domain Eukaryota; kingdom Metazoa; phylum Chordata; class Mammalia; order Chiroptera; family Vespertilionidae; genus Myotis; species Myotis myotis. Next base: position 162,606,016 of record NW_023416324.1, read on the forward strand.
TCCTGGTAAACTCTTGCCCATCATTCAAGAGCCATCTCAAGCATAATCTCATTATACTCCCCTTGACTTGTCTAGGCACTCAAAGGATTCTCTGACTGCGTTTCTATTACTCTACTACAGTAATTATCACAAAGTACTGTAATTCTTCATTAGATTTTAAGTTCCTTGAATCCAAGAGCTTTTATCTTTAACATCTAATACCTGACTTATTAAAGGTCAAGCTTATTTGCTAAAATTAACTCAGTAAGCTAACATTGGATATTTCATACTAGTCAAATCTCTAATTAGCTATTTTATGTTTTTTATTAAAAATTGGAAAATTAATTATTTCTAAATAAACGAACTTTATTTGGGAGGTAATTTTTAAAATGTGAGCTCCATGAAGGGAATAAGAAAAGATCTTAAAGAGGAAATGTAGGAAACATAAATACAGTATAGGTCAAATTACACCCACAACACTAACAACCCTCTACAACAAATTAAAAATAAAATGGGTGCCAAAACCGGTTTGGCTCAGTGGATAGAGCGTCGGCCTGCGGACTGAGGGGTCCCGGGTTCGATTCCGGTCAAGGGCATGTACCTGGGTTGCGGGCACATCTCCGGTGGGGGATGTGCAGGAGGCAGCTAATCGATGTTTCTCTCTCATCGATGTTTCTGACTCTCTATCTCTCTCCCTTCCTCTCTGTAAAAAATCAATAAAATATATTTAAAAAATAAAATAAAATAAAATAAAATAAAATAAAATAAAATGGGTAATCTAATAATGGATTAATATCCAGGATAAATAAGCATTTTTAAAAATTCCAAAACAACAAAAACCAAGCACAATTAAAAAATGGGCAAAGGACTTGAATGAACATTTTCCCAAAGAAGATATACAAATCACCAATAAGCACATGAAAAGACACTCAACATAACTAATCACTAAGGAAATGCAAATCAAAACCATAATGGGATACCACTTCATATCAATTAAGATGGCTACTATTTTTTTAAAACCAGAAAATAAAAAATAATGGTGAGGATATGGATTAACTGGAATCCTTGTGCACTGCTGGTGAGAATGTAAACGGTATAGCTGCTGTAAAAAAGAATACAGCAGTTTTGGTTTTTTAAAAGTTAAACATAGAGGAGAACCAAGATGGCGGCATAGGTTAACGCCGGAGTTTGCTGCCTTGAACAACTACTTCAAAAGTGAAACTAAAAGACGGAACGGACATCACCCAGAACCACAGGAATGCTGGCTGAGTGGAAGTCCTACAACTAGGAGGAAAGAGAAACGCATACGGACACTCAGAGGAGGCGCAGTGCTAAAGTCAAATTCTGAGGTGCGGAGTGCACAGAGCGGGCTGGCGGCGGAGGGCGCGGTTGGCGTTTTCAATCGGGAGGGAGTCCCAGACTCTGAGCTCCAGATACAGGCGAGTCTTTAGGGACCCACACTCAAACGGGAGAAGCGGGACTGTCTGGCTTCGGTCAGAGCGAGTGCAGCTTTCTCTCCGAGGTTTGCAGCGGTTGCTGGGACTCAGAGAGGCAGAGCCCCTGGGGACAGGACTGAGAGCTGCCATAACTGCTCTCTCCGGCCCACCCTGTTGATCCTGTTCAACCCGCCCCGCCCAAGCCCTGCACAGAGGCATTTGCCGGATAGCCTCAGGCAAAGGCTAGATTAGCACCTCCCTAGAGGACAGAAGTTCTCTCACTGCAGACACAGCTGATTCTCACAGCCACTTGGCCTGGAGGTTAAACCCTCCCTGGTATTAGCTACAACAATCAAGGTTTAACTATAAGGCTGCGCACAAAGACCACTAGGGGGTGCACCAAGGAAGCATAACAAAATGCGGAGACAAAGAAACAGGACAAAATTGTCAATGGAAGATATAGAGTTCAGAACCACACTTTTAAGGTCTCTCAAGAACTGTTTAGAAGCCGCCGATAAACTTATAATGAGATCTACAAGAAAACTAATGAGACCCTCGATGTTATGATGGGGAACCAACTAGAAATTAAGAATACACGGACTGAAATAACGAATATTATACAGACTCCCGACAGCAGACCAGAGGAGCGCAAGAATCAAGTCAATGATTTGAAATGTGAGGAAGCAAAAAACACCCAACCGGAGGGGCGGAATGAAAAAAGAATCCAAAAATGCGAGGATAGTGTAAGGAGCCTCTGGGACAGCTTCAAGCGTACCAACATCAGAATTATAGGGGTGCCAGAAGATGAGAGAGAGCAAGATATTGAAAACCTATTTGAAGAAATAATGATAGAAAACTTCCCCCACCTGGTGAAAGAAATGGACTTACAGGTCCAAGAAGCGCGGAGAACCCCAAACAAAAGGAATCCAAAGAGGACCACACCAAGACACATCATAATTAAAATGCCAAGAGCAAAAGACAAAGAGAGAATCTTAAAAGTAGCAAGAGAAAGAAACTCAGTTACCTACAAGGGAATACCCATACGACTGTCAGCTGATTTCTCAACAGAAACTTTGCAGGCCAGAAGGGAGTGGCAAGAAATATTCAAAGTGATGAATACCAAGAACCTACAACCAAGATTACTTTATCCAGCAAAGCTATCATTCAGAATTGAAGGTCAGATAAAGAGCTTCACAGATAAGGAAAAGCTAAAGGAGTTCATCACCACCAAACCAGCATTATATGAAATGCTGAAAGGTATCCTTTAAGAAGAGGAAGAGGAAGAAAGGGAAAGATACAAATTATGAACAACAAATATGCATCTATCAACAAGTGAATCTAAGAATCAAGTGAATAAATAATCTAATGAACAGAATGAACTGGTGATTATAATAGAATCAGGGACATAGAAAGGGAATGGACTGACTATTCTTGGGGGGGAAAGGGGTGTGGGAGATGCGGGAAGAGACTGGACAAAAATCGTGCACCTATGGATGAGGACAGTGGGTGGGGAGTGAGGGCGGAGGGTGGGGCGGGAACTGGGAGGAGGGGAGTTATGGGGGGGAAAAAGAGGAACAAATGTAATAATCTGAACAATAAAGATTTAATTTAAAATAACAAAAAAAATAAAAATAAAAGTTAAACATAAATTTATGTTTATAATCCAGCAATTACATTTCTTTTTTTTTTTTATTGCTTAAAGTATTACAAAGGGTATTACATATGTGTCCTTTTTTTCCCCCGCCCTTGACAATCCCCTGGCCTCCCCCATCCCGCTACATTTCTTAATATATACCCAAAAGAACTGAAAGCAGTACTGGAACAGTTATTTGTTCTAATACATATAGCAGCATTATTCACAACAGACAAAAGGTGGAAACAACCCAATAGTCATAAACAGATGAATAGATAAACAAAATGTGTTATATGCATACAACAAAATAATATTCAGCCTTAAAAAAGGAATGGAGGAAGGTGGCGTCCACAGCCTCCATTCGTATGAGAAGCAGCTTTTCTGAAAAGGGATTCCAGCATAGTTCCTTGGTTTTTCAATAAAAAACTGAAAAAAGTGAAGAAGAAAATAAAAAAAGGAATGGAATTCTGATACATGCTGCAATCTGGATGAACCTTGAAAACATTGTGCTAAATGAAACAGGCCAGACACAAAAGGACAAATATTGTATGAGGTATCTAGAATAGTCCAATTCAAGGAGTCAGAAAGTAAAATAGTTACCAGGGGGTGGTTGGAGGAGCTAACTGGATAATAAGTTTGGGAGATAGATAAAAATGAGTGTACTTAATGCCACTGAACTTATGGTTAAAACAGTAAGCTGTTATCTATATTTTACTACAATTTTAAAAAATCAAATGTGTAGTACTCAAAGTAAAAAATAATGTAACCTGTCTCTTTTTATTGATATGCATCTTAAACATCTCTCTAAATGATGGACTTTTTAAAATAAACATATCTTACACCTCAGCAATAAATTAAATAATACAGAAATTACAGAAATAAAAATTCAAAGTATTCTTGAAAGTCAATTCTCAAAAGTTAATCTCAAACTGTGTAACAAAGAATGTCAGTTATTTATTAACTTCTTCCTAATTCCATTTCTCTTTCCCAGAGAGAAAAATGTTCAATATTTCATTCTATTCAATTATGTAATTATGACAGAATTTATTTCAAATCTCTAGCCCTAAGCCAGGAAAACCTAGGTTCACTTCAGTGCAAACACAATTAATGTTTTCAACGGTATGGCATTTATTAAGAAATGCTAGCAGTCAAAAGTCTTATGTTCTTCTAATAACTCCTTCAGGCTATCCCACGCAATGACATCATCCTGACCAAATAAAGCCCATTATGCAATAGTCACAGATACAGTACTATCACTTTCTATGAGAACAGTTACTGCTATGAATGTTAAAAGGGCCTGAGATTATGACAAATAGGCTGCAAGAGATTTTTACGCTGAGCAGTGTAAACTTTAAAAGAGTATTATAGGAATAAATATCCTTCAACAAATAAAGAAATGGTAAGGACACAAGCTAACAAATGAGAGAAAGAACATAAACAATTGCCCATTAAATGAAGATACTCTGATGACTGACAGGAGTTTATTATACTTTTGAAACTTTCTTTAAATTGGCCACATTTAAAAACACACTCTATACTTTAAGGTATTTCCTTTATGTTGCAACCACTACATCACTACCATGAAAATTTTATTGAAAGAGCATGCAATAAAAATCATTTTTTAGCTATTAACCAAATTATGTAACCAAGGGAGGTAAAAAATGAGAATGTTTTATAATGCTTTTCATTCTGTAGTCATATAATTTTTAATATAAATTGTAGGTTTTCTTTAAAATTTTTTAAATTTTAGTTTTTTTATCAAAGTTAGCAAATGTATATAATTTTACAAGTATTTTACTTTTTAAAATATATTTTTATTGATTTCAGAGAGGAAAGGAGAGAGAGAGATAGAAACACCAATGATGAGCTCAGCTGCCTCCTACACACCCCTTACTAGAGCTTGAGCCCACAACCCTGGCATGTGCCCTGACCAGGAATAGAAACCTGAACTCCTAGTTCATAGGTTGACACTCAACCACCATCTGAGCCACACCAGCTGGGTGAATTTATATAATTTTAAATCCCAATCAGTGCCTTCTGCTTCTGGGAAGATGGAGCAGATGTACTTTTTCCTATTCCTCCTGCTAAGTACAACTAAAAACGGTGGCCAAAATAAGTTGAAAAACATAATTAGACTCTAAAGGGTTAAAAAGATGACTAAGGACTTTAGGATAGTGACCAGTTCTCTGGGCTCTATCTGCCTCACTCATTCTAGACTTGGAGTTGATGTCTCCAAGTTAGCAACCCAGAAACGCCAAAGAAATACTGATACCAGGAAAGGGGCAACTTAAGATAGAAAACTTATAGACAATAACTGCTCTACTCTAGTCAAACACCTCACCTCCCGACCTTTGCCAGCAAAGGCTGAGTGGAGAGCCAAACTTCCACCTTTGTAAGGCTGTCACTTGGCATTTTGGTGGCTCCTCCTCAGTCTCCACTGGTATGGTATCAAAAAAGGCCAAGTAGGGAACCAGGACTTTCCTGTCTGCCAGAAGGTAACGTGGCTCCCTCACCACCAGGTGGAGAGGTGTCCTCCACCTTCCTGCTAGGAGGACTAGTAGTTAGGACTCTGACCACTCCCCAGTCGTTTGGAGAGCCAGAAAGAAAAGAAAAATGGCCTGTCATAAGATTACTATTCCTTTTCAGAAAGCAAGGGCCTTTCAAGAAATCTCTAGATTCCTTAGACAGTGGTTCTCAACCTTCTGGCCCTTTAAATACAGTTCCTCATGTTGTGACCCAACCATAAAATTATTTTCGTTGCTACTTCATAACTGTAATGTTGCTACTGTTATGAATCGTAATGTAAATATCTGATATTCAGGATGGTCTTAGGCGACTCCTGTGAAAGGGTCGTTCGACTGCCAAAGGGGTAGCGACCCACAGGTTGAGAACCGCTGCCTTAGAAGAAGATAAATGGGTATAAGGGTTTATAGCAAATACTTCATGGACTGAAAAAAAATTCAAAAATATAACCGCATGTTAATTTTCAGTGTTCTGCATTAGAGCATGAGAATTCAGACTACCATAAATACAGTGTCATTACTGAAATACGGAAAAAAATAGGTACATTTCAAGAGAATGTGCCATTGAGCCTTTTTTGACTACTGAGTAAAGCAAATACTTTTTAACAAGATTCTAGTCTCTATAGTTCACAACTGCTAAAGTCATAAACAATGTAAACTAGAAAGACCCAGGGATTCAATGATGGGGATGTTGATCAATGAGTTCTGAAGCAGTGTTGAAATAGGCAATTAGAGAAATATCCATTAATGTCTTATTTTGTTTATAATATTAGAATTCGTACTGAAAAATGGCCACTTGATATCTTGGAAAATACATTTTTTCTCTGAAAGCTATGAATGTATCAATACCTCTTTTCCTTATTTTCACTTACATGTAGCGGCATTTACAAATATGCCAAATATGCCTCATAATGAGGCAAGTCTTACTTTTAATCAGTTAGAAAATAAAATGCACAGATTATGCTTAAAAGTCATTTTTTCACATGACTTAAATGATATCCTCTTATGTTTCTCTATAGCACCTTGAAAGTTAGAACTTTAAGAACATTTTGAGAGAGGAGAAACCAAGATGGCGGCATAGGTAAACACCAGAGTTTGCTGCCTGGAAAAACCACTTCAAAAATACAACTAAAAGACGGAATGGACATCATTCAGAACCACAGGAAGGCTGGCTGAGTGGAAGTTCTACAGCTAAGAGGAAAGAGAAAAGCATACCGAGACTCAGAGGAGGCGCAGTACTGAAGTAAAATACTAAGGTGCGGAGTGCATGCAGAGCGGGCTGGCGGCTGAGGGCGTGGTTGTCGTTTTCAATCAGGAGGGAGTCTCAGGCTCTGAGCTCCAGTTCCGGGCAAGTCTCTAGGGACCCAGACTCATGCCGGAGAAGCGGGACTGTCTGGCATCGCTCAGAACCCTAGGGCAGCTTTCTCTCCGCGGGGCTTGCAGCGATTACTAGGACACTGAGAAGCATAGCCTCTGAGGGCAAGACTGAGAGCAGCCATAAGTGCTAACCCCGCCCTGTTGATCCCGGGGGACCCGCCCAGCCCAAGCCCTGCAGCGAGACTTTTGCTGGATAGCCTCAGGCAAAGGCTAGATTAGCACCTCCCTAGAGATCCAGGAGCCAGGAAGCCCAGAGGTCAGAGTGGGACCATCCAGTTTGCAGCTCTGTGGAACCATAAAAGACACACTCAGGGGGCAGACTCAGTGAGCACCAAAGCCCCATTGAAGCAAGTCTAGCCCCAGAGGGGTGTCTTCAGCACAGAAGTTCTCCAACTGCAGACACAGCTGATTCTCACAGCCAATTGGCCTGGAGGTCAATTCCTCCCAGTGATAACTACAACAATCAAGGCTTAATTACAACAAGACTGTGCACAAAGCCCACAAGGGGGTGCACCAAGAGTGTCTACCTCAGGTAATTGGGTAACTTAGCACAGAAAGGCACTCTATCGACACAGCGAAGCATAAAAAATGCTGAGAAAAGAAACAGGACACAAACAACAGAATTGGAGGAAAGCAAACTGCTGGATATAGAGTTCAAAGCCAGACTTTTAAGGTCTTTAAAGAACTGTCTAGAAGCCGCCGATAAGTTTAATAAGGCCCTCGAAAAGACTGGTGAGACTGCCGATAAATGTAGTGAGACCTTAAAGAAGACTGGTGAGACCGCCGATAAATGTAGTGAGATCCTCAAGAATACTGGTGAAACCCTCGATGTTGTGATAAAGAACCAACTAGAAATTAAGCATACACTGACTGAAATAAAGAATATTATGCAGACTCCCAACAGCAGACCAGAGGATCGCAAGAATCAAGTCAAAGATTTGAAATATGAAGAAGCAAAAAACACCCAACCGGAAAAGCAAAATGAAAAAAGAATCCAAAAATACGAAGATAGTGTAAGGAGCCTCTGGGACAGCTTCAAGCGTACCAACATCAGAATTATAGGGGTGCCAGAAGATGAGAGAGAGCAAGATACTGAAAACCTATTTGAAGAAATAATGACAGAAAACTTCCCCCACCTGGTGAAAGAAATGGACTTACAGGTCCAGGAAGCACAGAGAACCCAAAACAAAAGGAATCCAAAGAGGACCACACCAAGACACATCATAATTAAAATGCCAAGAGCAAAAGACAAAGAGAGAATCTTAAAAGCAGCAAGAGAAAGAAACTCAGTTACCTACAAGGGAATACCCATACGACTGTCAGCTGATTTCTCAACAGAAACTTTGCAGGCCAGAAGGGAGTGGCAAGAAATATTCAAAGTGATGAATGCCAAGAACCTACAACCAAGATTACTTTATCCAGCAAAGCTATCATTCAGAATTGAAGGTCAGATAAAGAGCTTCACAGATAAGGAAAAGCTAAAGGAGTTCATCACCACCAAACCAGCAATATATGAAATGCTGAAAGGTATCCTTTAAGAAGAGGAAGAAGAAGAAAAAGGTAAAGATACAAATTATGAACAACAAATACACATCTATCAACAAGTGAATCTAAAAATCAAGTGAATAAATAATCTGATGAACAGTATGAACTGGTGATTGTGATAGAATCAGGGACATAGAAAGGGAATGGACTGACTATTCTTGGGGGGGAAAGGGGTGTTGGGGTGAGGGAAGAGATTGGACAATAATCGTGCACCTATGGATGAGGACAGTGGGTGGGGAGTGAGGGCAGAGGGTGGGGTGGGAACTGGGTGGAGGGGAGTTATGGTGGGGAAAAAAGAGTAATGTAATAATCTGAACAATAAAGATTTAATTTAAAAAAAAATAACATTTTGAGCAAATTTATTACAATCTCATCACAACTTTAATGGCAGCATATCTGGGCTACTTCACTGTGGCCTTTGCTAGGATTAGAAAATCTGGTTATGATACTGTAAAGAATTTCTTGCCCCTGGTCTGGCTCACTGGATAGAGCATTGGTCTGTGGATCTAAGGGTCCTGGGTTCAATTTCGGTCAAGGGCACATACCTCGGTTGTGGGCTCTTCCCTGGCCCAGGCCCTGGTAAGGGCTCCTGCAGGAGTCAACCAATCGATGTGTTTCTCTCACATCGATATTTCTCTCTGCCTTTCCCTCTGTCTTTCCCTTTCTCTAAAAATCAATAGAAAAACATCCTCGAGTGAGGATTAAAAAAAAAAAGAATTTCTTTGCAATGAAGTTTAATTTGTTAATAGGTTAAAATTAAGATCACCAGATTATATGAATGCACTGTAAAATCTTAACATAGTAATAACATGCTACTGGAAAAATAAATTGTTAGAAGCAACTTGTTTTCCCATTTTAAAATACCTGTGAATATTAATATGATTTTTATGTAACTCTGAAAAGTAAAATATAGAAACCTAAAGGTTTCTATATATTCCCTTTGCATTAAAAAACTAATGCATATATTTTGTCTATAAAGATTGACCAAGTGTCTAGAGTAGACTCTTCTAGGCACTTAAGAAATTTGTTTGTAGCTGTATGTCTGCTTTAAGAAAAGGCTTTTTGTTGTTGCTGTTATTTTTTTCTTAGCATAAGCCAGACTATTTCCAACCTACACAGTCTATGTCTTTTGCTCTGTTTATAGTACACTTTCATTTGAAATACTGATACCAGTAACTTGTAATTAGCACAGGTGAGAATTCCTGTACTAAATAAAGGGAAAAATTCCTAATAAATTTCTAATATTTTTAGGTGTTTGGGTTTATTTCTAATAAAATGTTTAAACCCACCTTCAGCCTCAAATTTACACTTAATTTCACAGAAATTTCTTATTGAGTATGTTATAGTGTCAAGAAATACCATAAAACCGATAATGTGTGTGAGAGTAGGTGGATGCTGCACGGACATGTTCCCAGGAACAAGCTAGAATTACAACTGAAATATGGAAAGGCTTCCTGAGTAATCAACAGAAAACTCACAGGAGAGAATCCTGATACCCAAGGACAGAAGGTGGAGACAGCACAGAGACTGGTAGGAGGGCAGAGGCGTGAAAGGGCTGACCAGGTGCCCACAGACAGGAACTGAAGTCCTGTCTTGGAGAGATATTTCAGCTGTTGGGGTGGAGGGGAGGTGCCACTGAGAACTCTGGGATCTAATCCCCAAGCTGGGCTCCCCAGCAGAGAGCACCAAATCTGAGGAGGGTAACCACATAACATCTAGCTGTAAAAAGCATCAGGGTGCTGACTACTAGGGAGTGGCAGCTGAACATTCGGGCACCATCTTGAAGGGCCAACGCACAAAAATTCCCTATGGAGCCCCCCACCTTATGCTCTGGCAGAAGGAGGGTGAAGTGAACTGGAGCTGTGAGAGCAGAACCCAGGACTAGGGACTAGGGCAGTGGTCGGCAAACTCATTAGTCAACAGAGCCAAATATCAACAGTACAACGATTGAAATTTCTTTTGAGAGCCAAATTTTTTAAACTTATATAGGTAGGTACATTGTTATTAATTAAGGTACTCCTAAGGCTTAGGAAGAGCCACACTCAAGGGGCCAAAGATCCGCAGTGTGCCGACCACTGGACTAGGGACTAGAGCTCAGAAGGCAGGCACACCAAGTTTCCTGGGCTGAGTCATTCCCTCAAGCAATGGAGGACATCTTTCCCACATTTTACTTGCCTGCGAGGAAGCCAGTCAACACACCCTATTGGAAAACACCTTGCCCTGAGGCCACTTAAGAGATTAAAAATAACAATTAGTCTCCAGGCAGAAGAAACTGCCCCACCCAGTTGAAAACAAAACAAAACACAGCTCTCACCACTCCTGAAGATGATTGCCTGGGGCTATTCAAGTCAGAATCCTATTAGTCTCTAGACAGAGGCAGTCTCTAGAGGCTTTGAGTCTTTGCCTGATTCAATTAATCAGAAATAGCCTTTAACACTGTCCTGCACTAGAGATTGAGAGATCTAGAGGATCTACCTAAAAAATAGTCACAAAACCAAACAGACAACCAAAATGAGGAGACAAAGAAACCCTGAAAGAACTAGAGAATTCTCCAGAAGAAGAGATAAATGAAGCAGAGATAAGAAATTTATCTGAAACAGAGTTCAGAGTAATGATGGTAAAAATGCTCAACAGTATGAAAAAAAATATAGTAACTATGAAAAAAGAAATACCATAAAATAAAAACATTTAAATCTCGGTTCAGACTATTTTATGCAATTTAAAAAAGAATTTCAATGTAATAAAATAATTTATAATGTGAATTTATAATTTACAGTGGGGCCTTGACTTACGAGTTTAATTCGTTCCGTGACGGAGGTCGTAACTCAAATTACTCGTATGTCAAATCTTAAAGTGAACGAATGAGACACGTGATGCTGGGCTGATGTTGTGGCGTTCACTGTGACGTTCGCTGCGCCAACTAGCGGTGGGGTATCTGAAGCTGGCTCGTAACCTGAATTTTAGCTCGCAACTCAAAGCAAAAAATCGGTCGAGAGACGGCTCATATCTCGAAAAACTCGTTAGTCGGGACACTCGTAAGTCAAGGCCCCACTGTACTGTCATGAGTTTAATTTGTGTCAGTTCTTGACATAAATGGAATCTTTCCTAATGAAATCTTTTTTTCTGATTTATTATGTAATTTGAACATATATTTACTTTTTAAAAAAGCAGTTGGCCTAAATTTGTTATAACTGCATGAAATATGCATTTGTTTTAAAACTTAACATTCTTGTAAATCTCTCAATCTCTCTCTCTCTCTCTCTCTCCAATGTATGCAGAAATCATAGTCTAATGTATTACCATTACCCAATTTACAACTTTATTCAGTTTTCCAGAAATTATTTCTTCAAAATGTAACTGTGAAATCAAACTAAGAATCTTACTGATAAAAAAGAAAAGTTATTTTATTCAACAAAAGGATTAAGACAAAGTGATACCCAAACAACCTTTTTTCTGCAATTAAGTCATTCTATAAAACCAATGAATCCAGGAGTCCTAATGTAGTTTGAACTAAATCACATTGGTAATTTTGTATATTCTAGCTCACTAATGATACCCAAAGTTTCCCAAGCTTTTACTGGATAATGATTTGGTCTTATTGTTCATATTTAAATGTTCAAATTTGACTTCAAAACCCAAACTTCTATTTTGCAGTTGTGTAAAATTTCTAAACACTGATTTTATGTAAATGCTTTTGTTGATTTCTCCATATCTTAAAACAAGATGTTTCTAGCTACTTTCTAAGGTGCTTTGTTGTCTAAGGCCATAACACCCTGAACACGCCCAATCTCATCTAAGGTGCTTTGTTTTTTATCTCAAGAAGCTCTGCCTGACCACAAATTAGTATTTAACTTTGTGACTATTTATTGACAAAGTCCTAAAATGTAAACAATGTCATCTATTTTCATCACAACTAGATCTGGGTAAATGGATTTTCATTTTTCACTGAAATACTGGGTGTGAGAATAAATAAATCATCTTTTCTGTCAAAGAACAGTTTAGACAGCCGCCATGTTGGCCACATGGGGGGGTGCCATCTTGAAACAGCAAAGGCCAACCCCTCCCTTTGAATTAGCCAATCGGGAAAGACTATGCACCTGAGCTCCAATCAAGAGCAAAGGACAGGTCACGGGTGTCAGGGGTTATAAATCCTGAGCAGACCACCTGCTCGGTGTGCGCAGGCTTCCAGACCATGTGTGCACACCCTTCTACATAGAAGTAAAGATGTTTGCCTTGCTGCCTGGCTCCCGAGTATGCTTTGTATTCTACCAGGACCCCAGACTTGGGGGGGGGGGGGGCTCACCTCATTTCTCACACTGGGTATTTTCATTTCATTTAAACTATGGTACAGTTGTTCCTTTTTTCTCCTGGCTGAAATAGTACTCATGAACAATTTTTTCTAGCACATTTTGAAGAAGAGAAGTATTTAATAAAACTTTTAATAACATTTTCATATTGTGATCAAAGCTTTACTTCTCTCCACCCCACACCCATGCAATGGTTCCTAAAAAGTAAAAGGCAGCTTTTCAGTTTAAAACAGTGATGGCAAACCTTTTGAGCTCGGCGTGTCAGCATTTTGAAAAACCCTAACTTAACTCTGGTGCCGTGTCACATATAGAAATTTTTTGATATTTGCAACCATAGTAAAACAAAGATTTATATTTTTGATATTTATTTTATATATTTAAATGCCATTTAACAAAGAAAAATCAACCAAAACAAATGAGTTTGCGTGTCACTTCTGACACGCGTGTCATAGGTTCGCCATCACTGGTTTAAAACAAAGTATGGTGCGGAGATGACATAAAATTTCTATACAGCAGCACATAACATTACTAGGACTTCCAAATGCAAAGTTGTGACCATGAATATTTTAAAATATTCACCCTTCAAAATTAGACCTTTAGAATTTAGGTAAATTCCTTAGTTTGTCAATTATCAAAATTAATAGATGTTCTAATTTGATGAAGTCTTACTACTAAAATTAATAAACCTATGCTGGTCTTGTTGATCTGACCTCAAGAATGATTAGTTCCTATTGTTACTAAACAATGTCTCCAAAAGCAAAACAAGCAATTGAAGCAGTAATAATAAGGCTTCCAAAACCAAGTATTAGAAACAAATATACCAATGAGAAGTAAGGGCCTGCTTACGGTATAACAATTTTGTGTAGAAAGACCCTATCTTCATTATAGAAGTGGGGTGGGGGGGATAATAATACAAGGTTGAGTTCTGGACACAGGCTAGGATTTCTGCATAGGCTGGGATCCCTACTATACCTATTAGGATGACATACTAAGGCTATTTTATTTTTTTTACCTTATTAGCATAACTTTGGCAGGGGCCCAGCTAAACCAAGGCACAGGCTAAAAGGCTTGCTAATATCGTATTTAACTTCTAGCCATATACATATACACGATATGCCCAGATCATAAGCCTACTATATCCTTGGAACAAAGTAACTGGTGTTATAGCCTACTTCTTTGCTTACCACACTCCCAAAAGGTTCCTTTCTCTTTTTTAATAGACTAATGTTGAGAGTGCTCAATTTGGTCAGCTTATGTGACATGGGGTATTCAGAAACCTCTCTCTCTCGGAAGTCAATAAAATATATTTTTTAAAAAGAAAATAAAGGACTACCGAGGGTATACTATATGACACACTATTGTAAATGCTGGAGATACAGCTAGAAAAGGTTGTTACGGAGAACCAAGATGGCGGCATAGGTTAACACCGGAGTTTGCTGCTTTGAACAACTACTTCAAAAGTGAAACCAAAAAACGGAAGGGACATCACCCAGAACCACAGGAACGCTGGCTGAGTGGAAGTCCTACAACTAGGAGGAAAGAGAAACGCATATGGACACTCAGAGGAGGCACAGTGCTGAAGTCAAATTCTGAGGTGCGGAGTTCGCGGAGCGGGCTGACGGCGGAGGGCGCGGTTGGCGTTTTCAATCGGGAGGGAGTCGCAGACTCTGAGCTCCAGATACAGGCGAGTCTTTAGGGACCCAGACTCAAACGGGAGAAGCGGGACTGTCTGGCTTCGGTCAGAGCGAGTGCAGCTTTCTCTCTGAGCTTTGCAGCGGGTGCTGGGACTCAGAGAGGCAGAGCCCCTGGGGACAGGACTGAGAGCCACCATAACTGCTCTCTCCGGCCCACCCTGTTGATCCTGTGCGACCCGCCCCGCCCAAGCCCTGCACACAGGCATTTGCCGGATAGCCTCAGGCAAACGCCAGATTAGCACCTCCCTAGAGGACAGAAGTTCTCTCACTGCTGACACAGCTGATTCTCATAGCCACTTGGCCTGGAGGTCAAACCCTCCCTGGAATTAGCTACAACAATCAAGATTTAACTATAAGACTTCGAACAAAGACCACTAGGGGGTGCACCAAGGAAGCATAACAAAATGCGGAGACAAAGAAACAGGACAAAATTGTCAATGGAAGATATAGAGTTCAGAACCACACTTTTAAGGTCTCTCAAGAACTGTTTAGAAGCCGCCGATAAACTTAATGAGATCTACAAGAAAACTAATAAGACCCTCGATCTTATATTGGGGAACCAACTAGAAATTAAGCATACACGGACTGAAATAACGAATATTATACAGACTCCCGACAGCAGACCAGAGGAGCGCAAGAATCAAGTCAATGATTTGAAATGCGAGGAAGCAAAAAACACCCAACCGGAAAAGCAAAATGAAAAAAGAATCCAAAAATGCGAGGATAGTGTAAGGAGCCTCTGGGACAGCTTCAAGCGTACCAACATCAGAATTATAGGGGTGCCAGAAGATGAGAGAGAGCAAGATATTGAAAACCTATTTGAAGAAATAATGACAGAAAACTTCCCCCACCTGGTGAAAGAAATGGACTTACAGGTCCAAGAAGCGCGGAGAACCCCAAACAAAAGGAATCCAAAGAGGACCACACCAAGACACATCATAATTAAAATGCCAAGAGCAAAAGATAAAGAGAGAATCTTAAAAACAGCAAGAGAAAGAAACTCAGTTACCTACAAGGGAATACCCATACGACTGTCAGCTGATTTCTCAACAGAAACTTTGCAGGCCAGAAGGGAGTGGCAAGAAATATTCAAAGTGATGAATACCAAGAACCTACAACCAAGATTACTTTATCCAGCAAAGCTATCATTCAGAATTGAAGGTCAGACAAAGAGCTTCACAGATAAGGAAAAGCTAAAGGAGTTCATCACCACCAAACCAGGATTATATGAAATGCTGAAAGGTATCCTTTAAGAAGGGGAAGAGGAAGAAAAAGGTAAAGATACAAATTATGAACAACAAATATGCATCTATCAACAAGTGAATCTAAGAATCAAGTGAATAAATAATCTGATGAACAGAATGAACTGTTGATTATAATAGAATCAGGGACATAGAAAGGGAATGGACTGACTATTCCTGGGGGGGAAAGGGGTGTGGGAGATGCGGGAAGAGACTGGACAAAAATCGTGCACCTATGGATGAGGACACTGGGTGGGGAGTGAGGGCGGAGGGTGGGGTGGGAACTGGGAGGAGGGGAGTTATGGGGGGAAAAAAAAGAGGAACAAATGTAATAATCTGAACAATAAAGATTTAAAAAAAAAAAAAAAAAAAGAAAAGGTTGTTACTCTACTGAAGCTTATATTATAAAGGAGTGAACAATCAATAAATAGGGACATGCTATGAAGGAAATAAAGAATGTTGAAGAAAAGTGGTTCAAGGTACCTAGAGAGAATTTATCATGAACCTCTCCAAAGAGGTGAGTTTTGAGGGGGAGGGGTTAACATTTATTGATCACTAAAAATAACTAATTATTCCTAAGTGCTTTATATGTAATAACTCATATTTGAGCTAAAAATCTAAAGGATGAGAGACATACAATCACACGAAGACTTGGAGAAAGGGCATTCTATGAATAGAAGATATCAAGTACAAAGGCTATGAAGGGAAAGGGCCTTCTATGAACAGAATAGAATATAGAGATAATGGATAGGACAAGGTCTATTTTCAAGTTTGATGTGTTTAATGAAGAGAAAGAAGAAAAGTGTAAGTGTAATAAGATTTAATGAGCTAGGTCCAAGAATGAATCCAGCGAAGGCCTAAGAAGTAGGCAGGGGTTACACACAGGCTTTTTTTACAATATACAAAATAAATCTATTACCAAATTGTAGGCACAAAATAATTAGCCATTTATACGCAATGAACATTAATATTTCAAGAAAAACAATTTTAAATATATTATATCCAATAAACATTAATATTTCAAGAAAAAAGAGTTTAAATATAATATTACCAAAACTGTACTAACATAATATAATATCACAAAAGTTGCAGGAAATATTAAAAATCTGCAAATAACAGGATTACTTCTATTATATTCTAAAATGTATTTTCCCTCTGGCTCTATTTTTGGTCATGAGTTTATATTGTTCATTATATTCCACAAATGAATGAGATCATGTGATATGTATCTTTTTCAAACTGGCTTATTCGCTTAGCACAGTGGTTGGCAAACCATGGCTCGTGAGCCACATGCGGCTCTTTGGCCCCTTGAGTGTGTCTCTTCCACAAAATACCACGTGCGGGCACACACGTACAGTGCGATTGAAACTTCTTGGCTCATGTGCAGAAGTCAGTTTTCAGCCAGGGCGAGTCTATTTTGAAGAAGTGGTTTGGAAGTGGGGGGTGTCCGTCAGTCGGTAGGCGGGAGACGTGGTGCAGGCGGGCCGCGGGATACGCAGTGCGGGGGAGTTAAATTGTAAGGAATTTAATTTTATCAATAAATAATATCATTATTAAGTATGATTATCAAGTTTTATTCAACATACCTATAGTTTAACTAAGACTTAAAACTTTAAGTAAAGTTTATTAAGTTAATTTTAGGGAACGTTGTGGAGTGAAAGAAGATGTAGTGTCGAGGATTGAGAAAGGTATGTTGAGATGGTTTGGACATAGAGAGGATGAACGAAAGGAGATAGACGAAACAAGTATACAAGATGAGTGTGGACGGGAGAGTTGGAAGGGGTCGACCTCAGTGAACATACCTCAATCAGATTGAGGACGTTTTTAGCAAAGGCCAGCTTAGGAGTACCCTAATTAAGTTAATAACAATGTACCTACCTATATAGTTTAAGTTTAAAAATTTGGCTCTAAAAAGAAATATCAATCGTACTGTTGATATTTGGCTCTGTTGACTAATGAGTTTGCCGACCACTGGCTTAGCATAATGCTCTCTAGGTCCATCCATGCTGTTGCAAATGGTACGAGTTCCTTTTTTTTTAATAGTGCAGTATTCCATTGTGTAGATGTACCAGTTTTTTAATCCACTCATCTGCTGATGGGCACTTAGGCTATTTCCAAATTTTAGCTATTGTAAATTATGCTATGAACATAGGGGTGCATATATATCCTTTCTGATTTCTTGGGATATATTCCTAGAAGTGGGATTACTGGGTCAAATGGAAGTTCTATTTTTTAATTTTCTGAGGAAATTCCATAGTTTTCCACAGTGGCTGCACCAGTCTGCATTCCCACCAATATGTGAGGGTTCATTTTTCTCCACATCCTCGCCAGCACTTGTCATTTGTTGATTTATTTATGATAGCCATTCTGACAGGTGTGAGATGGTACTTCATTGTCGTTTTGATTTGCATCTCTCGGATGATTAGTGACTTTGAGCATTTTTCATATGTCTCTTGGCCTTCTGTACATCCTCTTTTGAAAAGTGTCTACTTGGGTCCTTTGCCCATTTTTTGATTGGATTGTTTATCTTCCTTTGGTTAAGTTGTATGAGTTCCCTGTAAATTTTGGAGATTAAACCCTGATCAGAGATAACACTGGCAATATGTTCTCTCACGCCGTGGGCTTTCTTGTTGTTTTGTTGATGGTTTCTTTTGCTGTGCAGAAGCTTTTTATTTTAATGTAGTCCCATTCGTTTATTTTCCCCTTAGTTTCCATTGTCCTAAGAGCTATATCAGTAAAGATATTGCTATGACACATGTCTGTTATTTTGCTGCCTATCGAGTCTTCTAAGATTTTTATGGTTTCCATTGTACGTTTAAGTCTTTTATCCATTTTAAGTTTATTTTTGTGTATGGTGTTAGTTGGTGGTCTAGTTTCATTTTTTTTGCATGTACCTGTCTAATTTTCCCAACACCATTTATTGAAGAGACACACACTTTTTTGACCCTGGTAAGGCATTTGAATTTTATACAAAAGGCAGTCGATAGCCTGGCCAGTGTGGCTAAGTGGTTGAGCATCGACCTGTGAACCAGAAGGTCATGGTTTGATTCCCTATCAGGACACATGCCTGGTTTGCAGGCTCGATCCCCAGTGTGGGGTGTGTAGGAGGCAGGTGATAAATGATTCTCTGTCATCACTGATGTTTCTCCCTCCCCACCCCCTCTCTTCCATTCTCTTTGAAGTAAATAAAAATATGTATTTTTTAAAAAGGCCAGTTGATAGTGCCATGAAATTGTTAGTTTGCTTTTAAAGGGAAGTGACATGATCCAATTGACATTTTAAAAATACTACCATTTTTGGCTGCTGTATGAATGCTTTCAAATGGTGAGTAGAAATAAAATTAGTTATGAGGCTTCTGCAGTCATGGCAACAGATCATGGGGCTTAGGCTAGAGTTCAGCAGGAGAGGCAGAGAGAAATGAACAGATTTAAGATATGTTGAAGCAGATGATTTGCTAATAGACTCAAGAGGATGGGAGAAATAGAATAAAAGATTACTCCCACATCTGAGGCCTGAGCTACTTGCCTTGGATACACGGATAGTGGAATAATGGCATTAATTACTCAACACTAATTGAGATGCATTCCACCTCAATAAATAAATGATAGTGTCATTTACTACAAGAACAGGTTTTTCATGTAAGTTTCTTCTTTCTACCTCTTTTTAGGGGGAAGGGAGTAGGGGAAACAAATCATGAATCTTTTCTGCTCGTCCAGCAGGCATGGCTCAGTGGTTGAGTGTCGATCTATGAACCAGGAGGTCACGATTCGATTCCTGGTCAGGGCACATGCCCAGATTTCGGGCTTGATACCCAGTGGGGGGCGTGCAAGAGGCAGCAGATCAATGATTCTCTCTCATCATTGATGTTTGTATCTCTCCCTCTCCCTTTCTCTCTAAAATCAATGAAAATCTATATATTTTTAAAAAGAATTCTTTCTGCTCAAGGTACATTTAAGATGTCTATTTAGACATCTAGTGAAAATATCAAGTAGACAACTAAAATATATGTCTGGACCTCAGGAACAAGGTCATGACTAAAATTGTTTGTTAAATGAATACACCACAGAATCAAAGTTGACTCTAGTTGAAGCCATTCTGGGGGAGGGGCACAATTTAACTCATGCCCATGCCAAAGCACAACCTCTGAGATTCCTCCAAATCTCTAAGCCTTCTAAATGTTAAGATCTCAATGAGGAAAGATAAGACTGATTTAGGTCAAACAACTAAATACTAAAGAATCAAGGCTAAAATATCCAAATCTTCTTACTCCTAAAGTAAGATGGTTCCTACCCCAAGCAATCACATCAAATCCACGGAAGCAGCTCAGCCTTCACAAACTATTCTAACCTCCACTTCACATACACACTGGTTTGTTTTATACATGATATACACGGAATCCCTTATTTACAGCACTGCTTCAAGAAATGTCTTCAGTCTTTGTCTTCCAATACCCTTTCCTTCTGAAAAGGTTATAGGCTCTCTATCCTTGAACTCCACATCTCAGACTGTCTCCCATTTCCCATATTGCCTCAAAGTAATGCTTTCAAATACTTAATATTGAATTCCCTTTCTCCTACTTGAAGATCACTAAGAGGCTAACCACTGTCTGAATCCATTGTCTCAAAGGAGAAGTGTGAACCTGTTATCCAGGGGATACACAAAATGATCCACTGGAGCATGGAAGAAAAACATTAAAATTTTTATTTCTACTTATGTTTAATTTCTCCAATTTTATATTTATGTATAATTTAAAATACATTTAATTTTAGTATATTAGTACATGCATATAATGTAAATAAACATACATTTGTTGTCAACATTTTTTACTATAGGAATCATTGGCTAAAATGATAATAGAATCCCTGGAATTGGGATTTGGGATACTGCAGACACTTGAAGGAACAGGAGGTAGGCAACTCTGTTCATCTTTCTTTTCTCCAAATTAATGCAGATTGCAGATATTAAAAAGAAACTAAGGGTACCCTCAGAATTAAAAGAAAGAAAAAAATCCTGAGATAATCCTAGAAAAGAGTCTTTAGTGACACTATTTTTAAAACAAACCTATCTTTCAAGTGTTAATTCTATACCAAAGTGTCCAATTTTGCAAAATAAAGTATGTGTTTTACATTTTAAATTGAAATAAAATCTTTTGCTTGCCTAATCAAGAACTTTAGGATGTGAAAAATTATTGTCTTCCTAAATGAATTTTAGAGTAAAGTAGCAGAAATCTAAGAAAGAATTTCTCCACTGGAGGTTCGTAGACCATCTGCCCTAGAACCACCAGACTTCTTGTTAAAAAAGGAAGTTTATGCACCTGGCCCCAGATCGCCCCGATTAGACTCTCTAGGGTCTGGAACCAGGAATATACATTTTTTTAAAAAAGTGCCACAGGTGATTTTATGCATACTAAAATTTGAAAATTAAGCTTCATTTGACACTTGATAACAGATGACCAGAAATCACAATGTTATTAAATTAGAAAAAGCATCATATAGTTATCAGGCTAAGATTTTCTTCAGACAACGGAGACTTGCATAATTATACATTATAAATATTCAATATACATGGAAAGCCAACGTCACTGTGAGCTTAAAATTTATTTTCTTTTATTAACAAATCAAGGTCTTATTTTGAAAAATTTCAAAGACCTAAAAATTCTCATTGTCACTGGTTACATTTTTGGGGACTGACTCTTAGTACATGTAAATCCTCTCATTCTCTATAACACCAATTAGAGGGTCTAAAAGCCTGACTTTTTGACATCAAAAGGAAGCCTGTTCACTGGAATTATCCTTGAGTATGTTCGGACTGAATTCTACCATGATTGAAGCCCTCAGGGTCCCCATTAAACCCAGTCACACAAAAGTCAGTTGTCACTATTTCCAAAGCTAAGAAAGTGAATGGGCACTTCATCATTTTCTGTTTTCCCCTTCTCATTCAACCATCTATCCAATGTACATAACATACATTCAATAAGTACTCAGAGGGCATTGTACTAGCTGTTGTACAATAAAAAGAGATCAAGAGAGAACCCTCTTTAGCAGGAAGAATCCAAAAATGACCTCCCAATATTTTCTACCCTAATCCCTGGGACTGTGAATACGAAATATATTTTGATTATGTTCTTTATGAGGCAGAAGAGATTTTGCAGATATAATTAAGAGTACTAATCTGCCCTGGCCCATGTGGCTCAGTTGGTTGAGTGTTATCCCATGCACCAAAAGGTCACTAGATTCCCAGTCAGGGCACACGCCTGGGTTGTGGGCTCCATCCCCAGTAGGGGGCGTGCTGGAAGCAACCAATTAATGTGTCTCTCTCACACTGATGTCTGTCTCTCTCTCTCTCTCCCCCCCCCCCCCATTCCTCCTCAATTCCACTCTCTCTAAAAATCAATGGAAAAATAGCCTCAGGTGAGGATTAACAACAATTACAAAAGTAAGGAAATATCTGAAATATTTAGGACTAGTTTATTATTTTAAAACTAGAGGCCCAATGCAAAAATTTGTGCACAGGAGAGAGGCCTGCACCCTCTTCAATCCGGGACATCCCTCTCACAATCCTGGAGTGCTGACTCCTAACTGCTCACCTGCCTGCCTGCCTGATTGCTCCTAACTGCCTCTGCCTGCTGGCCTGATCACCCCTAACTGCCCTCCTGCTGGTCTGGCCCCCGCACCCCCTGCCGGCCTGGTTGCCCCTAACTGCTCCCCATGTTGGCCTGATCACCCCCAACTGCCCAACCTGCTGGCCTCGTCGCCCGACACAGTCTGCTGTTCGTTGTTTGGTCGTTCCTCACTAACCCCCCCTGCCGGTTCGGTCGCCCCAGGCAGCCTGTTGTTTGGTCATTACTGTTACTGTGACGGCATCCCAGACAATTTGCATATTCCTCTATTATTAGCATAGATTAGTAGCACTGCGTTTGATATTGCTGGTTACTTCAAGAACGCAAAATAATGTTGTATGAAATGACATACTTACTATATTTTTTCCCCCATGCTTGGATGAATAACTGTTTTATAAACCAACAGGAGGAAAATGAACATTTATGTTACTACTTAAATGCAGTATTTTTAAAAAAGTAGTATTTCATGTAATATGAGATATTAACTACCCAGCTCCCCCAAAACAGCCACTGTATAAGGAAATGAACCCTAGAAAATCCTTGGGCCCAACACTGTTACCATTCTTCTAATCTCAACACTGAGCTTGTGGTGATTTGACTCATCTTCATACCCCTCCTAAAGGTACCATCCTACTATTTACTCTTCTTATTTAAAAAACAACATCACTACAGTTGAGTTTAGATTTTTCCTCCTGAAACATAAATTTAAATCTTATTTCGGATGCTTTTATACCCAATAGCCATGATCTTCCCCATGATCCCTGCCTCTCTATATTAAGTGTGTGTATGTGTGTGTATACATGTGTGCTGCAGAAGTGGTGGGGGGAAAGGACATTAACAAGTCAAAGGATTTCTTATTTCAAATGAGAGGTAAAATGATAAGAAAGGAAGTTATAAATGTTGTTTCCTGAGATGTGTTCTTAGCATCCCACATTTCTTTTTTTTTTTTTTTAATATATTTTATTGATTTTTTACAGAGAGGAAGGGGGAGGGATAGAGAGTTAGAAACATCAATGAGAGAGAAACATCGATCAGCTGCTTCCTGCACACCCGCCACTGGGGATGTGCCCGCAGCCAAGGCACATGCCCTTGACCAGAATCGAACCTGGGACCTTTCAGTCCGCAGGCCGACACTCTATCCACTGAGCCAAACTGGTCAGGGCTAGCATCCCACATTTCAATTCAATATGCATATAGCCATAGAAACTGTGCTACAAAAAGTAGTAGTAGCCAAAACCGGTTTGGCTCAGTGGATAGAGCGTCGGCCTGCAGACTGAAAGGTCCCAGGTTCGATTCTGGTCAGGGGCATGTACCTGGGTTGCGGGCATATCCCCAGTAGGAGATGTGCAGGAGGCAGCTGATCGATGTTTCTCTCTCATCGATGTTTCTAACTCTCTATCTCTCTCCCTTCCTCTCTGTAAAAAATCAATAACTCGAGGGCCACAATGGGTTCTTAAACTGGACCGGAGGGCCAGAACAAAAGCATGGATGGAGTGTTTGTGTGAACTCATATAAATTCAAAGTAAACATCATTACATAAAAGGGTACGGTCTTTTTTCTTTTTTAGTTTTATTCATTTCAAATGGGCCGGATCCGGGCCGTAGTTTGCCCATGGCTAGTTTTGACACTGATATAGGCACGGTGTGTGTGTGGGGGGGGGAGGGAAGGTTACAGAAAAACAACAGTATAAACCTTATAGAAACTTATTTGGTTGATCTTCCCTAATAGTTGGTCATTTGAAACCATAGATCTGTATTAAAACAAGCATGAAAATCCAGGGGTGGGCCAAAGTATACAGTTGTGAGTATGTGAAACACAGAGGTTATTTTTTTTGTATTATTATTAATTTATTACTGTATTATTTATTTGTATTTATTTACAACTGTAAACCTACTTTTGCCCTCCCCTGTATAGGGTGGAGTTTCTAAGAAAATTTCAAGCCTTCAAATTTCAAGTTTCCTACTGAGGCAACTTAAAACTCTGCACCCCAGACCTCCTCTGAGGTTAGAGGTACTTCATTAAAAAATTTATGTGATTAATACATACACACTGCTTAGAGAGAGATATGTGGGAAATCAAAAAGAATGACAAGACCAGTGGGTGCAAAGTGAAGACAACTCAGGTTCTGTTGGTATAAATCTAAGCTGAATAACCATTCTGGAAGGACAATTTCACAATCTATATAAAAACACTAAAATTGTGCATACCTTTTATTATTATTATTATTTTTTAAATATATATTTCTTTATTGATTTCAGAGAGGAAGGGAGAAGGAGAGAGAGATAGAAACATCAATGATGAGAGAGAATCATTGCTCAGCTGCCTCCTGCACACCCCCCACTGGGGATCGAGCTCGCAACCCAGGCATGTGCCCTTGGCCAGAATCGAACCTGGGACCCATCAGTCCGCAGGCCGACGCTCTATCCACTGAGCCAAGCTGGCCAGTGCTGTGCATACCTTTAAAATAAATATCTTTTACACTTTTAGAAATTTATCCTAAGGAAATAATTAGACAAGTCTGCAAAGACATACATACTAGGCTATTCTGAGCAATATCATTTGTAATAGTGAAAGTTAAAAATCCCAATGTGCATCAACACAGTAAATTAAATGACAGTTATTGATTCAGTGAACTACTACTGAAAATTATGCTGATCTCTATTTTCTGATATTGTCTTTCATGTAATAAAAAGATTAGATGATAAAAGCCTCTGTATGATCTCATTTTATAATTTAAAAAAGTGAGGATGTGTATATTAATGAAAATTTTTGGAAGATTTCAAACCAGTGTTTACTACTAGTTATCTCTGGTATCTGGAATTATGAATGATCTTTAGTGTCTTCTTCATAACTTTCTAAACTATACCGAGCATGTACAACTCTTAATATCAGAAGAGATGTCTTTTAAAGTCTACTAAATCAAACCAGTCTGATTAATAAAATTAGTTTTGTTGTTTTCTACTCTTTCCTCATTTCTAGGGCTCTTAAAAGACTCTTCCTGATTTGAATACATAACACTCAGTGGATGGTAAATGTGTCAAATATACACTTAATGCTTCTATTAACAAAGATGACATGCTTAAATGGCAGTCACTGCTAATAAGATTTTATTTCTAAAAGAAAAAATTATATATCACCCCTGACCCTAAGATGCTAGCAAGGATCTAGTAATTATGATTGAGCCCCATTTGTTGCCACCTCCTCCCTTTGCCTCTCCCTTCTCAACCATTATTTAACAATGTTTTCAGCTACTGTCATCATGGTGGCTCACTGTATTCATGAATACTGAAAAAACAATTCCGAAAGGAGTATGATTTTATAAAGTAGTAATACAGAAGAAAATTTCAATTCTATTCAAGATAGTATGCCCCAACATCACTGTCCAACATAACTTTCTGCGATGATACAAGAGTTCTATTGTCTATGCTGTTCAATATGACACACGTAGCTATTAAGCACTTGGAATGTGGCTAGTGCTACTGAAGAACCAAATTGTTGAATTTTATTTTAATAACCACCTATCGCTAATAGCTACTGTACTGGACAGTACTGTTCTACAAAAAGTCAGTATATCTACTGTATTTGTTACAAAATATACATAAATAGGATTCCAAGAAAAATATGATTTCCTCTTAAGACTTGACACTCCAGTCAGTACATATTTCCAAGACTAACGAACCCATAATTTTGTGGGTTATGAATTGCTTCCTTAAAAAATTAAATGGCCTTTTAGCAATCGTCATTTTTTTTTACCTAAGAAATAAGTATCCATTTGTTGAAAGTCTCAATTCTCATGGCTTCAACAGGACTGCATTACCTTGTCTCACCACTACATTTCAATTTTTCTTTCTTTGTGTGCAACCTTAGTCTTCCTTCCCCTTCTGCTTTCAACTCTAGGCTTTCCCCCAAAGCTAAGTCCTTGTTTTCTTGTTTTCTGTCTTCCATTCAAAGAGATTTCTTACAGCTTCCATTAAGACCCTTACACTTGCCTGCCTTCTGTGAAACAGCACCACCTTACTATATCTTTTTTTCATTGCTTCTTGTTTCTTGTGTGTGCTAATGCTTTACAAACTTTTAAATCATTCTGATGAGGCCAAATATTTATAAAGTTTGACTGAGTTCAGCAAGACCTTAAAGAAATTCACTCCATTCCCATCTCCGCACATTAGTTACAATAACTTCAGTTATTGTTGACAATAATAGGAACATTCCATTTGTTGTAAGGATCACTATATAATCTTAAAGATATTTAACCTCTTTGAGACTGCTACTTCTCATGTATAAAATAATTTAGATTACTATGATTCCTTTGGTTTTTAGGATTCTCAGAATTCTAGTACAGGCCTAGTTATGAAACAGGCTAATTCCTCTTTTTGCCTTTTTAAATAAATGAATATTCCATGGTTGTCAGTGACCAGCTTTTCCACTCTACATTCTTTCTCCAAGTATCTCATAAACTATTATGACTTTCTCAAATTTATGCTGGAGCCCTAACTTTAAAACTCCACATTTAAATTTTTATTTGTTGTACATGATTAACTAGATGTACTACCACCAGCCCTTTAAAGGTATCATGCAAAACAAATAAATTATGTGTATGTGTACCAAACTTCTTTGTCAGTATGGCTTGTGATAAAAAACAAGTTTTAGGATCAGATGTACGTGAATTTGAATCCCAGCTCTGCCAGTTATTAGCTGAGAATAATAACCTTGATCAGATTAATCTTGTCTCCATTTTTTATGTGTAAAATAGGGTTAAAACAGTACTTATAATTCATATGGTTGTTATATGTGCATGTTTTACATATACAGCTTAGTATAATACCTGGAACATGCTAATAGCTCAATAAATGTTAGCTACTGTTATTATCAGTAGCATTACCATGTTTCCTAGTCCTCCAGGTTCTAAATAGCTCAGTAATCTTTGACAGATTCTGTCTTTTTTTTAAAAAAAAAAAAATCAATTTAATCAGCATTTGTATATTTTTCTTTCCTTTTTTAAAAAAATTTTTTTATTGGTTTCAGAGAGGAAGGGAAAGGGAGAGAGAGAGAAACATCAATGCTGAGAGAGAATCACTGATCAGCTGCTTCCTGCATGCCCCTCACTGGGGGCTGAGCCCACAACCCAGGTATATGGCCTAACCCGGAATCGAACCATGACCGCCTGGCCCGTAGGTCCATGCTCAGCCACTGAGCCACGCTGGCCGGGCCTATTTTCTGACATGGTCTGGTTTTCATTCTCACATAGATTAGGATTATCATCACAGACATCTAATCAGATTCCTAGATTTTATGTTTAAAGGGTAGAACCTCTTCTTATTTTTATTTCCCCTATATTACCTACCATAATGCCTAATACATAAAAGTTTCACTATTATTAGATAACTCATGTAATCTTTATATCTATTTATTTATTCCTCCACTGATCCCTTAAATCTTTGAGCACAGGAAATGTCTTGATCCTTCTCTGCACATCTACACCTGACAAAATCCCTTAGTCTATGTTTGCTGAATAAATGAATATTGACTAGCCTCACTCCAAACCTATCATCAATCTAGCTACTGCATGCACGAAAGATAGGTCTTATATTCTCTGATCCAAAGATTCATACAGATCCAAAGATACAAACACTATCATCAGAACCATCTTTTGGCTCTGCTTTCCACTTATTGGCAAGTTCCAGGATCACATTCTATTCTCGCAGCATCCACAGGCTTTAAAGCATGGCTCTTTCTCAACAGTTTGAATAAAAAATTCTGAATTAACACTCATGCTGACTGGAAAAGATGCCCTTCTTTGAATAATCACTGTGAACAGAGGAATGGACAACACTGATTGGCTAGGCCTGAGCCAAGTGCACACCCTTGTGTCAGGGTGGGATCTATGTAACTGAGAGGGGTGGTTCCCTAGGAAAATTGGAGTACAGTATTATTATCAGAGGAAAGGGGAATGAATGACAGCCTGGCAAAATTAACTGATGTGCCCTATACTCTAAGACTTTTTGCATGTCCACCAGTGCCTGGAAAGGCTATCTTTCTCATTTCTGTCTACCCAAATCTAAGCTACGTCATTTCTGCCCCCAAAAGTCTTCTGTGATTTTCCTCGTTTACTGAATCAAGTCACTCATTCCAAGTAAAGATCTCCCTTTTTCTAAAGCTCTTCCTTTTTAAATAAACAGGAGGGGTAAACCTCCAGAAAAGGTCCCATGATGAATTCTAATCATGTCTAATTATAAATGGTATGGGTAATATGTGCTGTTTCTTAGGATAAAAACTCTTGAAGGCCGAAACCGGTTTGGCTCAGTGGATAGAGCGTCGGCCTGCGGACTGAAAGGTCCCAGGTTCGATTCCGGTCAAGGGCATGTACCTGGGTTGCGGGCACATCCCCAGTGGGAGATGTGCAGGAGGCAGCTGATCGATATTTCTCTCTCATCGATGTTTCTAACTCTCTATCTCTCTCCCTTCCTCTCTGTAAAAAATCAATAAAATATATTTTTAAAAAAAAAAAAAAAAAGCTCTTGAAGGACAGCAGCTCTACCAGATACATTCTATATATTGGGTGTCCCAAAATTCATGCAAGATTTGAATTTTGCGTGAGCATTAACAACAACAACAACAAAATAAAAGCCTAATTTTACTTGGTTTATTGAATTAGATTCTAATATCTGTTGCCCTTTGATTTCAATCCATTCAATTTGATAAGCATTACCAAGTACCAATTATGGCCCAGGAGCAGGGACAATGAAGATCAATGAAGACCACGGCTTTGCGTATGTGCCAGCAAAGCCGTGGAGGCCATTTACCCGATGTGCTATTCCATACATAACCTTATACTATATACTATACAATTCAATAAAAAATTTACAATTTTTAATTATAAACCTGTGTTTTCTATCAAAATTACTTCTTGTGTGAATTTTCGGACACCCTATATTATCAAACAACTGTGTGGCAGTATTAAAATAATTTTCTTGGCTTTAAATTTCCTATAGGATCTAAACCAGAGGTCCTCAAACTTTTTAAACAGGGGGCCAGTTCACTGTCCCTCAGACTGTTGGAGGGCCGGACTATAGTTTAAAAAACAACAACTATGAACAAATTCCTATGCACACTGCACATATCTTATTTTGAAGTAAAAAAACAAAATGGGAACAAATACAATATTTGTATTTGCATGTGGTCCGCGGGCCGTAGTTTGAGGACCCCTGATCTAAACAAAACACTTTAGCTAATAGGTTGGGTCTGACTTCATCTAAGTAGCTGTTTTAACAGACTATGGTTTTGGAGTTATCTCAAACTAGGCTCAAATCCTGGCTAATATCACCTCTCCTGGCCTTTAGCTACAGATCTTTGGGCAAATTATCTTCTCTCTCCAAATCTTGGTTTCATTACCTGTAAAAACTGGAATGGTAACACCTGTCTGTACATAAGGAGGCTATGTAATAAAGAGGAAAGAATTAGATGGACCTAGGCTGAAATTCTACCACTAATACTAGTTATATGACTTTCTCTGATTGATTCCTCATCTGTAAATGCTGAGTAATCGCTCGTATGCAATAATATTTAATCCACTGGTTGTTAAGCATTTAACAAGGCAATGTATTTTAAAACACCTAACACACTGAATAGCACTGAAAACGCAATAAATGTTTATCCACATCGAACTATCTGATTGAAAAGAATAATTCAGTGTTTTTGTACAAGGTCTACCAAAGCTTTCTTATACTTAATAAGTGGTATTTCTACCTTATTAAAATGAATTTAGCCTAACAGGTTAGAAAATACCCTGCAGTCTTTTTTCCCCCCTTTTTATCTTTTTTCCCTTTTTTAGACTTTTTGACCAGATAAATGTCAACCATCAAAAATTGTGGTTTATATATAAACTATTAAAATAATAAAATAAATATGGATAATGATAAATTAAAAATTCAGGGCACAAAGAAAAATTCACTGGGATTATTTATTGGTCTTCATAAATACTCTTGGGTTTTCTTTGTTAGTTTAAATATTTTCTAAAGGCAAAAACACTTTGGTCTTACAATTATTTAAAAGCAAGTAAGGTAATGAACTAGACAAACTCCTGTAATGAACTTGTTCTTTAGCTTCAGGCTTAATGTAGTAATATGAAATGACTCACACCAATATGAAATCACTATGCTAACCATCTCCTGAACAGAATCAGATATGGGATACACATGATAATTTCAGATGTTATCAATCAGAACACATGCAAAAGGCAAGTGGCTGTTCATATTAACCTTAGCAATAGTTTAACTTTAGTGTCATTCACTAAAAAATACAAACTATATTCAGTACAACTATTTCCAGAAAGAGATTAGATAAGTAGACATTTAATTTCTTCTATTTTACACTAGAGCAAAAGTTTCTTTGGAAAGAAGTTTCCTGAAGTAGTTTAACATTCTGTTTATTTTTCTAACATGAGTGAATCATATGCAATACTTATCAGTCTTTAATGAGTGTACAGACATAGGAAGGTGTTGAACTGGAGATTTTAAAATAAAGATAAATAAAATAAGGTAAATAAAATGGAATAAACGTGACACATTCTTCGGTCGCAAAACACTATATGAAAATAAAATATTTAACTACACCATTCTATACAAACTGGGTGATTTTTTTTCTCCTTTGTATTTGTGCAAAACATGAATAGACTGTTTTTAATCTACCCCCTGAGGAAGTTATACTTTAAACACAAGAGAAGAATAATGTGGTGAACACTTCAGTCTCCAGACACTGTTCTCTCCAACTATGAAAACCTAATTCCTTATTATCTTTCCTGTGTTCAAAAGTATGTATAAAGCAAAATAATGCTTGTTTTTGAAACGCATTAAATACAGAGATGGTAGGCAACCTATGTATCTTTTCAAAGTAGTTTTCTTCTTTCAGCGTTTCCGGGGGCGGGCATGAGGACAGTGGGGCAGAAGTAGTGGGAGTGTGAAGTGGGCTCGAGTTATTCTTACAAGTACATTTGGTCACTCAACGAGATAAAGCACAGTTACCGCGTCCGGGTTCACACGAAAAACAACTCCAAGGAACGCCAGCGCCGAGATGGGAGATTCGGATAACGCACCGACTGTGGTCTGAGTAAGCGCGCTACAGCCCAATCTGGCAAGTCGGTTTCCTAGTGGACTCCCGGTCCGCTCGGCCTGCAGAGACCGGGCGGGGCGCGCGGCTATCTCGGCAGCGGCCGACGGTAACTTTCTAGGAGAGGAGACCACCGCCCGCCAGTCCCCTGCGGTCTTCCCCGGGGACGCCGCTGTCCGCCTCGCCCCGAGCTCGGGGCTGGCAGGAGGGGAACCGGGTGGGCTGGGGCAGGCGCCTTCCCCCCGTTACCCGGGTCCCGAGTCCCGAGGCTGTGACTACCCTCCAGTCCTCCCACCGGCCGGGGCGGCTCCCGCCGCGCCCAGGGCCTCCCGTCGGCAGGAATGCCTCCCGCCCCGCTCACCCGCCCGGGTGGTGTCCGTCAGGTCGTGGTTGGCCGCTCCCCGGGGAAACTCCCTCAGTTTCCGGCCGCTCAGGATCAGCACCCCGGTTATTGCCGCCTCCTCCAGCGCTCGATCGAGGGAACGGCTCCACGAGCCCGGGCCAGGACCGGGACCTGTCCCGGCGCTTGGGCCGCAGTTAACACCAGAGAGGTTGCCTCCCGACGCTACGGGGCCAGAATGTTCTGCAGCTGCGGACACAGCGACCAAGCCCGCGGCCGCCATTTCCCGGCCGACAACTACCCAACCCGGCGGCTCCGCGCATGCGCGGCTAGGCTGCTGGGTGGGCGGGGAAAGGGACTTGAGACCCCGGACCTTTCTCTTGACGGACAGGGCTGCGGAGCCCTCCACGCATTCAGGCGCTTGCCTCCGCCCCCGAGGTTTTAAAGGGAAAAGAAAACACAAATCTGCAACAGCCGCCAGAAGCATTTTTAAAATGCCTCTACAAAAATATCTCTAGGACAACGCTCCTCACAAAAACTTCTCTCTTCCTTCTTTTCTCAGTACTGGAGGATTGAATTAAGCATTAAATTAAGGCTTCTTAACACTGTTGCTGCCAGAAACTTGGGCAGTGAGAGAAGGGGACTGGAATGAGGAAAGTAGGGTCACTCAAGACTGCCATTACTCATGCCCCCACTTTCCTCATGCCCGCCCCCGAAAACGTTGCGAT
Organism: Myotis myotis; assembly: GCF_014108235.1. Lineage (NCBI taxonomy): Eukaryota > Metazoa > Chordata > Mammalia > Chiroptera > Vespertilionidae > Myotis > Myotis myotis. The sequence goes on from NW_023416324.1 coordinate 162,638,542, forward strand.
TTAAAAAATTTCCCAACTTGTCATTCTGTAAACCAGATGATACAAATGGAAACTTGTGGATTTATTAACTATTATTGCGTGAGCAATAATAAGGGCTAAACTGGTTCCAAAAACTCCATAGGTCTCATTGAAAGGGTTACATAGGTATTTTAGGCCCTCCCTCGCTTTTATAAAATAAAAAGCATCTTAAATAGTACTCATCTTTTAGGCAAGAAGAAATTTAGGCATTAAAGTCTAAAATTTTTTAATTAAATCTTTATTGTTCAGATTACAGTTGTTTCTCTTTTTTCCCCCCATAGCTCCCCTCCACCCAGTTCCCACCCCTCCCTCTGTCGTCACCCCCCCTCCCCCACTGTTCTCATCCATAGGTGTATGATTTTTGTCCAGTCTCTTCCAGCACCCCCCACACCCGTTTCCCCCCAAGAATTGTCAGTCCACTCCCTTTCTATGCCCGATTCTATTATAATCACCAGTTCATTCTGTTCATCAGATTATTTATTCACTTGATTTTTAGATTCACTTGTTGATAGATATGTATTTGTTGTTCATAATTTTTATCTTTACCTTTTTCTTCTTCCTCTTCTTAAAGGATACCTTTCAGCATTTCATATAATACTGGTTTGGTGGTGATGAACTCCTTTAGCTTTTTATTATCTGTGAAGCTCTTTATCTGACCTTCAATTCTGTATAAGTACCGCGCGCTAACCGATTGCGCCACTGGAGCTCCTGACCTTCAATTCTGAATGATAGTTTTGCTGGATAGAGTAATCTTGGGTGTAGGTCCTCATTGTTCATCACTTTGAATATTTCTTGCCACTCCCTTCTGGCCTGCATAGTTTCTGTTGAGAAATCAGCTGACAATCATATGGGTACTCCCTTGTAGGTAACTGAGTTTCTTTCTCTTGCTGCTTTTAAGATTCTCTCTTTGTCTTTTGCTCTTGGCATTTTAATTATGATGTGTCTTGGTGTGGTCCTCTTTGGATTCCTTTTGTTTTGGGTTCTCTGTGCTTCCTGGACTTGGAAGTCTATTTCTTTCACCAGGTAGGGGAAGTTTTCTGTCATTATGTCTTCAAATAGGTTTTCAATATCTTGCTCTCTCTCTTCTTCTGGCACCCCCATAATTCAGATGTTGGTATGCTTGAAGTTGTCCCAGAGGCTCCTTACACTATCTTCATATTTTGGGATTCTTTTTCTTTTTGCTTTTCCGGTTGGGTGTTTTTTACTCTTCGTACTTCAAATCTTTGACTTGATTCTTGGGATCCTCTAGTCTGCTGTTGGATCTCTGTATAATATTCTTTATTTCACTCAGTGTATGCTTAATTTCTAGTTGGCCCTTTTTCATATCCTTGAGGGTCTCACTAGACTTATTGAAGGTCTTACTAAATTTATCAGCGGTTTCTAGAAAATTCTTGAAAAACCTTAAAACCATGGTTTTGAACTCTATATCCAGTAGTTTGCTTTCCTCCATTTCTGTCATTTCTGTCCTGTTTCTTTGTCTCCGCATTTTTTATGCTTCCCTGTGTTGGTAGAGTGGCTTTGTGTGCTAGGTGTCCTATAGGGCCCAGTGGCTCAGTCTCCCCAATGACCTGAGGTGGACACTCTTGGTGCACCCCTTTGTGGGCTTTGTGCACAGTCTTGTTGTAGTTAAGCCATGATTGTAGTTGGCATCACTGGGAGGAATTAACCTTCAGGCCAATTGGCTGTGAGAATCAGCTGTGTCTACTGTGGGAGAACTTCTGAGCTAGAGACACCCTTATGGGGCAAGACTTGCTTCAGTGGGGCTTTGGTGCTCACTGAGTCTGCCCCGAGTGTGTCTCTTATGGATCTGAGGAGTTGTAATCGGATGGTCCCACTCTGACCACTGGGTACACTGGCACTTGGATCTCTAAGGAGGTGCTAATTTAGCCTCTGCCTGAGGCTACCCAGCAGGAGCTACAGAGAGATCTGCAGGTTCCTCTTCCTTGTTTGGGATTTGGAGGTGACCAGATGAGGCCCAGCTGTGAAGCAATGCAAGCTGCTGTGGGGCCTTGGGCCTTCTTTTGGATGTTCTGGGTCTCTCTGAGCCAGCTGCAGTTTGTTAATTTTAGATTGCAGATGGCCAGGTCATTCATATGCAAAAGCCTCTGGGCACTGCTTGGGTGGGGCGGGGACCCAGGGAATCAACAGGGCAGAGTAAACAGCTATGGCTGATGCTCAGTCCTGCCCTAAGAGGTCCTGGGTCTCAGTGTCCTGAGGTAATCCCTGCAAGCACCTCTGAGAAAAAGCTGCCCTCGAGTTCTGCCTGCTGCCAGACAGTCCAGTTTCTCCCTGTATGAGTCTGGGTCCCCAGAGACTCACCTGGAACTGGAGTTTGGGCCGTCGGGAGCTTGTGGCTCCCTCCTGATTGAAAAAGACAACCACGTCCTCAGTTGCCAGCCCTTTCTGCACACGCTTCCATACCTCTGCACTTCCGCAGCTCCTCTGAGTCTCAGCATGCTTTTTTTCCCCTTCTAGTTGTAGAATTTCCACTCAGCCAACCTTCCTGTGGTTCTGGATGATGTCCGTTTTGTCTTTTAGTTGTATTTTTGAAGTGGTTGTGTGAGGCAGCAATTTCAGGTGTTTACCTATGCCACCAAATTGGTTTCTCTCTAAAGTCTAAAATCTTAGTCTGGAACCAAAATTGAGGAGAAAATGATCTGACCATAATCTAAATGAGGAAATTAAAGGTTGAACTAAAGAAAGTGGTAAACACACACACACACACACACACACACACACACACACACACACACACAAAACACAATTTAGTTTTGAAAAAATGGAAAATACATTTTAAATCAGCTAGATTTCACTTATAGTGCAGTCTTCAGCATATTATTGGGTTTGGGGGTTTAAGGTTTTTTGTGGGGTTTTTTTTATTGATACATTTAAGTCATTCCTGATACATGATGTAAATTTCCCCAACAATCAATCAAGTAATTACTGTGGGAAATAGAAGAGGCTGTCAGATAGCCATTTTACTAAATTATAACCTAATTATAGACTTGAAGTAGACCATTTAGAGAACAAGAAAAAGGATCTGAAGAGGGGTGGTATGGATAACCTATCAGAATTCAGAGAAGCCGAAACCGGTTTGGCTCAGTGGATAGAGCATCGGCCTGCGGACTGAAAGGTCCCAGGTTCGATTCCGGTCAAGGGCATGTACCTGGGTTGCGGGCATATCCCCAGTAGGAGATGTGCAGGAGGCAGCTGATCGATGTTTCTCTCTCATCGATGTTTCTAACTATCTCTCTCCCTTCCTCTCTGTAAAAAATCAATAAAATATATTTAAAAAAAAAAGAATTCAGAGAAAAGGAATCTATATCATAAATTAGTGAGGTTTTGAATCAAATCCGGAATTAGTGAGGTAGGCTGGAAGGTGAGAGCAATATTCCAGATTGGGAGGATCAGCATGGACAAACCCAGATATAACTTATAATGGATACTTGTGGAGAACATTAAGGCCGCAGGCCAAAGTTCATGTCAGAGAGCAAAAGAAAATAAGGCTGGAGAGAGCCTACTCATCATTCAAGGCCCAACTCTTGAATGAAATCTTTTCTTTTTTTAATATATATTTTATTGATTTTTTACAGAGAGGAAGGGAGATAGTTAGAAACATCAATGAGAGAGAAACATCGATCAGCTGCCTCCTGCACATCCCCTACTGGGGATGTGCCCACAACCAAGGTACATGCCCTTGACTGGAATTGAACCTGGGACCCTTGAGTCTGCAAGCTGACGCTCTATCCACTCAGCCAAACTCGTTAGGGCTTGAATGAAATCTTGATTAGCACTTCCCCTGACTCCTAAACCTAATAATCAGAAGAGATTGTAAGAATGTTTAGACACAGTACCAAAGATAATTAGTATCGGCTGCTCCGAGTTGTTCTATGAACTCAAGACTACATGTTAGGTTCTTCAGCAACAAGTTTCATGTTCAATTATCAATGCCATTTATGAGCATGGGTTACTGCAATGGTAAGTGATATATTTGTTATTCCTGGCAAATAACATTTATCCAATGCATGGTTCCTATTATTCTGGTATTCCTAAAATTTTGTTGCTCTTAGAAAGAGTTTAATCTCATTTTGGTGTTTGTTTTTTTTTCCTCAGAGATACAGTATTCCAACTAAAATGACTAAAAGCATAATCATATATTCCATGCTAATGCTACACTATAAATGTACTTGCCAGATCTTTCTAAAATGCACCATTATGTCATCTATATTTGATTACTTATTACCTTCCACATTTACACTAAAGTCTTCTGACAAGTTCTCTATAATTCATTCCAATCTAACTGCACATCCTATATAATAAAGAATATGCAAATTAACCCTCACACCCTCACAAGATGGCTGCCTATGATCAGGCCGGCAGGGGGGTTGGTGAGGGATGACCAAACGACTGACCAATAGGCTGCATGGGGTGACCAGGCTGGCAGAGGGGATGCAGTTGGGGGTGACTAGACTGGTGGGGGGGGTAGTTGGGGGTGACCAGGCCAGCGGGGGGGGGGGGGGGCAGTTAGGAACAACCAGGCCAGCAGGGAGGGTGCAGCTGGGGGCGACCTGGCCGGCAGCAGGGAGCAGTTAGGGGCAACCAGGCCAGCAGCAGGGGCAGTTAAGGGCGATCAGGCTGGCACGCAGAGGCAGTGAGGGGTGATCAAGCCGGGGGGAGGGGGGGGTCAGGGGTGACTAATCGCAGGTGAGCAATTAGGAGCTAGCGGTACAGGATTGTGAGAGGGATGTCTGAGTGCCAGTTTAGGCCTGATCCCGGGCCTACATTGCAGTAACCCATGGGGATCCCGGGGATCGGGCCTAAACTGGCAGTCGGACATCCCCCGAGGGGTCCCAAATTGGAGAAGGTGCAGGCTGGGCTGAGGGGACTCCCCCCATCCCGTGCAGGAATTTCATGCACTGGGCCTCTAGTTTCATTATAATTGCAACATTCCATGCTTATCGTGGTCTCTGAATTTCTGGCCAAATTTATATTTCATGTTACTTGTCCATTCAATTAGAAAAAAATCTATCATTATCTTCCATAACCCAGTTATGAGTATAAGGAGCCCTGAGGACCAGTAGTTTTATTGCTAGTTTTATCCAGTGGCCAGGTAAGTTTCTACTGAACGAGTACAAAAAACATTTTACATAAATGTTAAAGGCACACTTTAAAATTAAATACCCATTGCATTTTGAAGTTATTTTTTACATGTTCTTACAAGCTAATATCTTTTTAAAGTATACTTTGTAAAACAGAGTAATATGAAGCAAGAATTCTCGTGATCCATCCACAATATGTTAAGTTAAAAATAGGAAGAAGCAGAGATAGACATGGGTTGTGTACTAACAAAATAGAAGTTATGTACAAGTACAGGAGAAAAGGTTAGGAGGGAAGAAAAAAGAATGACAATTTTTGAGAACAGAATACATAAGTATGTAAATATTTGAAGGCCAAAAAAAGGCTTGTAGATAAGAGGAATCTGAAGATGCTATATATGCCACTATATGAGAACAAGTCCTAGGTAAAGATGGTAGATAGATCAAGGAATTACTTTTGAGTCTTTGAAGGATTTGGGGTTTCATTTACAAAGGTAGAATATGAGGGAATTCTCATCCTACTCTTTCAATCTTCTCCATAAAGCAAGTGAGATCATCTTGCAAGAATGAGATACAGGAAAGGGAGTCATTGTGTGAAATTCACCAGTTTAGTGATGAATAAAAGTGCTGAGAAACGGTTGCAAAAGGCTGTGAGCAAAAGAGCTACAGGGATCTGTAACTTATTCCACTTCTGATCTGTGGTCTGGAAGCAGTTGAAAAAATAGGCAGCGGGAGTTATTGAACATTGGGAATATAGAGAACTTCTCTGCTTCTTCCTGTTTTACAGGCTGAAAGTTAGGAGCAAAGGATTCACTCAGATCTCAACAGCTCTTTCCTGCTCTGTATCTGACTACACCATGCACAAATAAAGTCCTTTCCCCCTTCCTACTCATTAGAAATATTTTATGGTCACTCCTGTAAGGCTCCACTTTTATAAACTCAAAGTAGTAGGGTTAAAATCTTGGCCAATCCCACTCTCTTCAAATGTGAAGCACAGAAACTGGCTTGTCGAATATATTCAATGTTTGGTCCTTCCCTTTCTGACCCCTTTAATAAGAAGCAGTAATAACTGACTTTTTAAAACTTCATACAAGAAAATTTTTTTTTTAATTTTTTTAAAAATATATTTTATTGATTTTTTACAGAGAGGAAGGGAGAGGGAAAGAGAGCCAGAAACATCGATAAGAGAGAAACATCGACCAGCTGCCTCCTGCACACCTCCTACTGGGGATGTGCCCGCAACCCAGGTACATGCCCTTGACCGGAATCGAACCTGGGACCCTTCAGTCCGCAGGCCGACACTCTATCCACTGAGCCAAACTGGTCAGGGCAAGAAAATTTAAACAATATGATTTTCCTTCGCCCTAGAAGAAAATGGATATATAAATTAAACACATACACACTAAGGAAATAGTTTCCTATTCATCTTTAAACAACTGTAAACCTCACCTGAATACATTAAGAACAAGGAATTACTTGATCAAACTTTTTGTTTTAAAGATTTCGGATAGTAAACTGTAATAGCAGGGAATAAAAAGAGACATTAAAAGTCAACAATTTATAAGCAAATCTCCAAATCCCTATTAATAGTCCAAACTTGTAAATGGTTTGGCTTACTGTTGTCATTTTTAAAAAAAGGCTCAAACTCAAAACTGATTTATGCAAACAAAAAGAGGCCTCCTTAAAGGGAAGGTTAAATCACATGACTTTTTTTTTTACAGTGGCAAAAAACAATATAATTCTGATTAAAGTTCAAAGGTATACTGATCAGAAATGAAATAATTTTCTGCCCTAATACTGCCTGCATTTAGAATATATGGTATTCTCTTTAGTGCAGTCAGCTATTTTTTCTCACTCTTCTCTCCTTAAATAGAAATAAGAACAGAAATTACCCTAAACTGTGTATGTTGTGTGAATTATAAAACTATTAACAGCAAAATTATATATATAATTATATATATACTAGAGGCCCGGTGCACAAAAATTTGTGCACTGGTGGGGGGTGGGGGGGGGGATGTCCCTCAGCCCCACTTGTGCCCTCTCACAGTCTGGGACCCCTCGGGAGATAACGACCTGCTGGCTTAGGCCTGCTCCCGGGTGGCAGAGGGCAAGCCCAATCCCTAGGTGCCTGCCCCACAGCCCCTGGTCAGGCTCAGAGCAGGGCCGACTGGGGAGTTGGGGCGCCGCCCCTGTCATGCACAGAGCAGGGCGGATCAGGGGGTTGTGGTGCCACCCCTGTCACATACAGAGCCGGCTGATCAGGGGGTTGGGGCGCTGCCCGCTGTCATGCACAGAGCAGGGTCCTTCAGGGGGGTTGGGGCTCCGCACCATCACACACAGAGCAGGGCCCATCAGGGGGTTGGGGCTCCATACCCTGTCACACACAGAGCAGGGCCGATCAGGGGTTTGGGGAGCTCCCCGTCACGCACAGAGCAGGGCCGATCAGGGGGTTGGGGAGCTCCCCCCGTCACACACAGAGCAGGGCCGATCAGGGGGTTGGGGAGCTCCCCCATCATGCACAGAGCAGGGCCGATCAGGAGGTTGTGATGCCATCCTCAGTCACACTCAGGGTAGGGCCAATTAGGGGGTTGGGGCACCGCCCCCTGTCACACTCAAGGCATGGTCGATGGGGAGGTTGGGGCGCCGCCCCGTCACCCACAGAGCAGGGCTGATCAGGGGGTTAGGGAACTACCCCCATCACACTCAGGGTAGGGCCGATGGGGAGGCTGCGGCTCCACCGTCACACACAGAGCAGGACCCATGGGGGGTTTGGGGGGCCGCAACCTGTCACACACAGAGCAGGGCTGATTAGGGGGTTGGGGAGCTCCCCCCTATAAGGCACAGAGCAGGGACGATCAGGGGGTTGGGGCGCCTTCCCCTGTCACGAACAGAGCAGGGCGGATAGGGAGGTTGTGGCCCCACCCCGTCACACACACAGCCACAGGGCGATCAGGGGGTTTGGGCGCTGCCCCGTCACGTTGATCCCAGTGCCGGGAGGCATATTACCTTTTTACTATATAGGATAGAGGCCTGGTGCACGGGTTGGGGCCTGCTGGTTTGCCCTGAGGGTGTCCTGGATCAGGGTGGGGGGTCCCTCCCGCTTGGGTGCCTGGCCAGCCTGGATGAGGCGATGATGGCTGTTTGCAGCTGGTTAAACCCCTTTCAGGGTGGGGGTCCCCACTGGGGTGCCTGGCCAGTCTGGGTGAGCGGCTGAGGGCCATTTTCAGGCTGGCGGGTGACTGAAGCTCCCAACTGCTCCTTTTTTTCTTTTTTATTCTTGGATTTATGGTTGTCACTGGAGCTGAGAGCCGGCTTTAGCTGTGAGACCTCGCTGCTGAAAGCAGGTTTCTGGCTTTGTTTACTTTCTGTATTTGAAACTTTATTGCGACTCCAGCTCTGAGATCCTGGCTGGCTGAAAACTGGTATCTGGGGTTTTGTTTAGCTTCTATATTTGTAACAATGTTTCTTAGCAGCTCAGAGCCCAGCAACGGCAGGCGGGGAACATTGGATTCTTCCGTCACTGAAGCAAGCAAGCCTCCTGTTCATGTCAGTAGCCTGGCTGCCAGCCGCCATCTTGGCTGGCAGTTAATTTGCATATCGCCCTGATTAGCCAATGGGAAGGGTAGCGGTCATATAGCTAATTACCATGTTTCTCTTTTATTAGATAGGATAATATAAATATATATTATATATAATATACATGTTATATGTATATTATATAATATATATAATATATACAACCTACACTAATAAAAGACAAACATGAAAATTGACCACACCTTTGCTACACCTTAAGCCACGCCCACCAACCAGAGCAACTATATGCAAATTAACCCAACCAAGATGGCAGCCACGGAGCTGGAGGAAGCAGGCTTGGTTGCCCCAATGATGGAGGAAGCCAAGCTTCCTGCCTGCTGCAGCGGCTGGCTCTGAGCTCCACTCAAAGCAACAAAGTTTCAATTACAGAAGGTAAATACACCCCAGATACCTGCTTTCAGCCGGCCGTGGCCACGAAGCTGGAGCGAGCAGGAGGCTTGCGTTGCCCCTGGCGATGGAGGAAGCCAAGCTTCCCTCCTGCCCGCCCTGGCTGGCTCTCAGCTCCTCTCAAGGTTACAGAGTTTCAATTATAGAAGGTATATAAATCCCAGAATAAAAAAAAGAAAAAAAGGAGAGGTTGGGAGCTTCCATCACCACGGGGCTTGGCCAGCCTGAAAACGGCCCTCAGCCCCTCACCCAGACTGGCCAGGAACTCCAGTGGGGACCCCCCACCCTAAAGGGATGTGGCCAGCCTGCAAACTGCCATCAGTCCCTCACCCAGGCTGGCCAAACCTCTATGGGGTGAGAGTCCCCACTGGGGGGGAAGGGCTTGACCAGCCTGCAAACAGCCATCAGCTCCTTACCCAGGCTGGCTAGGCATCCCAGTGGGGACTCCCACCCTAAAGGGGGTGTGACCAACTGCAAACAACCATCAGCCCCTCACCCAGGCTGGCCAGGCACCCCAGTGGGACCCCCACCCTGAAGGGGGTGTGACCAGCCTGCAAACACCCATCAGCCCCACACCCAGGCTGACCAGGCATGCCAGCGGGACCCCCACCCATGCACCAGGCCTTATCCTATATAATAAAAGGGTAATATGCAAATCGACCCTAACAGCAGAACGACTGGGAATGACTGGTCACTATGACACACACTGACCACCAGGGGGCAGATGCTCAATGCAGGAGCTGCCTCCTGGTGGTCAGTGCGCTCCCACAGGGGAAGCTCTGCTCAGTCACAAGCCAGGCTGACGGCTGCCAGCACAGCGGTGGTGGTGTGAGCCTCTCCCGCCTCCTCAGCAGCGCTAAGGATGTCCAACTGCAGCTTAGGTCTGCTCCCCACTGGCAAGTGGACATCCCCCAAGAGCTCCCGGGCTGCCAGAGGGATGTCTGACTGCCAGCTTAGGCCCAATCCCACCCCCCAGGGAGTGGGCCCAGGCCAGCAGGTGGTCATCCCCCAAGGGGCCCCAGACTGTGAGAGGGCACAGGCCAGGCTGAGGGACTGCCCCCCCCCCTACAGTGCACAAATTTTTGTGCACCGGGCCTATATATATATATATATATATATATATATATATATATACACTAACAAAAATAACCACTGGGCAATGAAGCCTATTTTCTTCATATTCCAAAGTACTTTATGATTTGCTTATAATTAAAATTGTGGTCAATTTTATGCATATTAAAAAAACAGATTAGAAACATTGACTTTCTCTAATAGGTCCGTCTACATAACTTGAATACCAAAATAAAAGTCTCAAAATCATCACTAGTAGATTTACTTATAACGCTAAAAATGCTAAAATATTACCACTTTTTAGATATCGGACAATCTCACACCATTCCACTATTTTCTATGGGTATTCAATTCACAGGAGCAGTTTATTAGGAACTGAGAATCAAAAGATCTAAGCTCAAAAAGTGATTGCCATGCACAAGTCTTGAAAAGCTGTGTCTCATTTAACTAAGATGTAAATAGAGGGGTTGAACTGGATGCTCTCTATAGGCTCATTCAGCCTAATAGTCTGCATTCTAAGTAAATTTTATTTTCTATTTCAACTCCTGGCTACTTCCTGTTGGACCTATGAATAAAATGGTTAAAAAGGCAGTTACAGAAATGCATTGAATCTAGATTGATTTACCACTTTAGTTTGGCATGTAGCTTTTTAAATCCTAAAAATTATAAATATAATTATTACCAAGTTTTTTGTTACATAGAACAATCTAAAAACCACAACTCAATCTTTACAGCTAAGAATAAACCATGTGAGACCTGTAACATTTTATTTGTTAAAAATGAACAGCTTCAGAATAGATCTAAATGTAACTTTTCCAAAAAACACTAAAAAGTACAGTGTAAAGAAAGCATCTCCTCATTAAATATAAACTTTCATTTTGTGATGCACTGCATCAATGTTTTGCATACACCTTGATGCAAAGGAAATTTTAAGTTGCATCTTATTTAAAAAATAAACTTTAAGAACTGAAAAAGGATGACAACAACCACAATCTAAGAAAGAAAAATTTCCTCCAACAAAGCATAGTCTTTTGCTTATATATAACACATTAGCACTGAAGAATTTTAATTTAGTTATAACAAAAGCAAAATTTTATATTTAAAAAGAAAATGAAATTACAGATGCACGAAGAACAAAAGTTTAATATACCAACAATACTGTGTTGTGGTTTGATGTACTATGTCAATACTTGGGGCAATTTTTAAGGTTTTCCCAAAAAATGCATTAATAATAATAGCTCTGTACAATATTTAAAATAACAAGAAAACGAAAACATCTTTATTCCATATTTTCACAAACTTCTAAAGACAGCAAACTGCTCAGTTGTTTATCCTTGGCTTTAAAATATACTGGTAATTCTAGACCAGTCTAAAATGTACTGTTAATGAATAAAACCTAAGCATTTATACTTGCAAAAATGTTTTGCAATGAGTGAAGCATTGGCCTAAGGAGAGACTAAAATTTATTTTCAAATTGTGTAACTGGCTTCCAATAATCCCTTATCAGTAGACTTACTGGCAAAATACCAGATATTAAGGATCAGATTTAATTCTTTGGTAGAAGCATGAAACTGTTTCTGAGAGCTTTTCATGGCTAGCATAAACCAAGTAACCCAAGGAGCATGGGAGACAATACTGAAGTCTAGTATACAATGCAAGTCAGGCAGGAGCCATAACTTAATGTTTTGTTTTTAAACAGGGAAATCAACACTAACAATACACTCTAGGGAAGGAATCTAAAACCTACTTACAAGCTTTAATATTATATCAAACCAAAAGATTAAGCTTTAAAATGACTAAATTTATAACTGGATATTTTGTTGCATTTTGGCTTTATACTGTAACTTGTAGTATACAACCATCTGAGGACTCTTAGCACTAGCTTGGCACAACTGACTAACTCCTCCTATCCCTTCCTCCAGAGTGTGGGGGGAAATAATATTCTTCTCACCATAAATGCGTCAATTTTTTACAAGTCAGAGTGAAAGGTATAAAAACAAGGTTACAACATAACTATATTATCATTTTGCAGTTTTTTCTTTGTGACAAATGCAAGTATATTTTTGTTTTGGGGGCTGTATACTGTTTAATTTAGCAAGTGTAAAGCCTATAAAATTTAACTTTTCGAATAAGAGTATAGGACTTTATAGCTTTTAATTTAATCATCAAAATATCTAAGGGACTCAATCCACTTTAATAATTATAATTTTTCTAAATATCACTTGAAAAATTCTTTGTGAACACTAGACTCAAGACTACACTAAATCCAAACAGTATACCTATGACCTGGGTTTTAAAGTTTTTCACCTCAGTAACCTGCCTTCAACCTGCTACTTCCTCTCATGCTTTCTTCACTTACTTACAAAAATTGTCAGATTTTTACATTGGACTTTCTCCTCCAAGGCTCTATTAGGCATATTTGTAAACATGCATTTATTGCCTTCAAAGAGCAACATTTTAAACTGAGACTTATGCTAGAGTCACCTTTCTTGTTAAAATTTCAACTTTAAAGATTTATAACTCTGGAGCATTAGCCTAACACTATCTGAAAAATGAACCAAGTTCCAGATCTTCCCATAAATCTTAAAACCCAAAAGTAGAATTCTAAGTTTTTAAATATCTCTAATGAAGGAAGTCAACTGCACTTATTACATCAACACTATTAAAGGATAAGGGACAGCAACAAAAGGACCTACTCATATTTCTGAAGACCAAGATTTACCATGGCAAAGTACAAAAAGTGGACAAAGGAGATGAGATCCTAAATACCACTATCATAAAAATAATTTTTGTCTTTCTGTCTTTCTGCTGTATGAGGAACCAAAAAGTCAACTAGAGAATTGTTCCATCTGGCTCAAACAAGAAATCTGTAACAACAGGTAGGCATATTCCCTGTTATTCTTTCAGGGCATTATTTATACATGTTAAAAAAAAAAAACAACTTCAAAAATAAAAAGAGTATTTAGCCTTGTGAATATTTTGAAATAAAGTTTCTTGAATTTCTGTGATGAACTCTTCAAGCAATTCAACTTTTTTAACAGAGTCATCACTCAAAAGTCCCTTTAACATGGGTTCTATCCCACGGTTACAAAGCGGCTTCCTCCTTTGTTGAATGTGAGAGTGGCTCTTTGTTCCTTCAGGATTCCAAATCGCTCATTCAAAGTCATCCCTGTCTAGAAAAAACAAAACAAAAATTAATAACTTGACTGTAAGCCATATTTACTTTGGAATAATGTGATCATCATGGTAATTCATAGTAACAATGGCTAGCATTTCCTGAATGTTTGTGCGTATGAACTCTAATTCTAACAAAAACTATTCAAAACAGGTGAATTTAGTGATGTTAGAGAAGTTAATTTGCCTACTTGGACGTTCCAGAATTCAAACCGGAAAGTTTAACTCAGAATCTCTATATCCTAACCAATGTAATGCCTACATTATATATAGGACACCTATACTAGAATGCCTACAAGTCGTACACCCAAAGATTTCTCTATCTGAATTATGTTTAGGCTTTGCAAACATTGCCATCAATTCTAGTGATGCCTCTGATAAAAGTAGTTTAGTCTTGTGAATATTTTGAAATAAATTTTCTTGAATTTGAGTTCTTGAATTTGAGTTCTTGAATTGTTGAAATAAACTCAAATCAAATTAAAATCTGGTTTTTGATTAACAACAAACAGCAAACCCAAATTATATTCACCACTTCTGAAAGGAAAGTAACAACAATGAAAAAATAAAGTAAAAATAAGCATAATAAATTTGGTCAAATTTCTGTCTATACTTCATACCTTCAATTCCACAGATTTTTTATGTCAATAGATACAAAAAAGCATTTGACAAAATCCAACACCCACTCAGCAAATTACGAATAGAAAAGAATTCCCTAAATCTGGTACACAGAATCAACTAAAAACCTACTGCTAACATCATACTCAATGGTGAAACATTTGCTTTCTCCTCAAGCCTGGGGACAAGGCAGGCATACATGCTCTCACCACTTCTATTCAGCATTGTACTGAAGGCTAGCCATTATAACAAACAAGAAAAAGAAAAGGTTTAAGGACTGGAAAGGAATTTGGAGAACGACATAATTTTTTACATAGAAAATCCTAAGGAATCTACAAAATTACAAAAAGTAATAAGCAAATTTTAAGCAAGATCACAAGATTCTAGGTTACTACAAAAATTATCAAAACCACAGTGAGATATACCACAATATATATTGCACTTGGATGGCTACATATGTATATATGCAAATGAAGATAATAAGTGTTGGTGAGGATGTGGAGAAATTTAGAAACCTCATACATGCTGGTAGCAATGTAAAATAGTGTAGCCACTTCTGGAAAATAGTCGGGCAGTTACTCAAAAAATTAAACATTGAGTTATAAGGTGACCTAGCAATTCCATTCTTAGGTATTAACCAAGGAGAAATGAAAACGTAAACTCATACCAAAACTTGTAAATGTTCAAAGAAGCATTATTCACAACAACGAACATATGGAAACAACACAAATGTCCATTAACTGATAAATGAATAAATAAAGTATGCCATAGCCATAAGATGGAACATTATTCAGCAACTAGGAGCCAAATGCATGAAATTCGTGCAAGAGGCTCCCCTCGCAGCCCCGGCTCGTCCAGAAGGATGTCTGGAAGGTCGTTCGGCTGTCCGGTCTAATTAGCATATTACGCTTTTATTATTATAGATTAAAGAAATGTAATATTGATACACTATGAGTGAACCTTGAAAATACTATGCTAGGTAAAATAAGCCGGTCACAAAACAGCATGTATTATATGATCTCATTCATATGAAATGTCTAAAATAGGCAAGCCTATAGACACAGAAGTAGATAAATCAGTGGATTCCTAAGGTTGAGGAGACTTAGGACCCTCTATATAACTCATTATACAACATTTGTTTTGTTAACTAAAATATTATCAATGAATGGCCCAAAGAAATAACAGGGGGAAAAATTTACCTGTTTTCCCACACTATTTATATCAAATTGCAGGGGAACACCTTTAGGGACTTTCTTTACATCAGATTGCTCCCGTTTTGCCAAGAATGAAGGTACAGCAGTACGAGTTAATCGTGGTTTCTGAGTTCTATTAGAAAAAGATTTAAATGAAATTAGGTCAGCTTAACAATCAAAAGAAGAAAAATAAAATCATTTAGTACATAAAGACATCCTGACTTATACACATGTTCAGATGTATTAGGGCAACTATTTTATTTGTTTACAAAAAAAGGTGTATGGTTTTTGACTGACTAATCTAGAGAATAAAATATATATAGTTACTCATAGACTACCTCTTTAAGTGGAACTATAAACTTTTCAACAATTTGGAATGATTGGTGATTTCCAAGTCTTGATCTTCTACTAAAATAAAACAACCTCTAGAGTCTTATTAAAGACCTATCTTACATTCTTTCTTCCATTTCAGTCATTAAAATGGCTACATAGAGCAAAAACTCCATAAACTTAGAAAGTTTATAATGCAATACATATAATGGAATGGTTAACTAAATTAAAGTTAACTAGATAAAAGAACACACTATGACTTTTAAAAAGAAAGTACTTTTTAAAAAAAGGTACTTTAAAATATACTGGGATGCCGGGACCAGTTTGGCTCAGTGGATAGAGCGTCGGCCTGCGGACTGAAAGGTACCGGGTTCGATTCTGGTCGGGGGCGTGTGCCCTGGTTGCGGGCACATCCTCAGTGGGGGGTGTGCAGGAGGCAGCTGATCGATGTTTCTAACTCTCTATCTCTCTCCTTTCCTCTCTATAAAAAATCAATAAAATATATTTAAAAAAATAAATAAATAAATAAAATAAAATATACTGGGATGAAGGGGGAGAAGGGAGAAAGTAGGTATATTATTATCTCATTTACTATTATACATTAAAATAGATGTATCTAACATTTTTTATAAACTTTTATTTATTAAAATGTTTTTATTGACTTTAGAGAGAGGGAAACATAGAAAGAGAGAGAGAGAGAAACATCAATGGGCTGCCTCCTACACAACCCCCCTTACTGGGGAATTGAGCACAAAACCTGGGCATGTGCCCTGACTGGGAATCTAACCAGCGACCTCTTGATGTACATAGCACAACGCGCTCAATCAACTGAGCCACACCAGTCAGGACCATGCACTGAACTTTTAAAATAAAAATATTGTTAAGAGTTGTTACCTTGGGGCTGTAGAACCAGGAATCAAAGGCGCTTTTACTTTTAACTTTATACTATGTTATTTTTATTTTGTTTATCAAGTATTACTTTTATCCTTGTCTCAGTTTATACTAACTTGGACATCACACTCCGAGCAGGAATCCAATATTTTTCTATTATTTTATATACTGAGAGATTATAATTTCTGCAAAATAAAGAAAAGACTTACACTGGGCACTGCACTGCTCCAGGGTTATCAATGGATACAGTTAAAATTCCTCCATTTGTGGTGGAAGTCCGCCATCTGGTTTCAAAATACCAAAAACTTCATTAGAATATAGCCATTACTTTTTCTTAGCTTTTGAAAAATACAGCATCTTGGGTGTAGGAACTGGATGCCCTATTAAATATTTTTCAGTGTAACAAATATATGCACATTAAAAAATCACCTACAGCCTAACCAGTTTGGCTCAGTGGATAGAGCATCGGCCTGTGGACTCAAAGGTCCCAGGTTCGATTCCGGTCAAGGGCATGTACCTTGGTTGCGGGCACATCCCCAGTAGGGAGTGTGCAGGAGGCAGCTGATCGATGTTTCTCTCTCATCGATGTTTCTAACTCTATATCTCTCTTCCTTCCTCTCTGTAAAAAATCAATAAAATATTAATAAAAAAAAATCAACTACAAAAAGGTTTTTAATGAAAAGTAACCGCCTTTCACCCCACTATTTCCCCCCTTCTTGTTCTCTAGAGGCAGTACTTTTAACCTTTCCTGTTTTTATTGCTTGCTGGTTCCCTCCAGTTCACTAAACAAGATGCTTGTGTAATATATATTTTTTTAATCAATAAAGTTAGCATAAGCACATTTTATTTATTTTTTTAAAATCTTTATTGTTGAAGTATTATATATGTTCCCTCATCATTATTCTTTAGTTTCCCTACCTAACTCTAAACATCTTTCTTTCAGTAGTATCGCTTGATAACCTCCCCTCCCCACTTAGTATAAAAGAATAGTGGTACCTCTATTCCTTCCTTCCATCTCTTCTCTCACTTTGTACCTCCCACTTTATGTCAGCTCTACTTCTATATTTATGTTAATCAGAATCTGACATTTACATTATATTTTGATACCTAATTTAAGAATTTTGTGCCCTAACCGGTTTGGCTCAGTGGATAGAGGGTGTCGGCCTGCGGACTGAAGTGTCCCAGGTTCGATTCCGGCCAAGGGCATGTACCTTGGTTGCGGGCACATCCCCAGTAGGGGGTGTGCAGGAGGCAGCTGATCAATGCTTATCTCTCATCGATGTTTCTAGCTCTCTATCCCTCTTCCTTCCTCTGTGTAAAAAATCAATGAAATATATTAAAAAAAAAAAAAAGAATTTTGTGCTTTGTCCCATAGGTTGATTCTCAAAGTTCAAAACAAATGAACAGTATTTATATTATAATTATGTAAATATTATTCATGTAGAAGCAAATAAGGTATGACTATAATTTTCTTCCTTATGGTTACCAAATGTCGTGACTCCTGTATAAAAGAATACTGCAAGCATCACGTTGAAATAGTTTCCTTTCCTATATTCAAAATCATACCCCATATTGGTTGGCATCATACCATGACCATGTTTTGTTTTCTAAAAAGTAGCTATAAGTTTAAATAGTTTAATCTCAAAACTTGATATTGATAGAACTAGAATGTTATAAGTCATACTTGAGAAGTGCAATTCTGACCCAAAAAAAATTTTTTTTTAAACCTTAATAGGGGTTATGGGGGGAAAAAAAGAGTATGTGAAAAAAGAAAATATTCTATTGTTCTTGAGAGTTTACAAATTTTAAAGCTCTACTGTATTTTCTTCTATTTATTCCTTGAATAGATTCATTTGTATAAAAGAAGTTATAGAAAATAAAGGAATGTTTCATTAAAATGGAACTTAATAAAAATTAAAAATAGAGGAATGTATTTGATGCTAAAACTTTTATACACTGACATGTGAAAATACAAAAGATTTTGGGAGGAAAAAGAGCAAAAAATAGTTTATTTCGGGCTCAATGGTTAATTTACTTTAGGTCTCATTTAATTTCTTTTGAACTAGGGCACAAAGTAATTTGGGTAGTTAGTATTCTGGGAGTTCTGAAATGACACCTTGAAAAACAAATTGAAACTTACTGACGAGTTCTCTTTGCTACTACATCATCTAGCAGTTGTTCTGTGTTCAACTGGGCCTGAACCTGAAGGGGGAAAAAAAGCAGTAGATCCCACAGAAAGCAGAGTATCTGAACGCAAAGAGCTATCCTCCAAACTTTATAACCCATTAAGATATGTGTATGAATGTAGGAGGGGCATATGACTATTCTGGCAACACCTCTTTGTTAGGGTTCTGCATTAGAACAAGTAATAAAAACAGGTTTATTCCTAAATAACATGTTAAATTCTTATAAGACTAGAGGCCCGGTGCACGAAATTTGTGCACTCGGGGGGGGGGGGGTGTCCCTCAGCCCGGCCTGCGCCCTCTCGCAGTCCGGGAGCCCCGTGACCCATTGCCCTGCAGAGGGAGGCCCCGCCCACCTGCTGCAGCCCACTGGTCGGTAGTCTGTGGGGTGATCATGGCACAGTGGCAGAGCCTCCCTGACCAATTGCATCGTACCCGCCTTGGCTGGCTTGGCACCAGTGCATGTCATAACGTAAACGTCTGGATGGTCGTTCTGCTGTTTGGGCAATTTGCATATTACGCTTTTATTATTACGGATAGATGGTGCTACTGAGGACAACAAGAGAGAATTGGGGGCAGGGAGGAACTAACTTAATGTCATGTTCTCTATATCCAAACCCAACCCCTACTTCAACCATGGGCCATCCCTATGATTAAGGATTACTAAAGATAGATGTTCAGAGTCCTTTGGGTAAAAAGAAAACACAACCAAAGGTTTTTATACCTTCAGGCCTCTTCTGAAAAGAAAAGTTGCCTGACGAGTGTCTTTCTGATGACTTAATTTATTTCCACTCCTGGTATAATTGGTTGGGATGTTATTTCTGCAATGAAAACACATATGCATGAATAGTCTCAGCCATTTAACAACTTTCAAATATCTTGAGAAAACAATAAGCAAAAACAGTTTAATTCATTGGCTAAAAATGTGAGAATACACTAAATATAAAGACTCTGAATTTATCAGAAACTATTGAGATTTGATTTACAAATATCTCCCTCTGGCCCGGCTGGCATGGCTCACTGGTTGAGCACTGACCTATGAACCAGGAGGTCAAGGTTCAATTCCAGGTTAGGGCACATGTCCTGGTTGTGGGCTTGATCCCCAGTAGGGGGTGTGCAGGAGGCAGCCTATCAATGATTCTCTCTCATCATTGATGTTTCTATCTCTCTCTCCCTTCCTCTCTGAAATCAATAAAAATATGTATTAAAAAGTTTGGTGATGCCGAGACCGGTTTGGCTCAGTGGATAGAGCGTCGGCCTGCGGACTGAAAGGTCCCAGGTTCGATTCCGGTCAAGGGCATGTACCTGGGTTGCGGGCATATCCCCAGTAGGAGATGTGCGGGAGGCAGCTGACCGATGTTTCTCTCTCATCGATGTTTCTAACCCTCTCTTTCTCTCCCTTCCTCTCTGTAAAAAAATCAATAAAATATATATATATATATATATATATATATATATATATATATATATATAAAAAAGGTTGGTGAAAGATTTATTTACAGGGTTAATACAAAGAAAATCACACCTAAATATAGTCAAACTGACTGAAAATAAAATATTTTTTTCTCAATATATGTTTTTTTTATTGATTTCAAGAGAGGAAGGGAAAGGGAGAGATAGAAACATCAATGATGAGAGAGAATATTGATCGGCTGCTTCTTGCATGCCCCGTACTGGGGATTGAGCTCGTAACCTGGGTATGTGCCCTTGACCAGAATTGAACCTGGGACCCTTCAGTTCACAGGCTCACGTTCTTTCCACTGAGCCAAACTGGCTACAGCTGAAAAGAAAATCTTGAAAAACGGCATCTTTTTCAGTTTTCCTTTCTCACTTAAAAACCTTTTCATATTAACATAATAAAAGAGAAACATGTAAATTGACCATCCCTCTGCTGTGCTCACCGGCCAATCAGGAGCGAGTATGCAAATTAACCCGAAAAAGATGATGGGTTAATTTGCCTACACAGGCGCCGGGCGGAGAGCAGAGCGAGAGAGCCGGCAGAGAGTGAAGTGGCTTGGGGAACTTGGCTCCTCAAGCCGCCAGACGGAGAGCAGAGAGAGAGAGACCTGGCGGCTTGGAGGACTTGGCAGAATGGGAGGCCGTGGGACAGAGACAGAGCAGGAAGGGAAAACCAAGAGCATGGGGAGCACCAGGAATTCTGGGAATAGTAGTTCTGGTGGCAGCCCCAGGACCTGAAGCAGAAGCCCAGAGCGCGGGGAGCACCAGGAATGCTGGGAATCACAGTTCTGGTGGCAGACGGATCTCCTAAACCAGTGGTCGGCAAACTGCAGCTCGCGAGCCACATGCGGCTCTTTCACAAAATACCCTGTGTGGGCACACATGTATAGTGCAATTTAAACTTCGTGGCCCATGCGCAGAAGTTGGTATTTTGTGGAAGAGCCAAAGAGCCGCATGTGGCTCGCAAGCCACAGTTTGCCGACCACTGTCCTAGACACTAGAGCAAAGTGAGCTTGGAGCAAGTTACTGTTGCGGTGGGGGATGGAGGGACAGCAAAGGTGAGAGACCTAAGTAAAATCAGAAATGTCTAGGAAAAATTAAAGGGAAGATATCCTAAAACTTCCAGGAAATCTCCACCAATGAAGCAAAGAAAAAAAATGCCTCTATTATTCTGTGAGCAACAAACCAAACTGGGTTGGGGGTCTCAGACAATTCACTCATATGACTGCAAAGACAGACAGAAACTTCCGGATTGGAGAGGGGTCCCCTGAGGGCTCCCAGATTGGAGAGGGTGCAGGTCGGTCTGAGGGACCCACCTCCCGTGCACGAATCTTTGTGCACTGGGCCCCTAGTATTAACATAAATCACAGAGAAACTTCTATCTTTCACTGCTTGTTCTTTCCCACACAGAACAATGTACTCTCTTTGTAGTTTCTATAGAAAGTTGTTAAAATATGACAAAACAAATTGTTGTATTTATCTTTTTGAAAAGATTGTTAAAAATTGATTTTTAGCCTTAGTTGGTGTGGTTCAGTGGATACAGCGTTGGCCTGCAAACTGAAGGGTCCCGGGTTCAATTCCAGTCAAGGGCACATGCCTGGGTTGTGGGCTCGATCCCAGTGGGGGGTGTGCAGGAGGCAGCCAATCAGTGATCTCTCTCATCATTGTTGTTTCTATCTCTCTCCCTCTCCCTTACTCTCTGAAATCAATAAAAATGTTTTAAAAAAATGATTTTTAAAGAGAAGAAGGCAAAAGGATAGAGAAACATTGATCGGCTGCCTCTTGTACACCCTCTACTGGGGATCAAGCCTACCACCCAGGCATGTGCACTGACCAGAAATCAAACCTTTTGGTGCACAGGACGATCACCACTCAACTGTGCCACACTGGCCAGAGCTCTACTTATTTATTTTTACAAATAAATGCTGAAATGTTGCCTAATCTTACCTCCAATTTTATAGAGGCTCAAATGCAAATTTGCCTATCTAGCCCAATTAATATGGGCTCATTAATGACTCATGTAATTGATAAATTATTATCTGATAAGTTCCCCTTTTCCAATAGGTACTACCAAATGATTCTCAAAAGAAAACAATATTTAAGTAAAAGTGCAATTCCAGCCATTCCATTTATACAAAGACTTCATTTCAGGGTTCTTTTATTTTGAATTATCTTCTATAAAAGATGAATAAATAGTATTTGAAACTGAAATAAGGAAACATCACAGCTTGTCAACTTCCTTTGTGTACACTTTATCATTACAGAGACCAGAATGCCATAACAATAGGTCATCATTTTTAAGTTCTTATGTCTTTCAATTTCATATAAAAATAATTTCACCTTAAGAAGCATCCATACACAATTCTTTCTAGTTTACTTTTCCCATAAATAACATAGACTATTCTTTTAAGAGCCTTTGAGACTGAACAACATATTCAGCTTTTAGAATTCCCAATTTTGAATAATTGTTTACCAAAACAATTCACCTTTTGCAATATTATTTTATATGTTAAAAACAGTAGAGAAGCAGAATGCTGTTTTTTAAAAAAGTTTACAATTAGTTAAGTTCATCAATAACTGCGTCTAAGAAATAAGAAAAGTTATTTGCTTCCATGTTGGATGATCAAATAAACACTCCAAATTGCTGTCTTGAAAATGACCAGATAACTGTAAGAACCACTGAAAATTCATTCCTTCGAACACTTAGGCAAGAAGTATATCTTTATTTATGCAGGATAACATTATTATCTTATATTTGAGTACTTACTTTCTATTTAGCTGGTTAGGTCTCTTAAGAACTGCAACTGGTTTTCTCTGAACTTCATTTTGTCTCAGAAGATTTGCCTTCCTTTTTAATGCTGGAAAATATCTCTCTATATTCTTTCAGAAGGCAAGAAACTATGTTAGTCAGATTGCTTTTTACTCTATACCAGCCGTGGGCAAACTACGGCCCGCGGGCCGGATCCGGCCCGTTTGAAATGAATAAAACTAGAAAAAAAAAGACTGTACCCTTTTATGTAATGATGTTTACTTTGAATTTATATTAGTTCACACAAACACTCCATCCATGCTTTTGTTCCGGTCCTCTGGTCCAGTTTAAGAACCCATTGTGGCCCTCGAGTCAAAAAGTTTGCCCACCTCTGCTCTATACCCTATTACAATAAACATTTCTGAGGCAGAATGGACAAGGACTGACCACTGCTTTGATGTGCAGGTTACAGAAACAGAGAAGCTGCAACAACTTGAATATTTCCAGTCTAAGTGACTGAAAAGACAACCACATTATACTCAAAATACTTGCAACAAAAAGAATTTGGACAGAAAAATAACTTTTATCTATTTTGGATCTGTTCAGTTTGAAGTGCTGGGAGATGTACAGGTGATGGGGAAACATGGATCTGGAGATCAAGAGAAGAATGAGAGCCAGAGATTTAAATTAGGGAATCATTTATATAAACATGGTTTTGGATATCAAGTAAAGGGATGAAAGGGGCAAGTTCCAAAACAAACGTGCGAAAAAGAAAAAAAAAAAAAAAGGAGGCTGTAATAGCAAAGAAGCCTAAGTAGAAATGGCTAAAGAGAAAAAAAAAAATCAAGAATATTCAATGTCACAGAAAACAATCACATACAATGTGCAACAATTTTTTTAAGTTCATGAAGTACTAAATGATTTAGTATTATGAGTCAAGTTAAAAGTTCTACAAAACAACATACTTCCAGCTTTATGAAGTTCTGAATCTAAAGAAAAAAATTATAGAATTGATACTGACCAAGTTCTATATCCCAACAGAAGAATCCAGACTGGGCCAATTTTTACTTCTTGATAGATATTTTAAGTTGATTTCCAAACCAAAAAGGAAATTCATTCTTAGACACAATCCTTCCCCTCTCAGCACAGCCATTTGCTCTATTTACACTACTACTATTTAGTAGTAATATTTAGTAGCACTGTAAATGAGTTTGTTATCTTTCCCACTTAGTTATTCAATTCATAGGTAAGAAGAAAGTACATTTTTATTGAAATAAAACATTAATTTTTAAACTATGATAAGGAAGAGATAAAATTAAGTCTAATTGTGACCAGAAATTTTTATTGAAGTATAAAATTTTGATTTTGAAAATATAGCAATTCTAGGCCAATTAAGTTATTTAAGTGCCTTATTTAATGAACAGAAAAGGATGGCATGAGTTATTTACATGTAAATAGATATTTTCTAAATTGCTGAAAAATAATTTGCTTCACAATTACTATATTATATCCTAATCAGACTAGTAATCTTATTCAGGCTGAGGATAGGGTTTTTTAAAAAAACAGCAAAATTTCAAACCAAATCTTTGCCCAAATCATTCAAAGTTTGAATAAATGGCCCAGCTGGTGTGGCTCAGTGGTTGAGCATCAACCCATGAACCAAGAGGTCGCCAGCTGATTCCCCCTCAAGGCACATGCCCCAACTGCATGCTCAATCCTCAGTGGGGGGCATGCAGGAGGCAGCTGATAGATGTGTTTCTCATTGATGTTTCTCTCTATCCTTCTCCCTACCTCTCTCTTTAAAATCAATTAAAAATTTTTTAAAAATTTTAATAAAGGTATCTTATTATTATGCAGTACATTTCTAGCATTCTATAACACAATTTTCACTACTTTCAAACAACTCAAAAGACTACATGTTGGAATTTAAAATTTCATTAGAAGACGTAATTAATTAGCAGTTAACGCAAACTTTCTCCTAGTATCCATATCTCACTAATATTTTCTAATTTCTAAGAAACAGTAAGATCTTTGATAAAGGTTTAGGGAAGAAAACATCTGTTGGTGGCGACAGAATTGAAAAGTTAAATAAGAGATCTAAGACAGTTATGGTTCTTAACCAGAATATGCACACTTAAGATAATTTAAGAAATAAATGTTCTGAATTTTCTTTCTTATTCTTTTTTTTCTTTAAATCCTCACCTGAGGATTTTTTCCATTGATTTTTTAGAGAGAGTGGAAGAGAGGGAGGAAGGGAGAGGATAGGTAGAGATAAAAACATCGTTGTGAGAGAGACACATAGGTTGGTTGCCTCCAATCAAACCTGAGGTACACATGCCCTTGGCCAGGAATCAAACCCGGAACCCTTTGGTCCATGGGCCGATACTCTAAGCACTGAGTAAGCCAGCTAGAGCAAATGTTCTGAATTTTCTTACATGTATGTATTATTTTCATAATCAGAAACCAAAAAGATAAAAAATAGAGGCACAGAACATTAAATTCCTTAGTGGCTTAGATCTATGAAATATAATAGGAGAAAAACCATTTGTGAAACTATTTTAAGAAATGCTTTAGCCAATTCAAAATAAATTACTCATTGAGTAATTTATTACTAAGTTTTTAGAAAGTAGTTAATTTAGAAAGTAGGTAAATCATTGTAACTCTAATTAAAAATATCAACAAGGGGACAGTTATCTACCCCAAGAGAAATGAAAACCTATGTCCATATGAACTTACAGGTGAATGTTCTCAGCTCTGTTATTTACAAAACCAAAAAAGTGAAAATAACCAAAAAAAAAAAAAAAAGTGAAAACAACCAAAATGTCCAACCGGTGAATGGATAAACAAAATATAGTATACCCATATAACAAACTATTATTCAATAATTAGAGGCCTGGTGCATGGATTCATGCACTGATGGGGTCCCTCGGCCTGGTCTGCAGGGATCAGGTTGAAACCAGCTCTCCGACATCCCCCAAGGGGTCCCAGATTGCGAGAGGGCGGTTCCTAGGTGATGCACCCTGGAATTGGGCTCCCTATTCTCTGGTTCCAGGTGCATCACCCAAGAACCACTGCTGCCAAGTGACCATAGCTTGGCAGCTCCTGCATTGAATGCCTGCCCTCTGGTGGTCAGTGTGTGTCATAGCTACTGGCCAGTCGCTTAGGCTTTTTAAATCTATATTAACAATCTATATTAATAAAAGGGTAATATGCTAATTAGACCAGATAGGCCGGGCATCTTCCAGACGTCCTTCTGGACAAAGCCGCAGTGTCTGCGAAGGCCAAGGAGGGCTGGCAGCTGTGGCGGCCAGCAGTGGTGGCAACAGCAGCAGCAGCAGCAGCAGGGTGATGGGGGCGGCGCCTTCCCCTGATTGGCCCGGTCACCTCCTGCAGAGGGAGGCCAGACTGTGGAGCGGGCCTAAGCTGTCAGTAAGACATCCCCTGAGGGTTCCTGGACTGTGAGAGGGGGCAGGCCGGGCTGAGGGACCCCCCCCAAAGTATGAATTTTCGTGTACTGGGCCTCTAGTTATAGATAAAAAGGAACAAAATTCATGCACTGGTGGGGTCCCTGGGTCTGGTGGGAGATCAGGGCTGATCAGGGCCAGGAGATCAAGGCCCAAAGGCCCTGGTGGGGCCGGGAGAGGAGGTGATTGTCACCAGGCTGGGCAGGGAAGAAACAGATGCCAGATGCCAATGCTGCCCTCGGTGCCCCACCACCCCATGGTTCCCTACCTTCCCCCCCTCCTCCTTCCCTCAGTGCCATGCTGCCACCAGGGGCCTGCTGGCTAGGGGAGGGACAGGGGGAGGGGGTCTGGGGAGATTTTGGTCCCCAGTTTGGAACGTGCAGGAGGCAGCCAATCAATGATTCTGTATCATCATTGATGTTTCTATCTCTATTTCCTTCTCTGAAATCAATCAAATGTATATTTTTAAAATGCAAGGGTTTTAGAGGAACAAAGGCAGGGCAAGGGAGCTATTGACAGGGGGGCATTTGAGATCTTGCTCTCATTTCAAACAGGATAACATAAGGTGGTCCTCAGGGGGTGACAGGTAAGGAGTGGCAGTGGGTGGAACAGGGCACTTTGGGCTGAGGAATGGGCTGTAATGACAGGAAATGTCTCTGACAGTGACACTGAGTGTGTGTTGGGGCCATCGCTCGGATCATTCATCCCCAAGAGGTTTTGATTACTGACGGGAGGAGAAACACGGAGATAAGCAGGCCTTTCTTAGCCTAGAAGGTGAGGCGGTTGGCAGGAGTGGGTTGCCCTGCTTCCCTACAAATGTAAACACACAGTGTAACTGTACATGGATATCAGTCAGTGGCCAAATCAATGCCCAGCCAGCCCTGGTGGCTGTGTCCTGCCACTCTCTGGCTGTGCTGCGGCACTACTGGCTGGGGAGGCCGAAGCCACATCCCCAAGCGCACTAGTATATGAAGGGGCGGGCAAGAAGCCAGAAGCTGGAAGTCAGAGCTAAGGCAGCCCAGTAGCACTGTGTCCGCCATGGGAACTGGACAGGGAGCAGCTGTCAGTGCAACAGGCTTTGGAGTCAGAGGGGCTGCGCTTCTTGCACGTCATCAGTGAGTCCCCGTGAGCCCGCGGCTTGCCAGCTGGGCCGGGCGGGGTCAGGGAAGGCCTTTCCCTCCTAGAGCCATTCTTCCTAGGGTGGCAGCATCAGACTGCTTTTTTTTCCAGTTTATATTTTTTATTGGAAAGCAAGCTCCCTGGGCCATAGCATGCACCTCCAGGACTCACTGCACCTCCCAACCCCTCCTCCTGGTGGTCAGTGTGTATCATAGTGACTGGCTGACCAGTAGTTCTGGTCGCTGGGCTTTTATTTTACAGATAAAAAGGAATGAAGTACTGATACATGCTACAACATGATGAACCTCAAAACATTATGGCTAAACGCCAGACTACATATTACTGTATTTACATAAACTGTGTAGAAAAGACAAATTTATAGATAATCACACAGAAAGTAGATTAGTGGTTGCCTCTGGCAGATGATGAGATATGACTGTGAATGGACATGAGACTTCTTTTTAGATTGATAGAAATGTTCTAAAATTAAACTGTTGTGATGATTTTATAAGTATAAATTACTGAAAATTCATTCATTGACTTGTATCCTTAAAACAAAT
Organism: Myotis myotis; assembly: GCF_014108235.1. Lineage (NCBI taxonomy): Eukaryota > Metazoa > Chordata > Mammalia > Chiroptera > Vespertilionidae > Myotis > Myotis myotis. The sequence continues at coordinate 162,666,447 of NW_023416324.1, forward strand.
TAATTTTACAGTATAAAATTATACCTCAATAACCTGTTAAAAATCACACACACACACGGAAAGTCAGGAACCTGTAAAAAAATTTTTATCTTATTTGAGAAGGTGGAATTTAGGTATTATTCGTAATAATGATTTTTATCTCATTTCATTATTTATATAAGCCCTAAAGTACTATTTAAAAATCAAAAATACTCTCTCAAGGTCATTCACAAAATATTAGTACAAATAAAGAAAAAGGGTATCAGATTCAGCATTAAGCCATCATCTTCCTACCTTGTCACTTAGAGGCGGTCGATTCATAGGACTAATTCCTTTTCGAATTCCAGTTGTTTTCCTAGCTGCAAGGCCAGTGATAACTCCATAAGGACGTCTCTTCCCAGGCATCATTCTTCCTCTACGGCTCAGATTATTCTTACCAAAACCTGTGGGGAGGGGAAAAAAGAAAAAATACCAAAGAATGCAACTGAGGGGCACAAAGGTCACAAGATATTCTACAGTATTATTATTTATATATATTTCTTTTGAATTACATAAAATATCTCATTTTTAAAGAGGCAATAAGTTGCACGGGAAAGGGTTCTGTTGCAGAAATAGACTATTCCTTTCTATCTCTCTTTTTCTCTCTGGCTTTGCTTTCTTAACAAGATAGCCTCAACTTTCCCTGTATAATATTTTAGCCACTAACTACATGTGGGTATTGAAGATTTGAAAAATGACTAGTCTAAAATGAGATGCAACAAAAGAATGTACAGTGATTCATTAGTAATTTTTATGTGGCTCACATTTTATTTCTGTTGACAGCACTAACCTAAAGTGGAATCACTATCTTTACCTCCCATTTACTTACTACCTTGCAATCTGGCTTCTTCATTTTCAGTCCTACTGTATTCAAACTGTTTTTGCTAAAGTCCCCAGTGAGTTCCAATGGACATACTTTAATCTCTGTGACTTGTGACAGTACTGACTTTGCTTTTCCATTAGGTATCTTACTTATTTTTTTCTAATTATGAAAAAATAAACATGCTCACTGCAGAAAACTTAGAAATATATAAAGTACAAATAAGAAAGTAAGTTACCCATTATTCCACCACCTAGAGATAACCACTACTAACATTCTATGTCTTCCTAGTCTTTTCTTTATTTGTATATGTACATTTAAAAAGTTAACATCCTTAGTTTCAACTATTTTTAAGCAATTCCAAAGACTATCACATGAAGTAAATCATAATTTTGTAGTACCAAGTGCTTACAAGGTGGATTGAGTCTTCTAGCAAACCACACTTCATATTCTATGTACTATTCTGTAGTCTATATTCACACTATATTGTATCATCCCAGATATTTAATTCTTTTACTACATTACTTTTTAATGTGCCATATACTTAATCCAACCAATTTCATACTATTCATTTCAGTTACTTCTAATGTTACACTATCCTACATAATAAAGAGGTAATATGCAAATTAACCCTCGTGCCCTCACAAGCTGGCTGCCAAGAGGTGGAGCTTTTGACACTGACTGGCATAGAAACCGACCAATCAGAACCTAATCTGGGTGAACTGTGAACCTAAGGTGGGGGCTGAGGAGGGGTTTTAAGGGCAACAGCTGTTTGGTATAAGGTGTAAGAAAGCGGTTCAATTTTTTAATGACCAGTTTGGCAGTATAGTGCATATGGCTGGCTATCAGTCCAGATATAGGGATTATGTATTTTTGTCTGCCAAGAGCATCTCCTCCTGCTGAAAAAGGCTCCCCCCACCCCACTTAAGCAATCCTACCCTATATAATCTATCTATACTAATAAAAGGGTAATATGCTAATTAGACCGGGTCAACAGGCCATCTTCCGGACAGAGCCATGGTAGTGGAGGCTGAAGCAGAGGCAGTTAGGGGTGATCATGACGGCAGGGGAGGAAAGTTGGGGGTGAGATCAGGCCGGCAGGGGAGGGGAGTTAGGGGCAAGATCAGGCCGGCAGGGGAGGGCAGTTAGGGGTGACCAGACCAGCAGGGGAGGGTAGTTGGGGGTGAGATCAGGCCTGCAGGGAAGGGTAGTTGGGGGCAAGATCAGGCTGGCAGGGGAAGGCAGTTGGGGGCGATCAGGCCGGCAGGGGAGAGCAGATAGGGGCAAGATCAGGCCAGCAGGGGAAGGCAGTTAGGGGCGATCAGGCAGGCAGACAGAGTGGTTAGGGGTGATCAGGCAGGCAGGTGAGCGGTTAGGAGCCAGTGGACCTTGATTGCGATAGGTATGTCTGACTGCCAGTTTAGGCCCGATCCCACAGGGATCCCCGATTGGAGAGGGTGCAGGCTGAGCTGAGGGAACCACCCCCGCCCCCCGCCCCCCACCTGTGCATGAATTTCATGCACTGGGCCACTAGTTATAAATAACATTGGAATAATACTATAGATAACATTTTTATAGACATTCATGATTATTACCTCAAAATATAAATTTCCAGAGGTTGAAATAGTATATCAAAGATAAAGCAAGTTCTTAAGGCTTTTCATTTATATTATAAAAAAACCCCTCTAGAATGACTATATTTACTTATATTCCAGAAACATAGGGGTGCCACTTTTTTCATAACATTGACTACTCTGAATGTTTTTTTTAAATCTTTATCATTTAGTATTTTAAAAAATCTTATTGATGAAGTAAAGCTCAATATGAGTATTCTGAAGTCCAGCAAGTAAATAAAATATTGTCTTACTTGGTAGTTTACTAATGAGACTGAACATTTTCAATGTGGTTTTTGGCTATCTGTATTCTTCCATTCACGAACTGTCATGTTCACAAATCAGTTTTCTAGAGTCAAGCTCTAATTTTCTTCAATGCTTTGATAGAATTACATTAAATTTACAATTAATTTTTAAAGAATTGATTTATTTACTAGTACAATATCCAGGAACATAGTTTATTTCTCCCCTTTTTCAAGTCTTCTTTTGTCACTAAATTGGTTCAGTAAAGTTATAAGCTTTCCCTCCCATAAGTCTGCACACTTCTTGTTAAGCTTACTGCTAGGTAGTTTATAGACTTTGTTGTCAATCACAAAAAATCCCTCTTCTAATAATAATTTTCATATTGTCACACCTGGGATTACAGAAAACTATTGAGGTTTTAATTATTGCCAGTCATACCACTGAACTCAATTATTAGTTTTAATAGTCTTTCAAATTATATTCTTGGAATTTCTAAGTGACAATCATATTACCCACAAATAATTGTCTTCTTCCTTCTAATAATTATACCTAAAACTCTTTGATTTCTTAATGCAACAGCCAGGAATTCCAGAGAGCCATACTAAGTAACAACTGTGATACTGGGCATTCTTAATCTTAATTCTAACTTTTGGGAAAATGTCTTTGGAATGGTATCCTGTATAACACCACCCACATGCAACATAATAATAGGTCTTCCAACAGAAGAGTTTCGTGATCAAACTAAATAAAGCTAAAAGTTTTCTTTACTGTAGGATTTTTCAACACTAATGTGTATGAAGACTCTCTCATACAGGGATAATAGTATATATCATTCCCAAACTTGTCTAATTACAGAATGCTTTTATGTGGTACTAGGGACCCAGTGCATGAATTTGTGCACCTTGAAAGGAACTGTGGGCCGTGAGGCTGCGGTGGGCACAGGAGCGGGTCTCGGCCCATCCTCCGCTCCCCTGCCCAGCCCCTCCCACCATGGCCCCTGGTCCTGTCTGCTGGCAACTCCGCTCCCGCTGCCACTCCCACACGCTGATAGCGCTGGCCCTGCTCACACCCATGGATGGGAACGAGCAATAGAGGCTGGTGCCTACAGCGAGTGTGAGCGGCAGCTACTGCCCCAATTGCCCTTCAGGAGCAGGGGGAGGTGGAGAAGCCCTCACGGGCAATCAGGGCCAGCAGCTGTCACTTGCACCCGCTGTCAGTGCCAAGTGATTGGGACTAGCGCCAGGCGCCGGCAGTGGGTACAAGCATTGGCTCCAGCACTGGCTGCAGGTGCGAGTGGGGCCGGTGCTGGCAGTGGGTGTGAGCAGGGCCATCGCCGGCAGCAGGTGCCAGAGGTGGCTGCCGGCCCTGATCACCCCTCAGGAGCAGGGGGAGGTGGAGAAGTCCTGAGGGGCAATTGGGGCTGGTAGCTGCAGCTTGCACCTGCTGACGGCGCCAAACGATCAGGGATGGCACTGAGTGATCAGGGCCAGCGCTGGGTGCCAGCAGCGGCTGCGAGCAGGGCTGGCAGCAGGTGCGAGCGCCGGGCAGGACTGTGGTGCATGGGAACAAAAAATTTTCACTAACTGCCTTAACCGGTTTGGCTCAGTGGCTAGAGTGCCGGCCTGCGGACTGAAAGGTCCCAGGTTCGATTCTGGTCAAGGGCATGTACCTTGGTTGCAGGCACATCCCCAGTGGGAGGTGTGCAGGAGGCAGCTGATTGTATTCATCTGGAACAAGTGTTCCAGTTTCTAACTCTCTATCCCTCTCTCTTCCTCTCTGTAAAAAAATCAATAAAATATATTAAAAAAAGATTTTTCACTAACCACCAGAGGCTCGCCCTGATGACAGCGACCAGTCCCCTGCTTTGGTCTGGCGCCCCCACTCACCTGCTCCACCATCCCACTGCGGCTGAAGCCCACCATGTTCCATACATACCCCCTGGTGATCCGAGCACTTCATAGCAACTGGTTGTTTGGTTGTTCCGCCATTCAGTCTATTTGCATTTTAGGGTTTTATATATATATATATATATAGATAGATACCTACTTTGAGACCAGAGTTCAATAAGACAGTTAGGAAAACTTGTTATGATAGATGAATTAGTTATCAATGTATTGCCTTTCAGCTCCCAATTCACTTTATTTTTTTTATTTTTTAATATAAAAATTTTTATTGATTTTTTTACAGAGAAGAAGGGAGAGGGATAGAGAGTTAGAAACATCGATGAGAGAGAAACATCGATGAGCTGCCTCCTGCACACCTTCTACTGGGGACGTGCCTGCACCAAGCTACATGCCCTTGACCAGAATCGAACCTGTGACCCTTCAGTCCACAGGCTGACGCTCTATCCACTGGGCCAAACCGGTTAGGGTCCAATTCACTTTATACTGCCCTGCTTTAGTCACTAGAACATTTCTCTTACTGGCTGCCCAAGCTTAAGCTTTGTCAGTAGAGGGCACTGGAGGTACTTTAGAGGAAGACGGAGTTTTTCTTTCAAGTTCCAGTGTGTAACTCAAGGCTTATTCTTGCGGCATATAGGACCCAATATCCTTTTCCCACAAACTGAGACTATGGTGAGGCAAGAGAGATGCTTAGGGCATAAAATTTGACTGTGAGTGATACCTTAAATTTGAGGCATCTGTTTAGATTTAATCCCAGGCATCACTATAGTCTGGCCCTAATCACCCCAGTGAATTTAAGTCATATCACCCCCACATATGGCTTGCCAGTAAGTTCCACCACCATGGCAACTCAGTCAATGTGGAGATTTTCCAGATTTGTTCCTTTCTTGGATGCTCTGCCTTAGTACTAAAGGTACTAAATTTATTAGTATTTTTATAATCAAAGAAAAAGACAATAAAGTTACAAATTTAAAAATCAAATTATTGCTGCTCAATGTGTGTTTTTCTTCTGAAATTGCAACCAAGCGAAGATTAAGCATGTTGGGGAAACATGTATATTCCAATTAAATTTGTTATTTTTATTTGTATTACACGAAACAGCTACCATTAACTGTGCTAGGCTTTGTGCTGAATACTTTAACCTTAATGAGAACTTATGAGATTAATGCTAACATCTGAATTTTGCAGGTGAGCAAAGTGAGGCAAAGAACTGTAACTACCCAGAAGTTCTAGTTAGAAAATGGAGAACAGAATTCAAGTTTGTGTGGCTCCAAAAACTTAACACTTTCCCAAACTATTATATAAAAACTAAAGAATAAAAGCTAGAATATAATCTATGGTGTATTCCAAAGAGAAAAAAATATTACAGAAAAAGTGGATTCTAAGCTAGATATTACAAAATAGGCCAAGATTTGAATAGGGATATGACATGAAGTGACAAATACAAAGACACGGGCAACTACAGCACACTGAGAGAAGAGACAGTCTAGGGAAAAGGATAAGAAGAAATGAATGCAGTGGGTTCAAATCAGAGGTCTTTAGGTGGTGATAAAGATTACACCTGACTAGGAATGAGGGGGTCACAGAATTCATGATCAAATTATATCAGTCTAGAAGCAATACCTTAGAATGAAAAGAAAAGGGAGAAGGCAATGAGACCATTTCAGATGCTACTGCAATATTCAAACATGACATGATAAAAGACTGGGTGAGGAAAAAGAAATGTGAAAGTATTGCATTAAAAAAAAGGACAAAGATTAAAGAGATGAGGAATCCATTATTATACCAAAGTTTTAAGATCAGATGAGAAAGATTAATGAGCAAGTCTCATTAACAAGAATTAAATTGATTAAAAGGAGAAAAATATGGGATAAAATTCTTTTTCTAGGTACCTCCTATTTCTGACTATTATAGTCATTGTTCCCATACTTGTTAACCTTTTCACTACCACTTCTTTCTCATTGATGGCTTCTTCTCCTCTACCTTCTAGTGAGCCTAGATCAGCCGTGGGCAAACTATGGCCCGCGGGCCGCATCCGGCCTGTTTGAAATGAATAAAACTATTGAAAAAAAAGACCGTACTCTTGTGCTCGCTTCGGCAGCACATATACTAAAAAGACCGTACTCTTTTATGTAATGATGTTTACTTTGAATTTATATTAGTTCACACGAACACTCCATCCATGCTTTTGTTCTGGCCCTCCGGTCCAGTTTAAGAACTCATTGTGGCCCTCGAGTCAAAAAGTTTGCCCACCCCTGGCCTAGATCATCCATTGCCCTTCCATCCCCTTTCTATCTTTCTATAACCTTCATTAGCTGCATCTGAGTTTTAGCAATCGTACTACTTTTCACTCTTTTATCTGCCATCCTATCCTATATAATAAAAGCCCAGCGACTACAATGGCAGAACAACTAGAAAGACCACTGAACCAGTCACTATGAGGTGCACTGACCACCTCTTGGTTTCTCCCCACAGCCGGCAGGCTCCCACTGCCCGGTGGCGAACAGGGAACCAGAGTGGGTGGCAGCGGGGCAGGTGAGTGGGCAGAATGGCTATCCTCTTGGTCCCTCCCCCTGGCCAGCAGGCTCTGATTGTCCGATGGCAAACAGGGACCCAGGGGTGGGTGGCAGGGGATGCAGGCGGAACCAGGCCAAGGCCCCTGCCCTGCTGGTCGCCCCACACACAGAGGGTGACCCATGGCAGGGGCAGGGCCACGAGCGGGCAGGATGGCCGACCTCTCAGTCCCTCCCCCCTGGCTGTCAGGCTCCGATCACCTGCCCCATGGCACACTGCAAACCTGGGTGGGTGGCGGCAGGGGGCAAGACTGGCTGCTGGCAGCCAGGGAAGATGGCCCGGATCGCAGGCTAGGCCTAGGGACCATATTCGTGCACGAATTTCATGCGCCAGGCCTCTAGTCTATATATATAAAAGGCTAAGTGACCAACCACACATCTGTACATCCAACCAACCTGCCGGTATATACATATGATGCTGACTGGCAATTTAAAAATAAACGTTGACTTGTGCATGCGTGATACATATAAAGCTCTCGGTGCCAATTGCACGCATGTGTTTTGATATGTCGTCGTAATTCGTGAATTTAGTTTTTTCCCCTCTGTGTTGTGTCTTGTCAATCTGTATTTTGTGCCTTTCAGTCAACGCGGTAGAGAGTAAGCAGACACCCTGAGAGGAGCGAAAATGCGGAGACAAAGGAACAGGCCATACACAAAAGAAAAGGAGGAATCACCGGAAGAGGAAGTAAATGAAATGGAGGCAAGCAATTTGTCAGAGAAAGAATTCAGAGCAGTGGTCATAAGAATGCTGAAAAGGATGGAAGACAAATTCAACAACATGTGTAAGAACCAAGAGAAAATGAAGAAGAACCAAGAAGAAATGAAGAATGACATAGCTGCAATAAAGAACACAATAGAAAGCATCAACAGTAGACTAGAAGAAGCTGAGGACTGTATCAGTGAGCTAGAAGGCAAGGTAGGAAAAAACACCCAAGCAGAGCAGCAACTGGAAAAAAACTGTAAAAAACAGGAGGAGAGCGCCTAAGGGAACTTTGGGACAACACAAAATAAAACAATATCCACGTAATAGGAATGCCATAAAGAAAGGAAACTGAGAAAGGAATAGAAAACATGTTTGAAGAAATAATGACAGAAAACTTCCCTGATACTGGGAAGAAATAACTCATACAAGTCCAAGAAGCTAACAGGATCCCAAACAAGATGAACCCCAAAAGACCGACAATAAGACACATCATAATTAAATTGGCAAACACCACTGACAAAGTAAGAATCTTAAAAGCTGACAGAGAGAGACAGAAAGTTACCTATAAGGGATCTCTCATTAGACTATCAACTGATTTCTCAATAGAAACACATCAGGCCAGAAGGGAATGGAATGAAATATACAAAGTGATGCAAAGCAAGGTACTGAATCCAAGAATACTATATGCAGCAAGGCTATCATTCAAAATTGAAGGTGAAATGAGCAGCTTCACAGACAAAAAAGGGCTAAGGGAGTTTATTACCACTAAACCAGCAATGCAAGAAATGCTAAAGGGATTGCTGTGAAAAGAAGAAATAGGAAGAGAAGTAGGAACACAGGCACAAAGAATAAAAATGGCAACAAACAAATACCTACCCATCTATATATAGAAAACCCTAATATGCAAATAGACCAAACGGCGGAACAACCGGTCGCTATGACATGCGCTGACCACCAGGGGCACACTTCAGAACATAGCAGGCATCGGCAGCAGAGCGGGGAACATGGCGGGCATTGGCCGTGGCAGGATGGTGGAGCAGGTGAGCGGGGGTGCCAGACCAAGGCAGGGCGCCAGTCATTGTCATCGGGGTGAGCCTCTGGTGGTTACTGAAAATTCTTTGCTCCTGCGCATCACGGTCCTGCCTGGCGCTTGTACCTGCTGCTGGCACCGGACCCGCTCACACCTGCTGCTGGCCCCAATCGCCCCTCAGGGCTTCTCCACCTCCCCCTGCTCCTGAGAGGTGATTGGGGCCAGAAGCTGCCTCTTGTACCCGCTGCCGGTGCTGGAGACGCCGCTCACACCTGCTGCTGGTGCCCAGCACCAATCCCGATCACTCAGCGCCGTCAGCGGGTGCGAGTGGCAGCTGCCAGCCCTGATCGCCCTGAGGTCTTCTCCACCTCCCCCTTCTCCTGAGGGGTGATCGGGGCAGCAGCTGCTGCTTTTACCTGCTGACAGCGCTGGCCCTGCTCACAACTGCTGCTGGCGCCGGCCCCAATCACTCCATGCTGTCAGTGTGTGCGAGTGGGGCAGGTGCCATCACCATGTGGGAGTCGCAGTGGCGGGAGCGGGGCTGCTGGCAAACAGGGGACCGGGGGCCACAGCAGGAAGGGTTGGGCAGGGGCACGAAGGATGGGAGGAGACCTGCTCCCATGCCCACAGCAACCTCGTGGCCCAGTTTCTTTTAAGCTGCACGAATTTGTGCACTGGGCATCTAATCAATAATAACCTTAAATGTAAGTGGATTAAATGTTCCAATCAAAAACATAGGGTAGCTGAATGGATAAGAAATCATGACCCATATATCTGCTGTCTACAAGAGACCCATCTCAGAACAAAGGCCTCACACAGACTGATAGTGAGGGGATGGGAAAATTCCTGGAAGATATCAAGAGAGAGATCGACAGCAATATAGTCATAGTAGGGGACTTTAATACCCCACTGACACCACTGGACAAATCCTCTAAACAAAAAAATCAGCAAAGAAACATCAGTCCTAAATGACTCACTAGATCAGATGGAATTAACTGACATCTTCAGAACATTTCACAAAGCTATAGAATATACATTCTTCTCAAGTGCACACAGGACATTTTCAAAGATAGACCACACATTGGGACACAGGCAAAGTCTCTTCAAATTCAAGAAGATAGAAATCATATCAAGCATCTTCTCAGATTACAATGGCATAAAATTAAAAATCAACTACAATAAAAACAATGAAAAAAATTCAAACAGTTAGATGCTAACTAGCATGCTATTACACAATGATTGGGTTACCAAGAGATCAAAGAAGAAATAAAAAGCATCCTGGTAACAAACAACAAAGAAAACACACCAATCCAAAATCTATGGGACACAGTGAAAGCAGTCTTGAGAGGGAAGTTCATAGCTCTACAGGCCTACCTCAAAAAACAAGAAAAAAATGGTAATAAATTCCCTACAACTCTAAGAATTAGAAAGAGAGCAACAAGAAAAGCCCAGCATAAGCAGAAGGAAGGAAATAATAAAGATCAGAGCAGAAATAAATGACATAGAGACCAAGAAAACAATATAAAAGATCAATTAAACCAAGAACTGGCTCTTTGAAAGGATAAACAAGATTGATGAACCTCTAGCCAGGCTCACCAAGAAGCAAAGAGAGAGGACCCAAATAAACAAAATCAAAAATGAAAGAACTGAAGTAACAACTGACCCCACAGAAATACAAAGGATTTTGAAAAATACTACGAACAACTCTATTCCAACAAATTGGACAATCTAGACGAAATGGACACATTCGTAGAAAAATACAAGCTTCCAAAACTCAATCAGGCAGAATCAAAAAAGCTGAATAGGCTGATAACTATGGAAGAAATTGAAGCAATAATAAAAATCTTCCAGCAAATAAAAGCCCTGGTCCAGACGGCTTTATAGGAGAGTTCTACCAAGCATTCAAAGAAGAACTAAAACCTATCCTCCTCAGACTATTCCAAAAAATTCAAGAGGAAGGCACACTTCCAAGCTCTTTCTATGAAACCAGCATTACCCTAATTCCAAAACTAGATAAAGACACCACAAAAAAAGAACTACAGGCCAAGATCCTTGATGAACATAGATGCTAAAATCCTCAACAAAATTCTAGCAAATCGAATCCAGCATTACATTAGAAAGATCGCCAAAACCGGTTTGGCTCAGTGGATAGAGCGTCGGCCTGCGGACTGAAAGGTCCCAGGTTCGATTCCGGTCAAGGGCATGTACCTGGGTTGCGGGCACATCCCCAGTGGGAGATGTGCAGGAGGCAGCTGATCGATGTTTCTCTCTCATCGATGTTTCTAATTCTCTATCTCTCTCCCTTCCTCTCTGTAAAAAAATCAATAAAATATATTTAAAAAGAAAAAAAAAAAAGAAAGATCATACACCATGACCGGGCGGGATTTAATCCAGGGATGCAAGGATATTTCAATATCCACAAATCAATAAATGTGATACATCACATAAACAAACTGAGATAAAAATCACATAATCATATGAATTGATGCAGAAAAAGCATTTGACAAAATCCAACACCCTTTCTTGATAAAAACTCTCAGCAAAGTGGAAATAGAGGGATCATACCTCAACACAATAAAAGCCTTAGATGACAAAACTACAGCCAACATCATACTCAATGAGCAAAAACTAAATCCATTTTCCCTAAGAACAGGAACAAGACAGGGATGCCTACTTTCACCACTCCTATTCAATACAGTACTGGAAGTGCTAGCCATAGCAATCAGACAAGAAGAAATGAAAGGTATCCAAATTGGAAAAGAAGTAAAACTGTACTTATTCACAGATGACATGATACTATAGATAAAAATAAAAAATAAAAAAAACCCAAAGAGTCCATCAAAAAGCTACTAGACTAAATAAATGAATTTGGCAATGTAGCAGGATACAAAATTAACACCCAGAAATCTATGGCTTTTTTATACACCAATAATGAACTCACAGAAAGTGAAACTAAAAAAACAATCCCATTTACCATTGCACCAAAACCAAAATTAAGATACCTAGGAATAAACTTAACTAAGGAAACTATAGGACATTGAAAAAAGAGATAGAGGAAGATATAAACAAATGGAAGAACATAACTGTGTTCATGAACTGGTAGAATCAACATCATTAAAATGTCCATAGTACCCAAAGCAATTTATAGATTCAATGCAATCCCCATTAAAATACCAATGGCCTATTTCACAGACCTAGAACAAACTCTCCAAAAATTCATCTGGAATAAAAAAAGAGCTAGAATAGCCACAGCAATCCTGAGAAAGAAGAACAAAGTTGGAGGGACCACAATACCAGATATCAAGCTATATTACAAAGCCACTGTTCTACAAAACTGCCTGGTACTGGCACAAGACCAGACATATAGACTAATGGAACAGAGAACCCAGAAATCGACCCAAGCCATTATGCTCAATTAATATTTGACAAAGGAAGCAAGAGCATATACAATGAAGTCAAGACAGTCTCTTCAATAAATGGTGCTGGGAAATTGGGTCAGATACATGCAAAAGAAATGAAACTAGATCACCAACTTACACCATACACAAAAACAAACTCAAAATGGTTAAAGGATGGGAAACCATAAAAATCTTAGAAGAATCCGTAGGCAGCAAAATATCAGACATATATCGTAGCAATATCTTTACCGATACAGCTCCTAGTGCAATGAAAACTAAGGAGAAAATAAACAAATGGGACTACATTAAAATAAAAAGCTTCTGCACAGCAAAAGAAACCATCAACAAAACAAGAAGAAACCCCACTGCATGGGAGAACATATTTGCTAATGTTATTTCAGATAAGGATTTAATCTCCAAACTTTACTGGGAACTCATACAACTTAAGAAAAGGAAGATAAACAATACAATCAAAAAATGGGCAACGGACCTAGATAGACACTTTTCGAAAGAGGACATACAGAAAGCCGAAAGACATATGAAAACATGCTCAAAGTCACTAATTATACGAGAGATGCATATCAAAACAACAATGTGGTATTATCTCACACCTGTCAGAATGGCTATCAACAACAAATCAACAAACGACAAGTGTTGGAGAGGATGTGGAGAAAAAGGAACCCTTGTGCACTGCTGGTGGGAATGCAGACTGGTGAACCCACTGTGGAGAACAGTATGGAGTTTCCTCAAAAAACTAAAAATGGAACTCCCATCTGACCCAGTGATCCCACTTCTAGGAATATATCCCAAGAAGCTAGAAACACCAATCAGAAAGGATATATGCACTCCTATGTTCATAGCAGCACAATTCACCATAGGTAAGATTTGGAAACAGCCTAAGTGCCCATCAGTAGATGAGTGGATTAGAAAACTGTGGTACATCTACACAATGGAATACTACGCAGCGGTAAAAAAGAAGGAATTCTTGCCATTTGCAACAGCATGGATGGAACTGGAAAGCATTATGCTAAGTGAAATAAGCCAGTCAGAGAAAGATAAATACCGCATGATCTCACTCATTTGTGGAATATAGAGAACATAGACTGATGAACAGAAACAGATCCAGAGACAGAGAAACAGCGATCAGACTGTCAATCCCCAGAGGGAAAGTAGGAGAGGGTGGGGGTAAGGGGAAGAGATCAACCAAAGGACTTGTATGCATACATATAAGCCAAACCAATGGACAGAGACAACAGGGGGATGAGAGCATGAGTGTGTGTGGGGGGGAGATTGGGGGTTAATGGGGGGATGAGGACACATTTGTAATGCCTTAACCAATAAAGAAATTTAAAAAAAATACTTTAAAGAATAATAATAAAAAAAAAGGCTAAGTGACCGACCGCACATACGTCCGACTGACCATCTGACCAACCTACCGGTACATATGATGCCCACTGGCAATTTAAAAATATATGTTGACTAGCGCATGCATGATACATACAAAGCTCTTGCTGGTGCCAACCACACGCATGTTTTAATTTTATACTACTACTAGAGGCCCGGTGCACAAAAATTTGTGCACTCTGAGGGGTCCCTCAGCCCGGCCTGTGTCCTCTCGCAGTCTTGGACCCCTCAGGGGATGACCACCTGCTGGCTTAGGCCCACTCCCTGGAGGATTGGGCCTACGATGGCAATCAGACATCCCTCTGGCAGCCCAGGAGCCCTCGGGGGATGGCCACTTGCCAGCGGGGAGAAGACCTAAGCTGCAGTTGGACATCCTTAGTGCTGCTGAGGAGGCAGGAGAGGCTCCCACCACCACTGCTGTACTGGCAGCTGACAGCCTGGCTTGTGGCTGAGCAGAGCTTCCCCTGTGGGAGTGCACTGATCACCAGGGGGCAGCTCCTGCATTAAGCATCTGCCCTCTGGTGGTCAGTGTGTGTATAGTGACCATTCTACTGTTAGGGTCAATTTGCATATTTCCCTTTTATTATATAGGAGTGCTTGGCCAGCCTGGGAGAGGGCTGATGGCTTTTTGCAGGCTGGCCATAGCCCCTTCAGTGTGGGGGTTCCCACTGGGGTTCCTGGCCAGTTTGGGTGAGGGGCTGATGGCTGTTTTCAGGCTGGCTAAGCCCCCCAGCGGGAAACCTCACCCCATAAGGGTGTGGCCATCCTGGGTGAGGGGCCTATGGCTGTTTTCAGGCTGGCCACGGTCCCCAGCCACCCAAGCTCCCAGTGGAGGCTGCCTGGAAGCAGGTATCTGGGATTTATTTGTCTTCTATAATTGAAACTTTGTTGCCATGAGCAGAGGCCACAGCTGGCTCAGAGCAGGGGGGAAGCTTGGCTTCCTCCATCGCCCGGGCAACCAAGCCTCCTGCTTGCTCCAGCTCCGTGGCTGCCGGCCACCATCTTGGTTGGGTTAATTTGCATACAGTCGCTCTGATTGGCTGGTGGGCATGGCTTGGGGTGTAGTGAAGGTACAGTCAATTAGCATCTTTGTCTTTTATTAGTGTAGATACTATATATACTATTTTGACATAATTTATTACCGCACAAATCTTTCTTCTAATTAATTTCCTTTCAATATGCATGAATCCATGCACTGGGCCACTAGTTTTTCATAAAGACCTATACATACTGCCCTAATTCTCTCCCTTCTTACTCTCTGTAACTGCCTTATATTCTGAAAAGCACAATGAAGTACTAAAGACATCATTTAATGCAGTGGTTCTAAACCTTCCTAATGCCATGACCCTTTAATACAGTTCCTTATGTTGTGGTGACCCCCAACCATAAAATTATTTTCGTTGCTACTTCATAACTGTAATTTTGCTACTGTTATGAATCGTAATGTAAATATCTGATATGCAGGATGTATTTTCATTGTTACAAATTGAACATAATTAAAGCATGGTGATTAATCACAAAAACAATATGTAATTATATATGTGTTTTCCGATGGTCTTAGGTGACCCCTGTGAAAGGGTAGTTCAACCCCCAAAGGGGTTGCAACCCACAGGTTGAGAACCGCTGATCTAATGCAATAGTCTTTTCTAAGTTTTTATCTATTAGTCCCTCTAGAACAGCATTTCTCAACCCGTGGGTCACGACCCCTTTGGCGGTCGAACGACCCTTTCACAGGGGTCGCCTAAGACCATCCTGCATATCAGATATTTACATTACAATTCATAACAGTAGCAACATTACAGTTATGAAGTAGCAACGAAAATTATTTTATGGTTGGGTCACAACATGAGGAACTGTATTTAAAGGGCCAGAAGGTTGAGAACCACTGCTCTAGAACGTTCTCTTCTGTCTTTCCAGAGCACCTTCATTCTCAATACTTCAATTAGTACCTCTATGAAGATCCTTTCACATTTCCAGTTATACTACAGTAACAGTTTAAGACTAGCTATGCATCAGAACCACACACGGAACTTTAAAAAATCCCTAGGCCCTACTTCTGCAGATTCTGGTTCAGTAGAAATGGAGTGTAGCCAGAACATTGGTCTATTTTATAAAGCTCCACAGGTTCAAATAAGGTTGAAAATAATTATAACTACAGGCAGAATTTTTCATCTTTCCTTTGAATTCTGAGCTTAATCCCTTCGTGAATTTCTTTCACACAAATCTATGTGCCTCAATAATTTCTGGAGTCTGATCACTTACATGAAGATATGAGGGGTTTTCTGGGAAATATCATATCACAGCACAGTGTATGCAATCATATTACTGACTCCTTTCTGAAGCAACATACAAATATCCCCATCTCTTGTACCTCTAAAAGAAATAGCTTTCTCAAACTTTTGGTCTCAGGACCTCTTTATGGTCTTAAAAACTACTGAAGACTCTAAAGAGTTTTTGTTCTGTGGTTTATGTTCACTGATACTTATTATACTAGAAATGAAAACTAAGATATTTAAAAACTATTATTTCATTAAAACAATAAGCCCATTACATGTAGAATAACGTATTTTTTTTTAAAAAATTATCACGTCATGTAGATCCTAGAAAAGTCTACTGTACATTTATGAGAGTAAGAGTAAAAGTAGTTACAGTAATGTCTTAGTATTATTACAAAACTAGTTTTGACCTGAGGACCCCTCAAGTCTTGGAATTCCGCAGAGTCCATAATAATACTTTGAGAACTGTTGCTACCTATAACCCAGATTATTTAAATTTAGATGGTTTATATTTAGATTGTTGGTACCAATATTTACTGAGTGACGAAATTATATTTATATTGATTATTTATATTTAGATTGTTGGTACCAATATTTATTTAGTGACTAAATTATATTTTGGGCACAATTAAAGAGACTTTACTCATTCATTTATTCATCCATCAAAAATAATTTATTAAGTATATGCCATGAGCTCTCTGTCCTACTTGTGCTCTTACCTCACTGACATTACAATGTGGAAATCTGAACTTTTGCTAACGAGAGCTTAAGACAATCCCATATTTCTCTGCACATTCAGTGACAGCAGCAGCTGTTCTATTTTAGGCCCTGTCACATGTAAGTGGAGAACATACAAGCACAAATTCAATCTTGTAAGATTCTAAGCTGCCCCTATATATCATTTATCTCTAGGCTCAGATCATAACCTCCAGTTAAAAGTAGAACCTTTTCTTGCCCTAGATGGTTTGGCTCAGTAGATAGAGCACTCAGCCCGTAGACTGTCCCGGGTTCAATTTCGGTCAAGGGTACGTACCTTGATCCTCAGCCCTGGTTGGGGTGCATGCTGGAGGCAACCAATTGATGTGTGTCTCTCTCTGTCTCTCCTGTCCCTTCCACTCTCTCTAAAAATAAGTGGGAAAATATCCTCGGATGAAGATTAACAACAACAAGAACAACAAAAATAAAACCTTTTCTGATCCTTTATGGACCAGATCCTATTTCACCTCATCTATTAAATCACCACTGATCTTCTTAAACCAACCTCCCTATCTAAGTCCTATATAAAAATTTTTTTCTTATAACATTTCTCAATGCTGTGTTTTCTATTCAATCTCTGGTACCAGAAATTCCTTAAGTAAAAGACTGCACCTTTATATACCCTGAGAACCTGGGCAATTCAAAGTGTTTATCAGGTCTTTAACATACAGTTAGCACAATGAATATATTTCTGGCTTCTATGAACTCTAAAATTATAAAACAAATTATATATAAAACATGGTATACTACGTAATATTTATTTTTAAAATCTTTAAATATAAATCACTGGAATTAAATATTCATTTGTTATACCTAAATATCTGTCATGAAATGTACTCACTTGGGTTCAGCTGTTCAAGAAATTATTAAAGAATACATTTCTTTGCAGGGTCTAATCTTAGCTACAGACCTTATTTAAAATATATATATTTTGAGGATATGTTGGCATGTTAACTGTTAATCATAGAACTAATTATGTTTGACCTACTGGATATTATTTCTTATGTTTTTCAACATATAGGATAAAAAATTAATTTAGAAGCTAGTTTACCAAACATTTTTTCATATGTATAAAAAAGATCTAGAGTTATAAAATTTTGAATAAAGGTTCATTCTAAAACGCTGATATAACAGCTAAAAATGTTAACTAGTCATATATAATTAAGTGTTCAGTTACTACCTTAAATCCATTTTGGAAAAAGATGGTTATACAAAAATAAGCTTCCCAATTACCAAAAATAACTATATATGTAGAGTTCCAAGATCACTTAGATCACATCTAAAGCAATCAATTCTGGGTGTCACCTTTGGAGAATTTAACAAATCTTAAAGGTCCCAGATAATAAAATAAAGAGTCAAGAAGTCATTTTCTATGCAGAATAGTAGTCTCCATATATTTGAAAGGTTTTCATATAGAAAAGGAAGTACGCTTCCCTTATTCCTCTGTAAAATTAACACATTGTTTGTGGGTAGTTTTTATTGTGCCCTAACAGGTGGCGCGGGCCATTTTTGCTAATTTTTTGCGCAAATGGCAACGTTCAGTAAAATTACGATAACTTTAGTTTACGTATTTATACGTTACCCGCATTCTACCGCTAGTCTATAAAAAACGTATTAATACGTGTCCCGCGCTCTACTACCAGTCAACGTAAAACGTATAAATACGTTTCCCGCATACAATGTGTTAACAGGTAGGGCATGATTTAAATCAAGTCAAGAGAATTTTCTAGTAAACAGCTATCTCCACTAACAAAAGAAGTTGTCTTATGAGGTGGTATGCTCTTTCACTGAATATATTTAAGTTAGAGTTATATAGTAATCCATAAGATAGACTGTTAAAGGAACATCTAAGATGAAGACCTCATGATATGTAAGGTCCTTTACATTTAAATATACTTTAGACTATCTGTATATTGAGGTTTAGAAAAAATTTAAGGTAACAAATTTTTTACCAGGTTTTAAAATGAAACAAAAACTTGAGAGTAAATACAAACCTCAAAGGGTACTGATCTATTTCCTCCATGTTTTAAGTATGTACCAAAAATAGTATACTATGAACCCATAAATAAGAGCTCTATATTCTAACTTGTAAAACCTACCAGAATTCTGTTGGATTCCCCATCGTACTCTCATCCTGAATTGTCGGGCACCACTTTGCTGGAGTCTTCTATTTAGTCGTGGAAAATTCTGCTTCTTTCCTTCCTTTCGATTCAATTTGATGATATCGTCTGTGATAGAGGAAATGCAATGATTATTTACTTTCATTTTAACTTACTGACTCAATTACTCAGTCTCATTTTCTAATTCAGTGGTTCTCAACCTTCCTAATGCCGTGACCCTTTAATACAGTTCCTCATGTTGTGGTGACCCCCAACCATAAAATTATTTTCATTGCTACTTCATAACTGTAATTTTGCTACTGCTATGAATCATAATGTAAATATCTGATATGCTATATGTGTTTTCCGATGGTCGCAACCCACAGGTTGAGAAACGCTGTAGATTTCCATATCCCTAACTTCTTTTCTACTTTGAAAGCACTTCCATAAGAGGGTAATAATGACAAGAAGATAAAAACTCAAATCAGCCGAGACCAGTCTGGCTCAGTGGATAGAGCGTCGGCCTGAGGACTGAAGGGTCCCAGGTTCGATTCTGGTCAAGGGCATGTACCTTGGTTGCGGGCACATCCCCAGTGGGGGGTGTGCAGGAGGCAGCTGATCAATGTTTCTCTCTCATCGATGTTTCTAACTCTCTATCTCTCTCCTATCCTCTCTGTAAAAAATCGATAAAATATATTAAAAAAAAAAAAAAAGAAAAAACAACAACCTCAAATCAGCCAATGCACTTGGACCACTGAAAAAAGATTTTGTTGGAAACTTATACAACTCAACATTAGGAAGCCAAACAATCCAATTTAAAAATGGACAAAGGCCCTAGCTGGTTTGGCTCAGTGGAGAGAGTGTCAGCCTGCGGACTGAAGGGTCCCGGGTTCAATTCCGGTCAAGGGCACATGCCCAGGTTGCGGGCTCGATCCCCAGTATGGGGCGTGCAGGAGGCAGCCAATCCATGATTCTCTCTTATCATTGATGTTTCTATCTCTCTCTCCCTCTCCCTTCCTCTCTGAAATCAATCTATATATATAAAAGCCTAAGTGACCAGTTGACTGTTTAACTGGTAGCTATGGTGCGCACTGACCACTAGGGGGCAGGCAGATGCTCAACACACAGGCATGGAAACATGGAACATACTGATGAATCTCAGAGGGAAGGGAGAGGGAAAAGGGCAGGAAAAGATTAACCAAAGATCTTATATGCATACTAGAGGCCCAGTGCACAGATTCGTGCACTGGTGGGGTCCCTCAGCCTGGCCTGTGGGGATCAGACTGAAACCGGTTCTTTGACATCCCCTGAGGGGTCCCGGATTGCAAGAGGGTGCAGGCTAGGCCATGAGACCCCACTGGTGCACAAATCTGTGCACCGGGCCTCTAATAAAAAATACATATATTTTTAAAATGGACAAAGGACCTGATTAGACACTTCTTCTAACAGGACATACAGATGCCAAGAGACATATGAAAAAATGCTCACGGTCACTAATTATCAGAGAGATGCAAATCAAATATACAATGAGATATCAATTCACACGTGCCAGAATGGCTACTATCAATAAACCAACAAACAATAAGTGCTGGTGAGGATGTGGTGAAAAGGAAAACCTTCTGCCCTGCTGTCTGGAATGCAGACTGGTATAGCCATTGTGGAAAACAGTATGGAGTTTCCTCAAAAAATTAAAAATGGAACTGCCTTTTGACCCACCAATCCCACTTTTGAGAATATATCCTAAAAATACCCCCAAAAAACAATCAGAAAGAATAGATGCACTCCTATGTTCATAGCATATGAACTTGGCTATTTTCAATAGCCAAGATCTGAAAACAGTCCAAGTGCCCAGCAGGAGATGAGTGAATAAAAAAAGCTGTGGTATATTTACATAATGGAATACTGTAAGTCTGTAAAAAAAAGGAAGTCTTACCCTTTGTGACAGTATGGATGGACCCGGAGAGCATTATGCTAAGTGAAATAAGCCAGTCAGAGAAAGACAAAAACCATATTATCTCACTAATATGTGTAATCTAATGAACAAAATAAACTGATGAACAAAATGGAACCAGAAGCAAGAATACATGAAACATATGGCTGGTGCCCAAGGAGAGGGGGATGGGAGTGACTGAATAAAGAAGGTGAAGGAAATAGCTAAAAAACATATATGCATACTCCATGGACACTCCAAAAGACAATAATTTGGTAAAGGCCAAGGAAGGGGATGGGGGGAGGGGACTCCTGCAATAATGTCAACATTAAAAAAAGTTTTATAATAAAAAAAAAATAGCCCGAAGCAGACCTACCAATTAATGAAGATTTCTGTTGTCCATACTATTTCTTTCCCTGATAAAGGTAAATAAGTGGAAGCCTGTTTACTAGTATAAAAATTACTAATACTTCTTTTCATAATTACAGAAATCTCCAGTTTTTAAGGATGACCAACTTTCAATAAAACTACAGGCAGTCAAAAAATAAATCATTCCATTAAAAGACTAAATGTATACCGTTCATCTCAATTCATCAAATATTTATTAAGCATATACTATGTTCAATAAATATAGGTGGCAGACTATGCCTTAACAGAAACAAACAAAAGTAATACATGACTCCTGTTCTCAATAAGTTTAAAATTATTGATGGAAACAGAGATGTAAATAGCAAATACAAAATTAAATATTGGTTTCTGTTCCTCTAGCAAAGTTACCTTATTTTCCTTTCTACACTGCTCTTATTTTCCAAAACACTTTCAAAATGCCCCAAGGTAATTCCACAAGCCTCACATGGCTGTAACACCACAACAGAACAATGTGAAGATCAGGAAACAATATTTTCTCCAGATTCCCATTTACCTCTGTTAAAAGGAAGTTACTGCCCAGCTGGTGTGACTGGTGCAGCTCAGTGGTTGAGCGACAATCTACAAACCAGGAGGTACAGGTTAGATTCCCGGTCAGGGCACATGCCCAGGTTGCGTGCTTGATCCCTAGTGTGGGGCATGTAGGAGGCAGCCGATCAATGATTCTATCTCATCACTGACATTTCTATCTCTCTCTCCCTCTCCCTTCCTCTCTGAAATAAATGAAAAATATATATATATATATATATTTAGATCAAATTTTTAAACATAATTTTATAGTTGATACGTTACTAGATATGTTACTAAAACTGGGAATAGAGTCAATATCTTTAAAACTATTCACAGTGTAGATGGTTAATACACTTATGGTGGTGATCACAACAAAAGGTATATAAATGTTGAATCACTATGTTGAACACCTAAAACTAATACAATATTGTATGCCAATTATACTTCAATTATTTTTTAAAAGGTTACTAGAAGCCAAAAATATTCATTAAAGAAATATCCAAACAATTTCTCCACAGTCCCAACTTCCAATATTAATTCTGATGACTGAAAATAGAGCAAATAAACCAAAGAAATTGAACATGGTCAACTTAAAAATATTTCACAAAATTAATTAACCTCAGGAATTTTCCCCCCAAATACTGCTCTAAACAGCCTATCTGAAGAAAAAAAAGGACACTTATAGGGGTCCTTTCTTAGATATTACTAGAGGCCCGATGCACGCAATTCATGTGTGGGGGAAGGAGGGGTCGTCCCTCAGCATGGCCTGCACCCTCTCCAATCCGGGACCCTTTGAGGGATGTCCGACTGCCACAGGGAACAGTCCTAAACCGGCAGTCGCACATCCCTTTCGCAATCTGGGACCGCTGGCTCATAACCACTCACCTGCCTGCCAGCCTGATCGCCCATAATCCCTCTGCCTGCCTGCCTGCATGATCGCCCTTAACTGCTCCCCTGTCTGCCTCATCGCCCCTAACTGCTCCCCTGGTGACCTGATCGCCCCTAAATGCTCCCTGCTGGCCTGGTTGCCCCTAACCGCCTCTGCTTTGGCCCCGGCACTCACTATCCAGATTTCCCTCCTCTGGCGGGCCACAGGTACCTGGGACCCGGGCCAGCCATGGGCGCCCAGGACCCAGGGCAGCTTTGCCTGAGCCTGGCTTTGTCAGGAAGAACATCCAGAATGTCATCCAGAAGACGTCCAGTCTAATTAGCATATTACCCTTTTATTAGTACAGATGATAGATTACCTCATCCATCAGCAATCTTTAAGACTCTTAATCACAAATAAATATTCATATAAAATAATTCATATTCGCCCAAATTACTTCGTTATCTTCTGGAGATTAATCCTTCAACTACAAAAGAGTTCATCAAAGCTAGACACTCAAAAAATGAAAAGATTTAATGAACATCAGGTACATGTTAAATGAGCATGCTAAATTCTCAGTGAGCAGAAAGAAATAGACACTTCTTTTGAAACACTTCAACAAGATAAGGTACTATTTTTCACCAGAAATCTAAAATCTCAGTCTTGAGAGTACACACAAAAAAATGAATTTGGTCTGAGGACCATTAAAAAATAAAGGGGGAGGGGGGGAGGCAGGGTATAATTTTGATTAACCCAATTAATCTATAATGATAAAAGCATAATATGCTAATTAGACTGGATGTCCTTCCTGCCGGCAGCCGAAGGGAAGCATGAGTCCTGGGTGCCTGCCAGCGGCTGGAGGTAAGCCTGGTTCCCAGGTGCCAGAGGGAAGCCAGTGCCAGCAGCTGGGAGAAGGAAGACCTACTCTTGCATGAATTTCATGCATCAGGCCTCTATTTTTAAAATAAAGCAGTATAGAGTATAAACAGAACTAAAAATTAAAAGTAGTAAAACATATCAACTATAAAATTATGTTTAAAAATTTGATCTAAATCCTCAAGTTAAATGAGCTACTATGACAAAGAGGATTATTCCAATCTAAAAGAAGAGAATGGCTTTCTCCTACTCAAGGAGCAGATAGGATAGGTATAAGAAGAAAAAAATACATTATGATGAACTATTTTATAAAAAAATTTCTTCCGTAACACTAGTACCATATATATGGTACTAATAACAGTAATAGTATGAACTGAGTACTAATAGGCATTGTTTTGACATATATTCATTTAATTTTCACATTTCTATGAAATAAGTATTATAATACTCATTTTCAAATTAAAGAAACTGAGCCACGATGAGGCCAGCTATTGGTAACCTTGGTAAATATTCGATATGAATATTTATATAATCAAGGTAGAACCACAAGTTAAAACAAAACAAAAATTAGAGAGCTCGATTCGGCAGCACATATACTAAAATTGGAACGATACAGAGGAAGATTAGCATGGCCCTGCGCAAGGATGACACGCAAATTCGTGAAGCGTTCCATATTTAAAAAAAAAACACGAAAAACAAAAATTAGAATCTAAGATAAAATTAAATACTCACGAAGCATAACGATTGTTTAAAATAGATCTCTCTCTCTCACAAAAATTCTCACTAAAACAAAAAAAAGGCACCTGACACAATGCTCTTGGAGTAGACCTAACAGTGTGTTCTTGGAGGAGAAAAAAAAGAGATCAAGTTGTTTTAACTATCTACACAGCACTTCATTTCTACCTTCAAACATCATTATCCCTGTTTTCTTCACTTGACCATGGTAATCACCAAACAAAACACATACAAAACCCCTAGAAACTTAAAATAATGTACTGGTTATGAAAATATCTGTTTAACACTTCCTGTAACTATCTATAGCTTAGGTCTCTAGAGCAAGAACAAAATCCTTGCTCCAACACTTACTTCTAGGAATTTGGACAAGTTATTTAATTTCTCTACACCCCAGGTTTCGTAAAATGGGAATAACTACATATAATACATATGTATATGTATGTAGAGAGAGTAAATATAGAGCTATCTGTGTACCAGGTACTGTCCTAAGCAGTTTATATACGCCTCTTGACTCATTTAATATTTACATCAACCCTCTAAGGCAGATAAGCCTATTATCATCACCTTTTTACAGACGAGGCACCAAGAAGTCATTTGCCCACAATCACATGGCTATTAAGTGGTAAAAAGCAGGATTTCAACTGAGTGTGGTTCTGGATTCCGTGCTCTCTGTCATTAAAAACATATCTCACAGGGTGATTGTGAAGATAAACCGAGTTTACACACATTAAATGGTTGGTCCAGTGTCAGGAAGGTAGTAAGGACGCCATAAACAGTCGTTATTATATTTTTTTTGCTTGGCCTTAGCTAAAAAGATTTCCCATTTCTTTAGGGTTTACTGAGACAAGACTTGAGGACGATCGTTTCTGATGTTACTTCATTTATACTATCCTGGGTTCTGACTTGTGGCAATCATTGAAACCAAGAGTTTGGTTTTTTTTTTACTACAACAAGCTCTGCAGGTAAACCACAACAAAAGAAAGGGAGAAAAAAATCCTGTCCCGGGGAAAGTGACACCTCTGCATCCACTGTCAGGCGCTTTTCAAAGACGCCCCAAACGGCAGTCCCCAGAAAGAGCTGGCGGAGAGTGAGCTTCACCTAATCCCGTAACTGGAATCCCCACAAAAAAAAAAAAAAAAAAAAAAAAAGGACTTCCATTTAAACTGGCCGAGGCAAACACGGAGACTCGCTCCTCGGCGGTGCTAGGCCTGACTTTTTAATTAAATCACCGACCCTGCCGCTTTTTGCACGTCCGTCACCAACCCGCGCCACCCACTTCGACGCGCTAGATCCCACGCTCTCCCCGGCTTCGCATCCACCCAGGTCTCTCCCTTGGTTTTTGCTTCCTTTATTTTTTATTTTTTCCTAGTTAGCCAGGCCTGGGTAAGGAGGCTGTGCTTTTTCGTAGGCACTGCCTAATAAAGCGCCCGCGGATGAAGTCCGCGAACGAAATTCTCTCTGACCACCGCTCCGGGGTCGGTGCCCGTCAGAGCCGCCACCTCTCGGGGCCGCTCCACACCTTCTCGTGCGGCGCCGGCGCGGCCCGGGCCCGGGAAAGGTCCAGCGAGCGAGCCCGTGTCTGGGAAGCACTGATGTGACCCGAACGCGGGCCAGGCCGGGCCGGGCTCGCCAAGCCTTCCTCAGAAACCGGGTCGGCCGAGCCGGACCTTCCCCTCCGCGCCCGGGAGAACGCCCACCGCGAGCACGCCGGAGCGAAAACCCGTGGAGCGGGGCGGTCCGGTCCTCACAAAGAGCCGGGGTCCCCCGCGAGGGGCAGCCCCCGGCAGGGCGAACAGGCCCCGCGCCCCTCTGCCCTCCACACCGCCGGGCCCGCAGCGCCCCCCGCCCCCCCACCGCCGCCCCTCAGACAGCCCCGCCGAGGGGGCGGCCGGGCCCCGCAGGTTCAACCCCAGCCCTCGGCCCCGCGGCGCTCCCCAGCCCCCTGGGGCCCTCACTTGGTTCCGCCCACCCACAAAAAAACTCGATCGGCAACTGTGGCCAACCGCCCCTTCCCCCCACAAACCGCGGTGCTTGGTCCCACCCACACCCTCCCCCCACTCCAACTCGGTCCAACTCGGCTCCTCACCCAGAGACATATCAATTTTGTCGAGGTTTTCATTACTGCGGGGTTTCGGCGGCGGCAGCGACGGGATCGCCGTGGCTCCCACTAGCCGGGTACCAAACCGGTTCATGGCTGGAGGCGTCGCGCGAATTCAGTCAGTCGACAAGGCCAGAAACCGAGGCCTGCCACCTCCCACTTACGCTCACAGACCAGCTGCACCGAGTGAGCGCGCACGCGTGCTAGCGCCGTCCTCGCCTTTCACCCGCGGCTGCGCGCAGGGGGCGGGGCTACAGAGACCGGCGGCCGCCAAGAGTGCCGCCCCAAGCTGGTCCTCGCTGCCAGCGGCCCCTGCCGGACAGGAGAAAACATTGCACCCGCTGCTCTGGGCGCTGGCAAGGGCCGTCGTCTCAGCAGTTTGCCTTTCCGCCCAAATTGGGGAATGCTGGACCCTGAGCACCTCAGAATCACGTGCCTTAAATGAGATCATATTCCTCGGTGTCCTTTGAGTCCCTCCTGCGACAGAAAGGCCCCAAAGCTTTGGCACACATGAACCTTTCACACCCCACTGCAATTCAGCCTCGGAGGCAGGGCAGACCCCTGTGAACCCAGATTGCAGAATTCCGTCCCAGCTCCCCTTCCCCGCCCCCGGCCAGCTCCACCACCTGCAACAGGAGGAGTCGCCACGTCTGGACGCAAAGCGAAGGCTGCATTGACAAATTTCGCGGCAGTAGCGATAGAAGTAAATGCTAACGTCTCCCCCATCAGTGCTGTACCGTTTCTCAAACGGTACTCTGAAAACATTGAGCACGGTACTCGCGACTTAATAGAAAGACTTCATCTTCCCTTGGGAGAGGGGTAAGTACCTCTGCTTATTTGGCTGCATTTTTCTCTAATTCATTTGCGTTGGGAATTAATAGGAGGATTTGTTTTCTTTCTAATTATCCCTACAGGAAAATATTATTTGTTGAATGTTTGCATAATATTTTTTTTCTATTTACAAAACGTGATATTCCCTCTATTCTTACCTCCTCCTCCTCCCTCAAATTAACTGCACTTGTGTGGAAGCATTTAGGTTATATCATCCTCATAACAGCTCAAAACTACCGAAAGCATTTGCATCTAAGGAAAAAACCGGGGGCAGGTATTCTGTCCCTGTAGAAATCTCTGCCACCTTCCTCCTTTTCACTTCCTGAAATTTCTTTTTGCATAGAAAAGAGCCAGTGACCTAAACCACAGTAGTTAATTTGCCCCCCCTCCAAAAATATAACCATAGAAAAAGAGTGTATCAAGTGAGGACACACCAATGAAGCAGTATAAGAAACTTTAAAGGTAGAGGAAGGTTTAGACTCAAAAGGACCTAAGAACAACATTCTGGATGTCAAGGAGAAAAATAGGTATGCTCTTAGCACAATGTGCTTGATTTTATTTCTTTTCCAACAGCTAAGAACCAGAAAACTGAGTTATAGAGCTAAAAGTAGGAGGGAGACCTAGGTTTTATTGAGTTGTATTTTTTTTCCACTCACTTTAGTCATGTAATCACTGTGTGAACTTGTAAGAGTGTTTGGGCCTCACACTCACCTTCAAAACAAGGAAGTAGTTGTACTAAATATAGGGTGTCCCCAAAAATGTATACACACACTGAATAATGATGAAGGCAGTGTTTATTAAAATAGACTTCATTTTCAAAATTGAACTATCAGCTGTTAAAGTATGTATACATTTTTTGGGACACCCTGCATATGTTATACTTAATTATTAGTAAGATTCCTTACAATTGTAAAATCTAAGCACAAGACATTTTTCTCCACACTATCCTTCTCTCACTAGAAATAACTGATACAGTCTCTGCTTATTTGTGTTTACAGGGAGGAATCTTAGATTAAGTTCTTAATTTTATGGAAGAAAATTAATGCATTTAGAGTTTGGATGAATTTTTGTACTTCATATATTTATAAAATAGATAATAAAACTCCCAAAGTATATATAAATCCTTCCCACCACCAGTATATAAAAGTTTCCTTTTATTCTGGTCTTCTCCCCCAAACTGAGCTCCATCCCAAATCTCCTTATCTCTGAAAAGAACACGCCCCAATATTTCATGAACAAACCTAGCTATTGTGTTTCAGACTTTCAGATTTTTCCAAGGGCCAAGGGTTTCAGAGTCTTAGAGTAATCACCCAGATTCCCTAGGGAAAAACAAGAAAAAAAAAAGAGACATTCAAGGTCAGTCACAAAATAGCAACCTGAGACACATACAGCAATAGTAAAGAGGGAGTCAAGCCAAGAAATCAGGACTGGTGCTAGTCCAAGAAGTTCATCAGCCAGCTTCAAGGGTTGAAGTACAAGGTCAACTCTGCCATTTTCTGGAGTATGAGAGGCAACTATTCATTTAATGATCTATTCATTGAGCACCAGGCATTGTAATAGGCCCTGGGGATAAAATGGTGAGCAAGGTGGATGCAGACCCTATCTTCACACAGCTTGCAGAGCAAAAATAATCTCTGAGCACCTACTGTGAATGAGGCATTGTGCTGGACACTAAACATGCGTCCTTTGTGTAGAGTGCAGCAGTTTGGCAGCTTCGCGCAAGTGAAAATAAACAGAAGTCAAGCAGCTGCCCTCCTCAGAGGTTTGAGTTTGTCCACTGCAGACAAGACAATACTAGGATTGCCAGATAAAATTCAAGCCCAGTTAAATTTAAATTTCAGATAAACAATGAACCATTATTTAGTAATATAAGTTTGTTCCAGATTTCAGATAAACATCTTTTTTTTTTTTACTATGTTGCATGCAATATTTAGGATAATTTATACTAAATGATTATTCATTGTTTATCTGAAATTCAAATTTGACTGCGAGTGGTATATTTTTATTTGCTAAATCTGGGAACCTTAACGTTATACTTTTTGATTAATATGTTCTGGATTTCTTTTCACAAGAAATCTACATTATCTTCAAAGGTAAGCACAAGTCTTATTATAGAACCCTTAACTATTTTTATTAGTTTGATATGTCTTTTAAACTCCCCTTTTTTCAGCTTTGTTGAGTTATAATTAATGGACAATAAAATACATTTTTAAAGTGTGCAGTTTATACAGATGTACAGTGTACATACTTGTGAAAACACTACCATAATCAGCATAATATATAAATCCATCATCCCCAAACGTTTTCTAGTGCTTCTTTGTAATCCTTAGCCCCATTCACTACCTAAGCAACCACTGATATATTTTCTGTCACTATAGATTAATTTGAATTTTCTAGAATTTTCTCTTTGTTTGTTTGTTTTTCCCATTGATTTCTAGAGAAAGTGGAAAAGAGTTAGGAGGGGGAGAGAGAGACAGAAACATGGACATGAGAGAGACACATCAATTGGTTGCGTCCCGCACACCCCCCCAGCAAGGCCAGGGGAGTCTGCAACTAAGGTATGTGTCCTTGACAGAGAATTAATCCCACAACCCTTCTGTCTGAGGGCCGACACTTTAACCAAGCAAAACAGGCCAGGGCCTCTTTTTTTTTTTTTTAATATATTTTTATTAATTTCAGAGAGGGGGGGGGGATAGAAACATCAACGATGAGAGAGGATCACTGATCATGCCCCCTACTGGGGATCGAGCCAGAAACCCGGGCATATGCCCTTGACCAGAATCAAACCCAAGACCCTTCAGTCCGCAGGCTGATGCTCCATCCACTGAGCCAAACCAGCCAGGGCCAGGGCATCTTGATAGATAGATAGATAGATAGATAGATAGATAGATAGATAGATAGATAGATGATAGATAGATAGATAGATAGATAGATAGATGGATGATAGATAGAGATTTGTTGTTCCACTCATTTATGCAGTCATTGGTTGCTTCTTGTATGTGCCCTGACTGGAGATTGAACCTGCAACCTTGGCATATCAGAATGACACTCTAACCCAGTGGTCGGCAAACTCATTAGTCAACAGAGCCAAATATCAACAGTACAACGATTGAAATTTCTTTTGAGAGCCAAATATTTTTAAATTTAAACTATATAGGTAGGTACATTGTTATTAACTTAATTAGGGTACTCTTAAGCTGGGCTTTGTTTAAAACATCCTCAATCTGATTGAGGTGCAGTTCACTGAGGTCGACCCCTTCCAACTCTCCCATCCGCACTCGTCTTGTATACTTGCTTCGTCTATCTCCTTTCTCTGCCGGGGTCCAACCCCAGCAGGTCCAGGGGTCCCCAAAGGTGTGGACGGAGTCGGCGAAGAAGGAATGATGCGGAGACAGCGTTCAGTTGATCAGCAGCCTTGCCAGGATCTCCAGCCAAGTTCTGGTCTGGATCTCCAGAGAGGTTCTGCTTAGGATCTCCAGCCAGGTTCTGTGTCCATGTTCTCTTGCTAGGTTCTCCAGCCAGGTTCTGTCCAGGTTCTCCAGCCAGGTTCAGTCACCAGGTTCTAGTCAGGTTCTCTTGCCGATTTCTGTAGTCAGGTTCAGTCCAGGATCTTTTGCCATGTTCTCTCCAGCGAAGTTCTTCTGTCTGTAGGTTCTGTGTAGGTTCTGTCCTCTTAGTTCTGTGTTCTAAGCTCTGTATTCTAAGTTCTGAGTCTTGCTGTCTTGTTACATCTGTATTTATACCAGTTGATTTAATCCTATCAATCTCTATTACAAAGGTTAGGGCGTTTCTTATCTCCATTCCAGGGAGTAAAGATTATGTAGCTTAAGCATGATTGTTCGTAGTTAAAGTGATTAATTACCCGCCTGGCACTTAGTTAAGAGGTTTTATTCCCTCCCTAACTTCAGGGGAAAATCCCTACCTGGGGAAACAATCTTTCTCAGAGACCTTGGTGAAAACACATAGTGCCAAGAAGGTGAGCAAACATATTAAGAACAGTATGCCATATATGCCAGGTCCCTTGAAACAGCAAGCATGGACCGGCTCCCGGCATTTCTCAATCCTCGACTCTACATCTTCTTTCACTCCACAACGTTCCGTGTACGTGCGCGCCCGCACGTGGTATTTTGTGGAAGAGCCACACTCAAGGGGCCAAAGAGCCGCATGTGGCTCATGAGCCGAGGTTTGCCGACCACTGCTCTAACCAAATGAGTCACCTGGCCAGGGCCTATACTCTTTTTTATAGGGGTTATTTCACTCAGCATAATTGTTTCAATCTGTATGTCTTGTATTCTTTTTCTTGCCTTATTGCACTGACTGGGGATTCTAGTATCATGTTTAACAGGAATGATGAAAGTGGACATTATTTAACTGGGAGTCTTAAATTTTTATTAGCTAAATTTTTATTTGTCTCATTCCCAATCCCAGAGGGAAAGCATTCAGTCTTTCGCCAATATGTATGATGTTAGATTTTTTGTAGATGCCCTTTAACAGGTTCAAGAGGTTTCTTTTCTACTCCTGGTTTGCTGACAATTGTAATCATGAGTGAACGTTGAATTTTATTTAATGCTCTTTCTGCATCTATTGAGATGACCAAATGGGTTTTCTTTTTAAATTTATAAATATGGTGAATTACATTGACTGATTTTTAAATGTTGAATCACTTTGCATTTCTATGATAAAACTACTTAGTCATGGTATGTTATCCTTTTTATATATTGTTGGATTTGATTTGCTAGTATTTTGTCAAGGATATTGTTTCTTTTTTATGAGTGATCTTGGTGTGTAATTTCTTCTTCTTGTAATGTCTTTGTCTGATTTTTGTATCAACTTCTTTGTATTTCAGAAGAGGATTTTTAGTCCTAGCCAGTTTGGCTGAGTGGATAGAGCATTGGCCTGAAGACCTAAGGGTCCGGGTTTGATTCTTGTCAAGGGCATGTACCTCAGTTGCAGGCTCCTCCCCGGCCAGGGCCCTGGGTTTCTCTCAAAAAAAAAAAAAAAAAAAAAAAAAAAAGGAAAAATATCCTTGGGTGAAGATTAAAATAATAATAATAAAGAGGATTTTTATAATTCATATGTTGTTATAATTTCTATTATATTGATATAAGGGAGGTTAGTATAATTGCATTATATGTAGGTATAATATGTATTATAGTTAGGTATAACTATTATTATTATACTTAACTCCCTTAAGCTACTTGTATGTACATTACAGTTTTTCTTTTCTGCTCAACTTTTCTCATTCTACCCCTTTTATCACTGTTTTCAGATGCAGTAGTTTTTTCTTTGCCAGTTTGCTAGAACTTTCTTTTTTTTTTTTAAATATACTTTACTGATTTTTTACAGAGAGGAAGGGAGAGGGATAGAGAGTTAGAAACATCGATGAGAGAGAAACATTGATCAGCTGCCTCCTGCACACCCCCCAGTGGGGATGTGCCCGCACCCAAGGTACATGCCCTTGACCGGAATCGAACCCGGGACCCTTGCGTCCACAGGCCAGTGCTCTATCCACTGAGCCAAACCGGTTAGGGCTGCTAGAACTTTCTGTTCCTCATTTGTGTTGCCCTTTCTTTGTTCTAAGTTTTTCTAGTTGTTCTACTCTTCCTTTTAATCTAAGGATTCTTTCATTCATTTATTCAAACGGAGTTTGATTTCCTAGTGCGAGTAAGACACTGTGCTACAATACTGTGATACAGCAGAGAACGTGACAGGCAGGGTGCAGGCATTGCTGGAGGCATTGCTGGCCTCCACGTCCATGACTATCGTCAGCTTTTCTCTGACTAGGGGAACTGCTCTGGGTAGACAGGGGAACTCTAAGGGGAATTCTTCCTGGACCCAGGGGTTGGACCTCTAGTTCACTCCTTATTAGGCTTTATCTTCTCTGGGCAGGGCAGGAGTCCTGTCTACCAAGGGTTGTAGGGCAATTCACTGAAGGACCAATTGTGGAATTTTCTGAAGCTACACAAATTACATAAATCACAATTTCTGCCTATATACCTAAATCTGTTCCTTTTAAAAATATACTCTCAATTTGTGCTAAGTAGATTGGTATCTAGGAAGGTCTGGAGAGCCAGGGTCATGGGGCCATTAGGCATCTATCCTTCTCTCTTTGCCCCTTGACCTCCCTGCTCTGGGATGAAGAGCCCAGGCTGGACTAACTCTCACCTCTCCCTTTCCCACAGTAGAGGATCCCTTCTCTTGGCCCATTTTTATCCAGCTAGAGTTGTAGGGACTGGGTCAGAGACACGTCGAACATTCTTCAAGTGTGTTAAGGATTTGATCAGTCCAGAAATAAGATTTTAAAAATTCCACATTGACTTTCTGAATTCTGGAGTTAATATGTATTGCCTATGGGTGGCAAGGAACTTTACTATGTAATTGAATAAATGAACCCAGTACTAACTGCATCAAGGGGGTAGAGAAGTTGCTGTAAAGATAAAATAGAAACCAGTCAATTAAAACTTGGCAAAATTCTTCAAAAGTCTTTTTAAAAATTTTTTGAAATTGATTTTAGAGAGAGGGAGGGAAGAAGAGAAAGAGGGAAGGAGGGGGGAGGAGGGAGGGAAGGGGAGAGAGAGAGAGAGAGAGAAAGAGAGAGAGAGAGAGAGAGAGAGACATAGATTTGCTGTTCCACTTATTTATGCATTTATTGGTTAATTATTATATGTGTCCTGACCTGGGATCAAACTCACAACCCAACCTTGGTATATTGGATGACTCGCCAATCAACTGAGCTACCTGGCCAGGGCCTTTAAAAGCTTTTTAAAACCAATTCATCCAATATGCATTGCTATAAGCTTTGTTAAAACGAAGAAAAAAAGGAATTTCAGTAAATCAGTAAATTTGGTAAAGTCAGTGAATTGATCATTTGGCAAAATTGACTGAACATTTCTTTTTTTTTTTAAAGAGTTGAGTGCTCTATTTGTTTTATTCTTTACCTGAGGATATGTTTATTGATTTGAAAGAGTGAGATGGAGAGAGAGAGAGAGAGAGAGAGAGAGAGAGAGAGAGAGAGAGAGAGAGAGATCGGTTGCCTCGCATACATGCTCTGACTGGGAATCAAACCCAAAACCATTTGGTGTATGGGATGACACTCCAGCCAACTGTGCCACCTGGCCAGAGCAGATACATGCCTATTTTTAAAAAGCCTTTTCAAGTCTAGAGAGAAGTGGTAACAATAGTGCGATGCTCATATATCCTTCACTAAGATTCACCAATTATTAGTTTTGCCACATTTGCTTTATCTACATATAGATAGCTAGCTATAATTAATACTATTTGTTGTTGGATAATCTGAGAGTAAGTTGCAGACATCATGACTCTATAGAATATATCTCTAAGGATATTCGTTTACATAACCATGCTAAAATGATGAAATTTAGGAAGTTTAACATTGATGCAATTCTATTTTCTAATGTATATAATTCATATTAAAATTTTGCCAATTACCCTAATAAATAAATTATTATCTTTTATAGCAATATTTTTTTCCCAATATAGGATCCAATCCAGGTTCACATGTTGCATTTCTTTGTCTAGCCTCTTTTGTCTCATTTAATCTGAAAAAGTTTGTCTGCCTTTCTGTCTTTTATGGAATTTACATTTTTGAACATTGGAGGCAGTTGTTGCATAGATTGTCCTTCAATTTGGTGTTGTCTTATTGCCACCCTGTGATTAGATTTGTCAAGGATAAGTAATGTGGTGTCCTTATCAGTATTTAACATCAGGAGGCACATGGTATCTTTTTGTCTTCTTGGTGGTCTTAACTTTAATCACTTGGTTAAGGTGATGTTCACCAGATTTCTCCATTGTAAAGGTACCCCTTTTTCCCATTTATAAGTAATCTGTAGAAATATAGTTTGAGGCTGTGTAAATAGCAGATTTCACTAATGGCTTTAGCAACTATTGATAATTCTCACCTGAATCAATTATTACTATCGTTGCTATAAAATAATGCTTGTCTAACTCGATCATTCCTCTACTTTCATACCTGACATTCAACTGTAAAAAAAAAAAAAAAAAAGATTTTCAAACAAAACAAAAAAAAGATTTCCTTTCCCCCATTTCTTTCTTCTTTTTTCTATCTATTTATTTATTTATTTTTATTGCATAAAGTAATACAAAGGGTATTACATATGTGTCCATATGTATTTATTTTATTTGCACACTTATTTATATATACATCTAAGTTTCCATAATGGTTCTCTCTTATCATTGATGTTTCTGTCTCTCTTCCTCTCCTTTCCTCTCTGAAATCAATAAAAATATATTTTTTTAAAAAGAAATAGTCTTCTTGACTATATCAACAAATATCAATTGTAGTCCTGAATATTTTTTTATTATATTCACTAAAATTATTCTTAGCAGCATAATTCATACTCATTTTGCATTCAAAAATTATCTTCTGAAAAGCAAAGGGGTGAAGAGTGTAAGGATTGTACATGTGCTTGAGAAAAATGTAGCTTTATGTACGTATCATGAATGAACTCATTTTGATGCTCTAATTGTTTTTTACTTGGCCAGTGAAAGACATCCCTTAGCTTTTAAAATTTGATTCCTGTCAGGGACATGTACCAGTTTATGTACTAGAAGAATATTTTCCAAAATGCTGCTAAGAATAATTTTAGTGAATATAATAAAAAAATATTCAGGACTATAATTGATATTTGTTGATATATTCAAGAAGACTATTTCTTTTTAAAAAAATATATTTTTATTGATTTCAGAGAGGAAGGAAAAGGGAGAGAGACAGAAACATCAGTGATGAGAGAGAGAACCACTGACTGGCGGCTGCCTCCTGCACACCCCCTACTGGGGACCGAGTCCGCGACCCAGGCATGTGCCCTTGATCAGAATCGAACCCAGGATCCTTCAGTTCGCAGGCTGACTATCTACTGAGCAAAGCCAGGTAGGGCATGAAGACTACTTCTTCAAACCAAGTTTATGTCAAATAGGTAAATGTAATAAGCTTTTAAAATTTGTTATTTAAATAACTGATTCTCTAGTGAAATTGGCTTTCTGCCCCTGGTCTTTTTTCTTTCTTTCTTTTCTTTTCTTTCTCTTTTTGGCCTAAAAAAAAAAAAAAAAAAAGGCTTCTTTAACTTGATTTTTAGAGAAAGGAAGGGAGAGGGATAGAGAGATAAAAACATCAATGATAAGAGAGGAACATCATTGGCCGGCTGCCTCCTGCACTGCCCCTACTGGGGATGGAACCTGCAACCCTAGCATGTACCCAGACCAGTAATTGAACCTGCGTCAATTCCTGGGTCGACTCTCAACTGCTGAGCCACATTGGCCAGTGGTTCTTTAGGACCTACTACTGTTTACATAAAAATAGCATCCTGGGGATCATGACAACAAAGTTGATCAAGATCAAATAAACTTCAGGCTTTTGACTTTTAAAATATCAATCCATAAAACATTGCTAAGTAAGGCCATTTCATTTATTGAATCCTGATGCTAGATATTTTTGCATATTTGACAGTTTTTTTCATTTGGACCCCAGATGCACAAGATTGGATTAATCATAATCCTGGGTTCCTGACATACCATTTTCCATGCATGGCCAATTTTCACATGGTTAGTTAGTTATTTTAAATTACATTATAATTAGTTATGACTTAATAACTAATTGGTTCTTTTCTTACTGATTTTAGAGAGAGGAAGGAAGAGATAGACAGAGAAACATCAATGAGAGAAATATCATTGGTTGCTTCCCTTATGTGCTCTGACCCGGGATGGAAACTGAAACCTGGGCATATGTCCTAACTGGGAATTGAACCCACCACTGTTGGGGTCCAGCCCCAGCAGGTCCAGGGGTTCCCAAAGGTATGGACGGAGTCGGCGAAGAAGGAATGACACGGAGGCAGTGTTCAGGTGATCATCATAGCCAGGTTCCTCTTGCCAGGTTCTAGCCAGGATCTCCAGCCAGGTTCTGTGTTTTATTGTCTTGTTACATCTGTATTTATACCAATTGATTTTAATCCTATCAATTTCTATTCCAAAGGAGTAAAGATTATGTAGCTTAAGGGTGATTGTTCATAGTTAAAATGATTAACTACCCACTTGGCACTTAGTTAAGGGGTTTTATTCCCTCCCTAACTTCAGGGAAAAATCCCTACCTGGGGAAACAACCTTTCTCGGAGAGGTGACCTTGGTTAAAACACATAGTGCCAAGAAGGTGAGCAAACATATTAAGAACAGTATGCCATATACTCCAGGTCCCTTGAAACATATGCTATGCAGATGTTTCTTCCCTGTAGCGGCTGTGTCAAGGAGTAAGGATGGACTGGCTTCTGGCACACCACCTTTTGGTGTACAGAACGATGGTCCAACTAACTGAGCCACATAGGGCAGAGCACTAGTTATTTTAAAAAACAGTGCACCTAATCCACCATTCAAAACAAAAGCTAGAACAGACAATAACCCTATTACCTCACAATTCCACATATAGGTATGTACTCAAGAGAAACCCTTGTTTATATACAAGTGGAGACATGTAAAAAGATATTCATAGCAGCATTGTTTACAGTAGCAAAAACCTGGAAACAACCCAAATGCCTATCAGTGAAAGACAGGATAAATAAACAGGTGTACTCACACAATGGACTATTAAACAGCAGTCAAAATCAATGAACTATAGTGATTTTATAACAACGTGAATAAATCTGATCAATGTATTAAGGAAAAAAAGCAGGCCACCCAAAATAAATACAGCTTAATACCCTTTGTATAAAGTTAAAACACACAAATTTTAAAAGCAATACTTTTTAGGAATATAGATAGATGCAAAGAAACTACATAAAAAGGGAAACAGTGGAATTATAAACAAGGGATTCAGAATATGGCTCTCTGGGGTGAGGGAAAACAGGGATGAGTTGGGGGGGGGCATTAGACACATGGCTAGTGTAAGTTATTGTCATGTTTTTTAACTGAGTGCTTTAAAGAAAATACGTGTAAACCCAGACGTGGACATGTGAGGAAAATCCGGTTTTCCAGAACTTTTACTACAATTTTAGTTCTGGAATTTCCAGATGAAGCTGACTAACTTTCATGTAAACATGTTAAGATCATTTGGGATTATACTGTATGGCAAAAAACGAAGTTCATACATTTATAGAAACACAAAGAAGTGAAATCCCGATGACCAAAATGATCCTTTTCTTTAAAAGTATAACTTTTACTAGGAAAATATGAGAAAGTTTGAACAAAGAGTATTTTTTTTATATAAATGGAAGTTGGAAATAATAATTTGCATTAAAAGGCTCTTTCATTTCACTTTTAACACACAAAATATGACCTCAGGTTTGAAAATTCCTAAAAGTCAAACATTATTTCTAATAGAGTAGCTACTTTTTCATGTTAATCTAAATCTCTCCCTACAGAGCAGTGCTATGTTGCTCTCTCCACTTTCTCTTCTTCTGGCTGACTCATATGCGTCCAGAAAAACTGCTCTGACATCATTGCTCCGGGAAACCTTCCCCTAAAGCAGCGGTTCTCAACCTTCCTGATGCCGCGACCCTTTAATACAGTTCCTCATGTTTGGTGACCCCCAATGTCATTGTTACAAATTGAACATAATTAAAGCATAGTGATTAATCACAAAAACAATATGTAATTATGTATGCTTTCTGATGGTCTTAGGCGACCCCTGTGAAAGAGTCGTTCAACCCCAAAGGGGTCGCGACCCACAGGTTCAGAACCGCTGCCCTAAAGCCTTTCCCTCCAGCTCTTCCTTTGTGATCCCAAAGTAATCTGTGCTCTTCTGAGCTTGTGAGCTCTTCATTAAAATGACTTAAGTCCCCCCAAACCACTAACAAGTGTTAAACCAGTGTAGGCTGAAGTGGGGTCAGCCATAATTGGTTTCAGACTAGCGTTATTTCCTCTGAATCCGGTTCCCAAGGATGAAAAGTGACAGCAGCGTGTAAGCGTCCGCATCCTTAGGGACTCCTGAGACCAGCGTTGGTGGGCGTTTCAGCCTGGTGCACGCCCACAAGCACGCCGTCAGGGTCCGCAGTCCAGCGCGGCTTCGGATTGGATAGAACGGTGCATGCCGGGAGCGGCCGGGCCTTCGCAGTGCTTTCGGGAGTTGTAGTTTTTGGAGCAGGAAGTGGGGGTGGCAGGGATAGAAACCACAGCTGAGGCAGCATTCACTGCTGCTGCGGTCATCCGGGTGTAGTGCATCGCTGTGAGCCTCTCCGCCCTGGGTCCCTTCTCTGTTCCTGGGGGCGCTCCGGAAGCCCAGAGGGGCGAAGCGGCAGGGACGCCTCTCTTCAGAGAGGAGGCGATGTCGCAGCCCGGGATGGGGCCGCAGCGTGTGGGAGTGGAGCTTGGCGACTGCGAGGAGCGCCGGCCGGAGGAGAGCAGGTGGCTGGGAAAGGGCCGGGGAGTCGGGGGACGAATAAATGAGCTGAACCACCGGGAGGCTTGGGAGGGTTCCGAGAGCGTGGGGAGACGTGCCAGGTGCAATAGACATGAGGGTGACTGCTGTGGGCGACTTGTTTGGGAAGACATTCTGAGAGCAGAGTCGGGCAGGGCGTGGGTAGGACGGAGGAGGGAACCGGCTTACGGAGGGCGAGGCAGGGTGGCTAGGCTATATTGAGGCCAGGGTGAGAGGGGTTGCTGCAGAAAAGGTGAATATTGAGGGGCGCTGCAGCAAGATGTGATAGTCCACTCCAGAGTCTATAGATGGGAAGAGGACACGAGGTTGGTGCTCTGACCGAAACTTGCGGTGACAGCAAGCAAGTCGGGCCAATATTGCCAAGGTTGACGTTGTGAACATTTCTGGGAGCAAAGGTTAGGCATTATAAGTGTCCTAGAAAGGAGCTTAGGCAGCGATGAGTGTGAGGAGGAAGGCTGGCCTGTGGATGAAAGCCGGCCATTGTAACCGCAGTCGTGTCGGGTGGGGACTTGCTAATGAGACTGGAAATTGTGTGTCTGCCCGTTGTCAGTGCTGGATCCCTGTCAGAGAGTGGCAGGACCTCTGTCATTTCCTTCTCATTTTCCAACCCTTCGCTTCTTCCTCACAGCTGCAACTAAGCAACCTCACATTTATCTATATGGAACTATTGTCATCAAGTTCATAGTTTCTAGAAATTAAAGGGTTTAAGATTTTTTTAAAACGATTTTATGTATGATTATTTTTAATCCTCACCCGACAACATGTTTATTGATTTTAGAGAGAAAGAAAGGGAGAGAGAGAAACACACACACACACATCAATGTGAGAGAGAAACATAGATTGGTTGCCTCTCCTGTGCGTCCCAAGCAGAGAACAAACCTGCAACTTGGGTATGTGCCTGATCAGGGAATCAAACCCTCAACCTTTCAGTGCATGACAACGCTCCAACCAACTGAGCCACACTGGCCAGGGCAAAAACGGCTTCAAATGGTGACATATAGAGGTGCATCCCATATTTAGGGTTTGCTTCATTAATAACTCTGATCTTAACCTTTTAACAATCAGCAATGGTGGTAGGATAGAGCAAGACTGTGGCTTAAGGGAGTCTTGTTTGACTTTTAAAAACAGTTACGGTGTCAGGGGCAGCTGGGGTGCAAAGACTGGAGGTAGAATATTTACCTCTGAGAAAATGTCAGTAAGGGAAAATTAGTGCGGTATGTCTGGATGAAGACGTGGCTGTTTAAGTGCACAGTTAGCCTGTCGTCTGCTGTACCCGCAGGACACTGGGGTTCTTGCCTGAGATCTATGAATGATGTGTTAGTGAAACCGAACATCTTACTTCCCTTTTCCATGTTTCAGTTTCTGCATGTATATATTTGGCTATCTAGTCTTCCTCCAGATGTCTGTGAAATGCTTCATGTAAGAGACCCCATATAAATTCTGAACAAGTTTTAAGGTTATTTTTTATTTTCTTCTACCAGTTTGTGTGCTAGAAGAAAATAAAAATTCAAGTTCAAATTTTCTTCCCATAGCTGGGTTAGTTATTTACTTAATATATTTAACAAACACTTATTTACCACATGCCAGGACTGCATAGGAGTCTTACAGGCAAACTTATTTAATCCTCATAGCAAGTGGATAAGATACTCTATTATCACTATTTATCAGATAAGAAAACTGAGACATAGGGTAAATAACTTGCCAAGGTCATACAGTGAATCCCTGATGGAACTGGAATTCAAACCCAGGCGATCGGGCTCCAGAGTCTGCACTTTTGATGCCTGTGCTTTGCTGCCTCTCACTATGCTAATGTATAGGGAGAAAGAAATGTATAAGATAGTGAACTTCATAGCATTCAGGCCGGTAGGATAGCTCCTTTGCAGGTATGTTTTCCTGTTACTCTTTACATGCTTGACTATTTATTTATCTTT
Organism: Myotis myotis; assembly: GCF_014108235.1. Lineage (NCBI taxonomy): Eukaryota > Metazoa > Chordata > Mammalia > Chiroptera > Vespertilionidae > Myotis > Myotis myotis. Next base: position 162,707,886 of record NW_023416324.1, read on the forward strand.
CAATTACATGTGACAGACAATATTATTTTATATTAGTTTCAGGTGTACAGCATAGTGGTCAGATGAGGTGATCCCTCTTCTAATACCCACCTGACATCATACATAGTTATTACAATGTTATTGACTATGTTCCCTATGCTTAAATCCCCATGACATTCTGTAACTACCAATTTGCATTTCTTAATCCCGTCACCTTTTTCACCCAGTCTCCCCAAACCCCTCCCGTCGGGCAGCCCTCAGTTTGTTCTCTATGTCTATGAGTTTTTTTCTGTTTTGTTTGTTCATCCATGCTTGAGTCTCAACCAAGGAACTCTGGTCAAGACTTCATTTCAGCAGTGGGATTATCCCCATGAAGCCACTTATATTGTGGCTATAGCCTGTTCTCTGTTGGTGGTTGTTAACTCAGAATGTGTTGTTTAGTGAGGCTTCATGGCATCGATGGCCTCCTTAGCTCTAGAGCAGTGGTTCTCAACCTTCCTAATGCTGCGACCCTTTTTTTTTTTTTTTTTTGCTGCGACTCTTTAATACAGTTCCTGATGTTGTGGTGACCCCCAATATCATTGTTACAAATTGACCATAATTAAAGCATAGTAATTAATCACAAAAACAATATGTAATGATATATGTGTTTTCTGATGGTCTTAGGCGACCCCTGTGAAAGGGTTGTTCAACCCCCAAATGGGTCGCGACCCACAGGTTGAGAACCGCTACTCTAGCGAGACAACTGATAAATGCATGCCTTGTGCCTGAGAATTGAGGCATTGTGGCTGGTTTAGTGCAAACCAAATCTATCTATGGCCAATAAAACACCTGATTCACAAAAAATCTTGATGAGATGGCATAATTTTTTAAAAATACAACTTTTCAATGTATTTTCTGAAAGCAGTTGTAGTGAAATGTGCATAAGCTTTATAGACAGATAGAATCGTTTTTATAGCCTGCATTTGAATCCTTGTTCTACTGCTTAATTTGGTTCATCCTGTCTGAGTAGGAAGAATGATGCCTTCCTGACTGGTAAGTTGTGAAGATTCTATAAGATAATGTGCATAAGGTTCCTCACAGAGTGCTGGTATATATTAAGTGCAAAAAAATGACTACTTCTGTCCCCTCCCCAGTTTTCTTGAAGCAAGGTGTATGTGTGTGCGCGTTCTTTTGGTGCTGTTTGCAGTGGTATATATAGCCTGCTCTTCCTCCTTCCATGGCTCCTCTATCTCAGTTGGGCACCCTGAGGACACTTGTTGGCCTAGCTTTTAACTTCATCCCTGGAGTGTAGTTCTGTCCCCTGTTGTTTTCCACTTAGCTGGTTATCACTCTAGCAGAATGCTGTAGTGCTTAGGGATGATATTTCATTTTCCCTAGGGTTTCCTAAATGCCAATTTTTGGATGTTTTGTTTTTTGGAGATTTTCCGGTGAAAGTACTAAACAGGTAAAGGAATGATTCTTCTAGCATTGCTTTGTTACCCTAGACTGCCTTGGCCTATACAGCCTATTTCTGAGTTTGGAACCCAGCTACATGTGCAGTTTTCCTGGTGCAGTGATCTAGATAGTGTCTCCAAACTGAACTCATTCCATTGACCAAAACCTTTTCCTCTTCAGTTCTCTATCTTAGTTAATAGAATTTTCCACTCAATCAACCAAGCCAGAAGCCTCAGAGTGAAATTTGATTCTTCCCTCTTCATTTTCCATATCCAAGCAGTCACCAAATCCTCTGAATTCTGTTCCCGATTTTTATCTTGAAGCTTTATTTTTTTCTCTGTTTCCAAATATATTGGCTTATATTAATGAAAACAAAACAAAACAGAGAGTGGTAATGTTTCCGGAATGGCCAAATGTAGGTGTGTGCTTAAACAAAAATTTGTCCCTATCTGTGTGCCCTTTATTCTGGTATGTTGGCTTCATTCTCAGGCAGACTCTTCTCCAGTGCAACCCTTAGCAAATTGAACTTTAGCAATCCCAACTAAAATAAATAAATAAAGAATGCAGTCTCAATACGTATAGCAAAAGCAAAAATTCTGGACTGACTCTTTTTGGATGGACATGACTTACGTTCCTGTTTCAGGGTATGGGATATGCAGCTGAGTCAGAACTAAACAATGTGCCCAACCCTGGGTCCAGGGAAGTGTGATACTTCCTTAGAACTTCATGGACCAGACTAAGTGGCAGAGGTGTGATTTCCCTTTGGAAAATTAGGGACCTGTTACTAAAAGAAAGGGACATGAATTCTGGACAGATGTAAATAAAATATTCACTGAAGACCCCTATTATCTGTCATTGTGGATTATCTCAGCAGCCTCTTAACTAATCTCCCAATCTGAACTCAGTCCCCCAATTTCAGACAGCCTCCACACTGCTACCAGCTTAATTTTTCAGAAGCAAAGTTACAAAAGTAATTTGTTCAGAAATGTTCAGTGGTTTCTCATTAAAAATATAAAATAGTCAAAACTCCTTCCCTCGTATTCAGTCTGGACTTTAGTCCCTATGAAGTTCCCAATTGTAAAGCTATGCATTTACTCGCTGTCACATCTCCTTCCTCACCATTCTCAATGTTGCAACACTACATTCCCTGTAATACCTCCTTCTTCGCCTGGAGATCTCTTAGTCATCCTTTAAATAATGTTCCTTTGGAAGGCATGCCCTACCTGTCCTTTTTCATCTCTCTTATTGTAGCATTTCTCATTTCATAGCATTTTATGTAAGTGCCCATTTCCCCCATTGCATTCTGAATTCCGTGAGAGATGGGGACTCCTCTTTCACCACCATAATAAGCCTAGCATACTGCCTGACATATAATTGGTGTTCAGTAATATTTGTTCAAGGAATGAAAATGGTAATGATTTGGTCATGTCTCATAGTTGGACAGGTGCCCCTGTACTGTTGCCATTGAAGGAAAGGGCCTCCTTTGTCCCTATTCATTGACCATGCTAGGAGTCGACAGTTTATACAGCACTGGCAGCAAAGTAGGATGATTACATGACTTTTGAGCAATCCATACTGCTACTCCAATTATTAATACAAAAAGAACCCACAGAAACATTCTCCTGAAGTTTTTTTTTTTTTTTTTTGGGCGGGGGGGGGGGGGGGAGACAAATGCTATTGTCAGAACCCAGGAAGGGGAGGTGTATCAGCTGACAGCAGGGACCCAGAGCTGAAGCTTTTCAGTATCTACCCTCCCCACAGCTGTTTCTGCTTTTTATAGCTGCTTTATTACTTCTTCCACTAAATGGATTTTGTTTTGTTTTGTAATCTTCGTTAAGTTTCACCAACCTACCTGGGTGGCCATAGAACAGCTCCATCCAATGTGATAGCCACTAGCCACATAGTTACTTAAGTTTAGATTAATTAAAATTAAATACAATTGAAAATTTCAGTTCTTTAGTCACACTACTCAGATTTCAAGTGCTTAATGGTCACAGTGGCTAGTGGCTGCCATATTGGACAACACCGATATAGAACATTTCCAGCATCACAGAAAATCTAATTGAACAATGCTGCTATAGGTGTAAATCTGAATTTTTCAGGAAACAACTACAGCATGCTTACTTAGCAGGAAAGTTGGTACTTAGATTGGGGACACAGGTAAGGAGTTGGTACACCATTGGTGGTTAGGTTTCTAACGTAAGGGATTTTACTTTTGTTAAACCTGCTCGTTGTTGAAATTCAATAAATTTGACATCATTCAAATTTAGTGTGATTGGTGAGACATTTTTTGAATAGGTAGGAGGTTACAAAGCATGCCTCCAAGTACTGCTATTCTCTCCTGGACATTGAGATTCTGCTGTCAGCCATAAAGGGATGGGACTGGCCAGCGATTAGGTTCTCCTAGGTCAGTGATGGCGAACCTTTTGAGCTCGGCATGTCAGCATTTTGAAAAACCCTAACTTAACTCTGGTGCTGTGTCACATATAGAATTTTTTTGATATTTGCAACCATAGTAAAACAAAGATTTATATTTTTGATATGTATTTTATATATTTAAATGCCATTTAACAAAGAAAAAATCAACCAAAAAAATGACTTAGCGTGTCACCTCTGACACGCGTGTCATAGGTTCGCCATCACTGTCTAGGACGGTGCACCAGAGTGGAGACTTATAATAGAGTCAAGTGTGTTTTTTTCTATAAGCATATTGTTTGTTTTTAAAACATCATAAATACTTAACTACATATTCTACAAGGTTAATACTATATAATTAAAAACAGAAAATATGGAGCCAGACAAGAAGAAAATTGCCACCTCAGTGTTACCAATAATTATTTTACTTAATTATGTTTTTCTGTACTTTAAGAAGGGACCCATTACTTCTTTCCAGGAAGTACTTTCTGGCATTAAAAGTCCCAGGTGCTTGCCTCACCACAATCTTTCAGCACAAGATGACCTTGATTATTTAAAAAAATCCTCATGATACTTTTCAGCTTCTTGTTTAATAACTTTGTTCAGATTACTAATCTTTCATTAATTGATAGCCTCAAGGAAGGCCTAACCAACTTTTCTCTATTTTCCCTCATATAATCAAAAGTAACCACTATTAACATATTATTTCTTTTTTTTTTTTTCTTCTTTTTTTTTTTAATTAAATCTTTATTGTTCAGATTATTACATTTTTTCCTCTTTTTTTCCCCCCATAACTCCCCTCCTCCCAGTTCCCGCCCCACCCTCCACCCTCACTCCCCACCCACTGTCCTCATCCATAGGTGCACGATTTTTGTCCAGTCTCTTCCCGCATCTCCCACACCCCTTTCCCCCCCAGGAATAGTCAGTCCATTCCCTTTCTATGTCCCTGATTCTATTATAATCAACAGTTCATTCTGTTCATCAGATTATTTATTCACTTGATTCTTAGATTCACTTGTTGATAGATGCATATTTGTTGTTCATAATTTGTATCTTTACCTTTTTCTTCCTCTTCCTCTTCTTAAAGGATACCTTTCAGCATTTCATATAATCCTGGTTTGGTGGTGATGAACTCCTTTAGCTTTTCCTTATCTGTGAAGCTCTTTATCTGACCTTCAATTCTGAATGATAGCTTTGCTGGATAAAGTAATCTTGGTTGTAGGTTCTTGGTATTCATCACTTTGAATATTTCTTGCCACTCCCTTCTGGCCTGCAAAGTTTCTGTTGAGAAATCAGCTGACAGTCGTATGGGTATTCCCTTGTAGGTAACTGAGTTTCTTTCTCTTGCTGTTTTTAAGATTCTCTCTTTATCTTTTGCTCTTGGCATTTTAATGATGATGTGTCTTGGTGTGGTCCTCTTTGGATTCCTTTTGTTTGGGGTTCTCCGCGCTTCTTGGACCTGTAAGTCCATTTCTTTCACCAGGTGGGGGAAGTGTTCTGTCATTATTTCTTCAAATAGGTTTTCAATATCTTGCTCTCTCTCATCTTCTGGCACCCCTATAATTCTGATGTTGGTACGCTTGAAGCTGTCCCAGAGGCTCCTTGCACTATCCTCACATTTTTGGATTCTTTTTTCATTTTGCTTTTCCGGTTGGGTGTTTTTTGCTTCCTCGCATTTCAAATCATTGACTTGATTCTTGCGCTCCTCTGGTCTGCTGTCGGGAGTCTGTATATTCGTTATTTCAGTCCGTGTATGCTTAATTTCTAGTTGGTTCCCCAATATAAGATCGAGGGTCTCATTAGTTTTCTTGTAGATCTCATTAAGTTTATCGGCGGCTTCTAAACAGTTCTTGAGAGACCTTAAAAGTGTGGTTCTGAACTCTATATCTTCCATTGACAATTTTGTCCTGTTTCTTTGTCTCCGCATTTTGTTATGCTTCCTTGGTGCACCCCCTAGTGGTCTTTGTTCGCAGTCTTATAGTTAAATCTTGATTGTTGTAGCTAATTCCAGGGAGGGTTTGACCTCCAGGCCAAGTGGCTATGAGAATCAGCTGTGTCAGCAGTGTGAGAACTTCTGTCCTCTAGGGAGGTGTTAATCTAGCCTTTGCCTGAGGCTATCTGGCAAATGCCTGTGTGCAGGGCTTGGGCGGGGCGGGTCGCACAGGATCAACAGGGTGGGCTGGAGAGAGCAGTTATGGCGGCTCTCAGTCCTGTCCCTAGGGGCTCTGCCTCTCTGAGTCCCAGCACCCGCTGCAAAGCTCAGAGAGAAAGCTGCAGTCGCTCTGACCGAAGCCAGACAGTCCCGCTTCTCCCGTTTGAGTCTGGGTCCCTAAAGACTCGCCCGGATCTGGAGCTCAGAGTCTGCGACTCCCTCCGGATTGAAAACGGCAACCGTGCCCTCCGCCGCCAGCCCGCTCCGCGCACTCCGCACCTCAGAATTTGACTTCAGCACTGTGCCTCCTCTGAGTGTCCGTATGCGTTTCTCTTTCCTCCTAGTTGTAGGACTTCCACTCAGCCAGCGTTCCTGTGGTTCTGGGTGATGTCCCTTCCGTTTTTGGTTTCACTTTTGAAGTAGTTGTTCAAAGCAGCAAACTCCGGCGTTAACCTATGCCGCCATCTTGGTTCTCCCAACATATTATTTCTTATTGTATGCTGAGATCACAAATAGCATAATAATTTTATAGTCTGCTTTTTATACTTTAGCCTACTGTTATTAGCTTGGAAACTTCCTAACCACAAATTTTAATGGTTTCGTGATATTCCATCAGATGATGTCACATAGCTGTCCTCACATTCCAGGGATCAAATCATTACCTGATTTGAGTCAACCTGATTTTCAACTCTGATCTCAGGTAGATACCACTATTCATTTCACATAAATGACACACTGTAGAGGGACTATGCCAATAAGTTGAAGCTATTTCCTTTTACCATGAAAAAGAGCATTGGGGATTGAAGATAAGCCAATATATATTTCTTGGATTGAGGCTCACTTTAAAATTGCATCATACTGCCCTAACCGGTTTGGCTCAGTGGATAGAGCGTTGGCCTGCGGACTGAAGGGTCCCAGGTTCGATTCTGGTCAAGGGCATGTACCTTGGTTGCAGGCACATCCCCGGGAGGGGGGTGTGCAGGAAGCAGCTGACCGATGTTTCTCTCTCATTGATGTTTCAAACTCTCTATTCCTGTCCCTTCCTCTCTATAAAAAAACCAATAAAATGTATTTAAAAATAAAATAAAATTGCATCATAATTACTTATTTACTATTTATTTTACTTATTTAGTGTAACACTTTAAAAAATAACATTTGCTTATAACTTCTTTGTTTCTTGAGTGTCACTGCTGATTGTGATTTGGCACCCTTAAGACTGAGTTGGCGTTTAGGAAAACTGTTTTTCCTTGAATATCCTTTTTGAGTTGCTTAAGCAATTCCTGTTCCTCTTTAAAGGAGGAATGTAGTCAAAATCCTCCCAAAAGAAAACAGGTAGGACTTTATTCTGAGATTGGCTTTACTGTTTGTTAATGAAAATGATTCAGGTAGAGATGGATTATGCTGGCCCTTGTCATTTAGGCCTGGTTCTTCCTTGGCACAGGGTGAGCAGCTTAGAAAGACTGCTTTTAATTTATAATGAATAAAGGAGAACACTCTGTATATTTGCAGAAGTGTCTCTGCAACGGGTGCTTTGAACCTAATAACTTCAAAGTCCTGACCTGTGCCCAGATAAAGGTTACATGTGAATATAGGATGATACCATCCAAAGAATTACTATCAAATGGGTTTAACCTAGGAAATGCTGTGGTTAATAAATGGGGAGGGGTATTTGATTTATCTTGGTGATCTGCTTATTTGCACGTTAGATTCAAGTATAAATGGATTAATCCAACCACTGTGTATGGGCTTCAGTTGAATTTAGTATTTCAACTCTGAAAATGATAACTATATAATTAGATTAAAGGACCCTAAAAAGGTAAAAACACTAAACAGACTAGCTATATAAATAAAAAATATTTTTAGGTTTACTTTTCTTCTACGTGAGCGTGCACCAAATATAAATGTTTTGGTGTATCTTAGAGCAAGAGACACATTCTTTTGTAGCTTTGGTGTCTTAGGGACACTTTATTGTGGGGAAAAAAACATTCTTTAGTTTTGTCCAGAGAAGTTGTCAGTAGATCTGAATGCACAAGGTTTCTAGGGTTTCAGTGCTCTTTGCATCATTTTGGAATCTAAGTCCTAGGATGATAAGGTACTTGGTGTCTGCTTTCAGGATTTATCATGATGTTCTTTGACAGTTAAGCTTGTAAGATCAATATAGAATCGCCGAAACCGGTTTGGCTCAGTGGATAGAGCGTCGGCCTGCGGACTGAAAGGTCCCAGGTTCGATTCCGGTCAAGGGCATGTACCTTGGTTGCGGGCACATCCCCAGTGGGAGGTGTGCAGGAGGCAGCTGATCGATGTTTCTCTCTCATTGATGTTTCTAACTCTCTATCTCTCTCCCTTCATCTCTGTAAAAAATTAATAAAATATATTTAAAAAAAAAAAAAGATCAATATAGAATGAATCAGAACACCGATATGTATAGTAACTTGAGGAACCAGACTGGCTGTCAGGCCTGCAAGACTTGATTGTAACTTGTTGGAATGTAAAAACTGTATCAGTCAGAACTGGTCAGGTTAGCTCTGAGGAAGCACAGGAGATGGAGAGTGACCTAAGTGACAGTTGGCAGTCAGCTGGCCTCTGTAATGGCAGTTTCCCACAGTACAATAATAAGTGACATTTTTATGACCACCTCAGTCCTGTGTACATCTTAGTTATCTTGAGGTATCTCTCAGAGTTGGTATAGAAATAGAACAGGGAAATTGCAAATAGGTGCATGAAAAGTTTTCCTTATCACCGATCACCAGGGAAATGCATATCAAAACCACAATGAGCCCTGGCTGGGGTGGCTCAGTTGGATGAGTGTCATACCATGCACCAAGAGGACACCAGTTTGATACCCAGTCAGGGTACTTGGCTGGGTTGCAGGCTTGATCCCCAGTAGGGGGCTTATGGAAGGTAGCCAATCGATGTCTCTCTCTCTCTCTTTCTCTCTTTCAAACCAATAAAAACATATTTTAAAAAACACACACAATGAGATGTCACCTCACACCTGTTAGAAGGGCTAGCATCAAAAAGACAAGAGATAACAAGTGTTGGTGAGGATGTGGAGAAAAGGGGATTCTTGTGCACCACTGGTGGGATTATAAATTGGTGCAGCCACAATGGAAAAAGTATGGAGATTCCCCAAAATATTTAAAATATAACTATATGATCCAGCAATTCTCCTTCTGGGTATACAGCTAAAGGTAACAAATCACTATCTCAAGATATTCATTGATTTAAAAAAAGATATCTGCACCCCTGTGTTTATTTATTTATTTATTTATTTTAAAATATATTTTATTGATTTCTTACAGAGAGGAAGGGAGAGGGATAGAGAGTTAGAAACATCAATGAGAGAGAAACATCAATCAGCTGCCTCCTGCACACCCCCTACTGGGGATGTGTCCGCAACCAAGGTACATGCCCTTGACCGGAATCGAACCTGGGACCCTTGAGTCTTCAGGCTGACGCTCTATCCACTGAGCCAAACAGGTGAGGGCAATTGAAGCATTATTTACAGTAGCCAAGATGTGCAAGCAACCTATGTGCCCACTGACAGATTAATGGATAAAGTAAATGTGATAGCCCTAGCTAGATTGGCTCAGTGGGTAGAGTGTCCACCCTTGAACTGAAGGGCCCCAGGTTCAATTTTGGTCAAGGGCATATACCTCGGTTGCGGGTTCAATCCCCAGCCCCTGTTGAGGCCTGTGCGGGAGTCATCCAATTGATGTGTGTCTCTCACATTGATGTTTCTCTCTCTGTGTGTCCTCTCCTCCCTTCCACTCTCTCTAAAAGTCATTGGAAAAATATCCTTGGGTGAGGATTAACAACAACAACAACAACAAAAGTAAAAGTGATATTGATACATACATACCATGGAATATTATTAAGCCATAAAGAAGAAAATCTTGCCGTTTGCAACAGCATGGATGGACCTTGAGGGCATTATGCTAAGTGAAATAAGTCAGACAGTAAAAGACAAATACTGTATGATCTCACTTATATGTGAATCTGAAAATCCCGAACTCATAGCAACAGAGAACAGATTGTTCGTTGCCAGAGGTGGGGGTGGAGGGATGGGGAAAATGGGTAAAGGTGGTCCACAGGTACAGTCATAAGATAAATGAGTTCTGAGGAGAGGGGAGAAAAAAGAAAAAATAATAAATAAGTTCTGAGGATGTAATATACAGCATGGTGACTATAGTTAACACTACTGTATTTGTATTTGAAAGTTGCTAACAGATTGTCTTAAAATTCTCATAAAAAAATTACAACTATGTGAGGTGATGAACATTTACTAAACTTATTGTAGTAATCAGTTTGCAATATTTACATATGTCAAATCATTATTTTGTGCTGAAACTAATATAAATTTATACATCAATTATATCTCAATAAAAATAGGGGTGGAGAAAGAAATAGAACATGGGAGTCTGGTGACTCAGATGTTTAATGGTATAAGATTAAGAAAGCCCTGTGTCTCTCAGTTTGAATAAATTCTTCATCTCAAGGCTTTCAGATCAGAAGACCAGAGCGAGATCCATCTGTGTTTTTCTCTCTAGATGATACTCATATACCATATCGAACTTCACTCATTTTTATTTTATATGTCTGCCTTTACTGTACCCATCTACTTTTTAAAGATGCTCAGAAAATGTACAAAAATGTGTAAGAGAGGTTCATTTTGAGTACTGATAGAGAGAATTCCAATTCAGAATTCTCCCATATCTGTAGATATTTAAATAATGTAAATAGTTATGGTAAAAAATTCCTTAAAGAAATTATTACCATTCTCAGTACTGTTCTTTTTTTTTTTTAAAACATACTTTACCGATTTTTCACAGAGAGGAAGGGAGAGGGACAGAGAGCTAGAAACATCAATGAGAGAGAAACATCGATCAGCTGCCTCCTGCACACCTCCCACTGGGGATGTGCCCGCAACTAAGGTGCATGCCCTTGACAGGAATCGAACCTGGGACCCTTCAGTCCGCAGGCCGACGCTCTATCCACTGAGCCAAACCGGTGAGGGCAGCAGTACTGTTCTTAAAAAGAGGAAAGAGTCATATGCTAAAAAGAAATTAAGGGGAAAGGTAAAGTGCCCAGCATAACAATTGGGGACCCAAAAGAAAGAATTTGACGCCTCATCTCCTTATGATTTTCTTAACCAGCTTGTTTCTGTGCATCCAACTTTTTTCATTCAATTGCAGTTGATTTTGAGTTTTTATGGGTTGGAAACTCTGTTGAGAAAATGTTGGGGATTTAAGAGGAACCTTGAAGATCATCTGGCATCGATTTTTAAACTTTTCCACTAAAGTGCTTTATTTCTTTTTAAAATATATATATATTTTTATTGATTTCAGAGAGGAATGGAGAGGGAGAGGGAAGGGAGAGAGAGAGAAACATCAATGATGATAGAGAATCATTGATCAGCTGCCTCCTGCACACTCCCTACAGGGGATTGAGCCCACAGCCCTGGCATGTGAGAATAGTTGACTGATTTGGGGGCATGTCCCAAAATGACTCAGTGCAAACTTAAAACATTTTTATCTCAATTTTAGCTTTAAAAAATACAGGGGAAAAATCATGGGCAGCCCGGCCCATGTGGCTTAGTAATTGAGTATCAACCCATGAACCAGGAGGTCAGGGTTCCATTACTGGTCAGGGCATGTGCCCAGGTTGCAGGCTCAATCCCCAGTAGTGGGTGTGCAGGAGGCAGCTGATCAATGATTCTCTATCATCATTGATGTTTCTCTCTCTCTCCCTTCCTTTCTCTAACCCATCCTATCTCTGAACTTAATAAAAACATATTTTTTAAAAATCACGGGCAATTTATGTACTTACCCATAATATTTGTATCTAGGTATGTGTATTTAGTGCTGGAAATATTTTTTCCTGCTTTTTTGTTTGGCACAAGATTTCTGGTGTTGAGCAAATATCCACATCTCTTTATATATTGTCCATGGTCCAGAAGAGGATCTTGATGGGTCATACTCCCAGAATCATAGGTTATCGGCTACTTTTGTGAGGATTGAATGATAGTGGGTGAAGGTCACCTTGCAAAGCATAATATGCCATGTAAATGTGAGTTGTTCCTTTTTTTAAATCTTAGTGTTCTTTACATCTTCAATCCTCTCAGAATTGGATCTTATGACGAAGTAAAAAATGAATAGGGGAGAGAATGATAGGATGTGGGGCAGAAGGTTTCTTGCCTTAGACCTTCTTTGACGTGATTGGCATTAGGTACAGCAAGTTAACTAACCATTGGTATCGGTGATGCTCTTGCAGGAGGGAGCACTGGCAGTTGCTGGGTAATTTGAAGACTACTGTGGAGGGTTTGGTGTCAGCCAACAGCCCCAACGTCTGGTCCAAGTATGGTGGCCTGGAACGGCTTTGCAGGGACATGCAGAGCATCCTCTATCATGGGCTCATCCATGACAAGGTACGGAGACCCTCTTTTTTGTCCAATTGGGTGAATTAGTTGTTGGAAAGAAACAGTTGCATTAAGTTGTTAGCAGGGAGAAGATGATGGTCTCTAGTCGGTGAGCCCTTGAGGGAAGGACTGTACAATATGATGACGAGGATTAAGGTCAGGACAGTCATTGGGACTTTCCTCTTAGGATTATCCTAGGAAACATCTGAGAAATATTTATGGACTATTGTCATTTTTAGAATGTCCTATGAATATCATTTTGTAGACAACTGGTTGATACTTATGAGTAGCAGTTGTAATTATAGCTTACTTTTAAAAATATAAACTTTTTGATGTTGAGTTTATTTTCCTTAATATCCGCAAACATTCTAATAAACTGTGAGTATTGAAAATGAGTAGAAGCTAATATTTAATGGTTTTTGCTTATCTTTGGCAGTTACTTCATTTGCAGTGTTTTAAGTAAGGTTTGGTCTGGATAAATTTGTCAAGTGATTCATTGGTCTGGTATCCTTCTACTTTTTAAGTATCAAACCTTGTCCTGGCCAGTGTGGCTCAGTTGGTTGGGTGTCCTCCCATGCACCGAAAAGTTGCCTGTTTGATTCCTGGTCAGGGCACATGCCTGTGTTGCAGGCTCTACCCCTAATAGGGGGCATGCAGAAGGCAGCCGAGCGATGTTTTGCTTTCACGTGGATGTTTCTCTCTCTCTCTCCCCCTTCCTTTCTCTCTGTAAATCAAATAAAAAAAAATTTATTTATTTAAAAAACATTTTTTTAATTTATTGACTTGAGGGAGAGAGAAACATTGATGTGTTATTCCACTTATTTATGCATTCATTGGTTGTCTCTTGTATGTACCCTGACTGGGGATCGAATCTGCAACCTTGACGTATCAGGACAACACTCTAACCAACTGAGCTACCCAGCCAAGGGCCAATAAAAAAGTCTTTATAAAGATAAAAAAATAAAAACCAAACCTCACAACTATGTGCATAATTGTGTATTCCCAAATACTCATGCTCTTTCCTATCAGAGCCCAGTATTTTCCCCTGGAGCTCTTTCCCCTGAGCCAAGGTTACCTTTTTTTTTTTTAATCAGAATTTATTCTCAACTAGCAGTCACATTGGAAAAGATCTAATCAGTGAATTGATATTAAGGTATTTATAGTTGATAGGATTTACTTTGCTACCCTCCCTTCTAAAAGTCTGTGTATATTACCTCTTTAAACCAATGTTCCTATTAGATTTTTTTCTTTTTTTTTTAAATATATTTTATTGATTTTTTACAGAGAGGAAGGGAGAGATAGAGAGTCAGAAACATCGATGAGAGAGAAACATCGATCAGCTGCCTCCTGCACATCTACTGGGGATGTGCCCGCAACCCAGGTACATGCCCTTACATGCCCTTGACCGGAATCGAACCTGGGACCTCTCAGTCCGCAGGCCGACGCTCTATCCACTGAGCCAAACTGGTTTCGGCTGATTTTTATTTTAAAAAATATTTTTATTGATTTCAGAGAGGAAGGAAGAGGGGAGAGAGAGATAGAAACATCAATGATGAGAGGGAATCATTGATCGGCTGCCTCCTGCATGCCCCATACTGGGGATCAAGCCCACATCCCAGACATGTGCCCTTGACTGGAATCGAACCTGGGACCCTTCAGTCTGCAGGCCGATGCTCTATCCACTGAGCCAAACCAGCTAGGGCCCTATTGGATTTTTATAATTTAGTGGGAAAGTTGGCTTAGGTTAGATTTTCTTTATTCAGAGTAAGTTCTGAAAATGAGGCTTTCTGTTTTAATTAGTTTTAAAGATGGGAATTTTTTTATCCTTTAAAGAATTGCCAAAACCGGTTTGGCTCAGTGGATAGAGCGTCAGCCTGAGGACTGAAGGGTCCCAGGTTCAATTCTGGTCAAGGGCATGTACCTGGGTTGCGGGCACATCCCCAGTAGGAGATGTGCAGGAGGCAGCTGATCGATGCTTCTCTCTCATCGATGTTTCTAACTCTCTATCTCTCTCCCTTCCTCTCTGTAAAAAATCAATAAAATATATTTTTAAAAAAAATTAAAAAAAAAAAAAAAGAATTGTTCTTAATGATCTTCATTATTAAAACACCATTCTAGGAATCTGGAGGCAACATTGTGTAGCAATCTGACAAAAGTCTTTAGAATTAGTCAGAACCTGGATTTTACATCCAGACTCATTGCTCAGGTCCTTGGGGGAAAAAAATGACATCATAGTTATAGTTATAGACTTTTGAGTCAGACTTCTCATATTTTAATCTTAGCTTTACCACTATGTGGTAAGTTATATAACTCTCTGTGCCTCTGTTTCCTCATTTGTAAAATGATGAGATAACACTGGTACCCACCTCATAGGATTGTTGTGAGCATTAAATGAGATAATACGTGAAAAGCTTTAGAAAAACATGAGAAATTATTAGTCTTAACTATTAGGTAATTGCTTTTGTCATCTGTAAAAATTAGGATAATGTTATTTATATCATAACATTTGATGGAAAGATTAAATGTAAAAGCATACAAATTTGCCTACTGACGTTCACGGCACATAGGAGGTAGTTAATAAGTGTTCCTTTTTTTTTTTTTTAACTTTCAAGTTAACTGTCTTGTAGTCCTATGGCAAAAATAATTATGAACATTGGAATTTACAAAACAAATAAGTTAACCCACTGCAATCTGCCTTCTTCCCTTACCACTGATGATCTTGGTACTAAAATTTAAGTAAAAATGACATCCATGTTATCAAATCCAATTAACATATTTCTCCTTTGAGCGCTGTCTTATGTTCTTCACTATTGACCACCATCAGGCATTATTATTTTATTATGTCATGGAGACCTCTGACTTCTGTGACCACTCCTTCTTAGTTTCTTTCCCTGGAATCTCTTCCTCCTGGATTTTAGCTTTTAATGGGGTTCTGTCTTATGTCCTTATCTCTTCTTATTTTGTTCATTTTCCTGAAGCAGTCTTATCTACTTGCATTGTTTAGGCTCACACATCTCTGCTGAACTCCAGGTCTACAAGACTAGCTGTCGGCTATATATTATCTGGCTGGCTGTCCTACAGGCTAAGCACAGTATGACCCAAAACAAACTTACATTCTCCCATGAGTTTGCCCTTCCTCCTGCTATTTTTAATACTAATTTGTGGCATTGCCAGCTACTAGGTATTCCAAGTTAGAAACTTGGGAATCATGCCAATATCTTTTACAAAACTCAGTACAAGTTTCCCAGACTGATGACCAAAATAGCTACCAGATTAGTGGCCCTGCCTTCTAGTAGCTAAAGTACCTGTGTCTTGGTAGCAAAAGGATTCTATTACTAATTTTACAATGTCATCTAGAGTAATCAGTTAACCATATTACAGGACAATTTTACCATCAGTGCCAGGAAGAGAAAATGTGCCATGATGAAATAGGGAAGTCAAAGAAATTCTCAAATAAACCATACACACACACACACACACACACACACTCACTCACTCACTCACTCACTCACTCTCACTCACTATAGGCCCTAGTGGGAAGAATAAAAACCAGAGGTTCATTTTCATTTCGCCACTGCTCTGTTCTGCCTTGTAAAGACCTAAACATTGAAGTCTGTGTCAAGGACTTGTTTTTCCCTTTCATTTCCTCCCTAAAGACTAAGGCTTTCAAAGGTTTGGGTGCTGTGTCATCAAGAAGCTATTTGCCCTTGGAGAGGGGGAGGGGTATAATGATTCATGTGGGTCATTTCTTTTGTGCTTTCATAAGGATGTGTTATGGAATGTGTATTACATATTTTTTTAATCAGCGCCTTAGGAAAGCTGTAAATGACCATTTTCTTAGAAAATCTCATTGTTTTTGACAGCCTTCATCTAGGCTGTCTTTTAGTCCTCCCATAGCAATAACAATCACTCTTTAATATTTTGGTAGAATTTATTATTTTTTTCTGTGCATTTATATGCTTTTTAAAATATTAAGATTGTACTGTATATAGCACTCCATATTTCTGTGCTTTTTAAAATATTAAGATTGTACTGTATATATCACTCCATAACTTGTTCTAAAATATTTAATTATTATTTATTTTTTTTAAAAAGTATATTTTTATTGATTTTAGAGAGAGGAAGGGAAAGGGAGAGAGAGATAGAAACATCAATGATGAGAGAGAATCATTGATTGACTGCCTCCTGCACACCCCACACTAGGGATCGAGCCTGAAAACCCAGGCATGTGCCCTGACCAGGAATTGAACCGCGATTTTCTGGTTCATGAGTCAATTGACACTCAACCACAGAGCCGCACCAGCCAGGCAATATTTAGTTCTTTAAATGGACAACACATTTATATGGTTAAAAAAACAAAAAGTATAAAACCATATCCAGTAAAATGCTTCGTTTCCTTCTGATCCCATAGGTAACTACTATTTACCAATTTCCTTCCAGAGAATTTTTATGCTTATAAAAGTAAATATGAATACATAATTTTCTTTGCTACACCTGACTTTTCACATAAATAAAAGGACACTATAACCACTATTCTGTACCTTGCTTTTCTCATGTGATATATCTTATAATTTATTTAAAATAGTTAATTCGACTGGCATGGCTCAGCGGTTGAGCATAGACCTATGAACCAGGAGATTATGGTTCGATTCCTGGTCAGGGCACATGCCCAGGTTGCAGGCTCAATCCCCAGTGCGGGTGTGCAGGAGGCAGCCGATTAATGATTCTCTGTCATCATTGATGCTTCTATCTTTCTCTCCCTCGCCTTTCCTCTCTGAAATCAATAACAATATATTAAAAATAAATAAAATTGTTAAAGAGCTTCATTCTTTCTGACAGCTGTCACTTTGTAATGTTTCATTGTATATGTATACCATAATTTATTTAACCGGTCTCCTGGTAGTGGACATTCAAATTGCTTTCAGTCATTTGCTATTAATAATAATGCTACAGTGAAGAACCTTGTATATAGGTCAGTTGGTCCTTTACTATATTCCTAGACATAGAATTGTTAGGCTAAAGGGCATGTGCTTTTCTTGTTTTTACCACCAAGTTGAAATTTGTGGTTTTGTTCATATACAAATCCTAATATATAAAAAGCCAGGGGCTGTCACGACCGAAACAACCAGACGGACGACTGAACAGCAGGCTGCATGGAGCAACAAGGCCAGCAGGGGGGTTAGTGGGAGACGACCAAACGACTGAACAGCAGGCTATGTGGGGCGACCAGGCCGGCAGAGGGGGGTAGTTGGGGGCGACCAGGCCTGCAGGGGAGGCAGTTGGGGGCAATGAGGCCAGCAGGCAGAGGCGGTTAGGGGTGATCAGGCTGGCAGGGGGGGCAGTTAGGGGCAATCAGGCAGGCAGACAGGTGAGCAGTTAGGAGCCAGCGGTCCCGGATTGTGAGAGGGATGTCCGACTGCTGAGTTAGGCCCGATCCCAGGGATCGGGCCTAACTCAGCAGTCGGACATCTCCTGAGGGGTCCCAGATTGGAGAGGGTGCAGGCTGGGCTGAGGGAATCCCCCCCCCCCCCCGTGCACGAATTTCATGCACTGGGCCTCTAGTAGAATATAATAGTCAATATTCTATGGTTTCTAAACACTTAACCACTGGTGATTCCCATAAGATGCTGTTATCCTTCATAGTTCAGGTGCATGACCTTCTGTGAAAGCCCAACTTGCTTTCCTTTCTACCCACCAAATTAATTTGTCTTTCCAGAAGTCTTGTAGGATGTTTTCTTTGTTGGCCTCTCCATGTTGCTGCTTTATTTGAAAGACTTCATTTTCTAAGTGCACAATAGTCCTTTCAATCTCATAATTCTTACTGACCAGGGATACCCAATTTGACTACATTTCTCTTAATTTAGATCCAGCTGTGAGTTGCATGTTCCTTTGCTGCCAGTTTAAATCTTGAATATGTTTCCTTAACTTCTGGAGCTCTTTCTGTGCATGTTCAATCATGTGAACTAGATTTTCATTATATATTTCCCAGGCATTGCATCCATGCTGTGACATTAGTTCTGGATTCTCAATTAGAATCGCTTGATGCTCTAACTGGGCTACAGAATTGTTTACACATTCTTTCCATGAAGCAACGACATTTTTCTGACCCGAGGAAGGGGCTGGAAGTTCATGTAGTTTTATACTAAGCAATGCAATTGGTTGACGAACAGCCAGTCTTTCAAATTTATTTCTCATTCTGTTGGTTTCAAAAGCAGAATAACACGGGTCTGTCAGGTAGTTCTTTGTAGGTTGATGTCTGTGAGTTTGTTTCTCCACCAGCCCCGCAGTCCTTCCCGCACACCAGGCACCTCATAATCTTGGTCAGAATACAGCAGTGCAGCCTCTCCAGCCACCAAACCCGTGCCCACTGTTCTTAGGTTCACCCGAGTTTTCACAAGGCTATGTGCTTTTCAGTTTTGATAGTTGTTGCCAAATTACCTTATAGCAAGTTATGTCTTTTTATACCCTCACCAATGCATGAGCATCTACCAGTAATTCTTTATACTGTTGCCAATACAGGGTGTTACTAAACTAACTATTGCCAATGTAATTGGTGAAAAGTTACGTTTCTCTTACTATGAAAGATGTTTATAAGAGCCCTTCAATTTTTTTTTTCTGTGGATTTTTTCTATTTCCCCCCATTTTCCTTAGATTTTTAGTTTATTAAGAAAATTAGTGGTGAGCATACTGTGAAAAATACAGATGATATATGATAGAATTATACACTTGAAACTTATATACTGTGTTAACCAATGTCACCCCAATACATTTAATTTAATAAAAAAGAAAATTAGTCCTTTGTCTGTAATGTGAGTTATAAATACTTTTTTCCTAGTTTGTCTTTTGACACTCTTTTTAAATCTGCCCCTAAGGATATTTTCTCTATTGATTTTTTTTCTTTTTCTTTTTTTTTTAGAGAGAGAGAGTGAAGGGGAGGGAGGAAGGGGGAGAGAGAAAGAAAAATAATTTATGCGAGACCTCTAACCACCCAGCCAGGCCTATATCATTTTTTTATAACAGGAAAAGCCTTCTTATACTTCGTGATCTGAATCATTAGCTGATTGATTTATTAAACGGTGGTAAGATATATCACTCAAACATTTTGTTTTAATTCAAAACATCTAAAATTGCATTTATTCAATAGTCTTTGGCTATAGGGCAAAAACCAAATCAATATATTTTATTGATTTCAGAGAGGAAGGGAGAGGGAGAGAGAGATCGAAACATCAATGATGAGAAAGAATCATTGATCACCTGCCTCCTGCATGCCCCCTACTGGGGATTGAGCCCACAACCCAGGCATGTGCTCTGACCAGGAATCAAACAGTGACCTCCTGATTCATAGGTCGATGCTCAACCACTGAGCCATGCTGGCCAGGCAGCATAATTTTTAATGTGTATATAATATTACATGCGTGAATGTACTACCCTAATTTTTTAATCAGTACCATACTGATAAATGTTCAAGTTGTTTACATTTCGTATTTTTTGCTATTATAAAAATACTGAACATTCATTTAAAATTTTATTTACAGAAATTTAAAATTTATGCCTCTATCTCTTCCTTTTTGATATGTATACTTGTGCTTTTATACATTGAAGACATTTTTTAATTAAAAAATCCAATATTCTTACTTCTTTTTTCTCTTGTGGGATGTATAGGGTTTTTTTTCCCCCCTCCTCTTCCTTCTTCTTCTCCTCTTCCTCCTCCTCCTCTTCCTTTTCTTCAAGTTCTCCTCCTCCTCCTCCTCCTTCTCCTCTTCCTCTTTTTTATTTAGCTCTTTAATTCAGCTGGAATTTATTTTGGCCTATAGTTTGTGTAGAATGCCTAAATTTATCTACTTTTTACTAGCCAATTTTTCTTTTCTACTGATTTCCCCCAAAAGTGGTTTATTAAGTGAACCTAACATTTTTTTAATAGACTTTATTTTTTAGAGCAGTTTTAAGTTCTTAGCCAAATTGAGCAGAAGGTACAGAGATTTCCCATAAACTCCCTGCCTTCTCTCATGTATAGCCTCTCCCATTCTCAGCATTCCCCACCAGAGTGGCACATTTGTTACAACGGATGAACCTGCATTGATACATCATTATTATCCAAAGTGCACAGTTTACATTAGGGTTCACTCTTAAACAGTCTATGGTTTGGACAAATTTTTAATGACATGTCACTACCCTTTTAGTGGCATATGGAGTAGTTTCACTGCCCTAAAAGTCCTCTGTGTTTCACCTATTCATCCTCTCCATCCTACCCCCACTCCAAAACCTGGTAGCCACTGTCTTTTTACTGTTTCCATAGTGTTTTGCCTTTTCTAGAATGTCATATAGTTGAAATTATAAGGTATGTAGTCTTTTCAGATTGAATTCTTTCATTTAGTAACATGCATTTAAATTTCCTCCATGCCTTTTTGTGGCATGATAGCTCATTTCTTTTTAGTGCTGAATAACATTTCATTGTCTGACTGTACCACTATTTATCTATTTATTTGCCTTTCAACTATTTAATACTTATTACACACATAGACACTTTACCAACAGGTATCGTTCTCACTTTATAAATGAAAAGTTCAAGTCAGGTAATGGCCCAAAGGCCTCTAAGTGTTGGTGCTATCTCTTGCGTGCTTTCTTCCCCAGACCTTGATACCCTAACTGCTAGAACCTGTTAGGGAGGTTTTTGAAGTAAAGGTAGGGAAGTAGAGATGCCAAAGGACCTACACTCAGTCCAGAAGACAAAAGTACTTGTGGACATTTTAATGAACTTCCCTCCCTGTAGCTTCAAGCTACCAGGACACAAGCCCCACCAACACCCTTCGTCTTCTCCTCAGCTCTTCTGCTGAAGAACTTGGCCTTCATACTGACAGGCTGCTTTGGGAGCTTTCCCTTCCCCAGAACTTTGTAGTAGCCTGATTCCACCACATCAATGATATGAGCAGCTCCAGTCTTGCTTTTGGTAGCATTTACCTGGGTCTGCTCACTGACCAGGGTCCACAGTTTATCAAGGTTGACAGTTGGGCAGAAGCTCTGGTTCCTCTTTAAGTGCTAATGCCTCATACCAATTTTCCCAAAGTCAGCTGGGTGATATTTGTCGAAGTTGATCCTGTGATGATGCAAGCCACCAGCATTACCGCGGCTCCCCCCCTCCCGCCATGCTTCCTGTGCTTGCCGATGCCGCTGTGGCCGTGGCTCATGTGGCCCTGAAGTTTTCGGGTCTTCCTCAGTCTGGATGGCATGTCGGTGGCCGAGATGCAAGAGCACCACCGTTTATTCATCCATTGCTTACTGAGGGACATTTCTATTGCTTCCAGGTTATAATAATTATGAATACATCTGCTATAAACATCTGTGAGTAGGTTTGTATGTGGACATAAGTTTTCAGCTCCTTTGGGTAAATAACAAGGAGTGTGATCACTGGACCATATGGTAAGAGTACGTTTAGTTTTGCAAGAAACTACCAAACTGTGTTCCAGAGTGGCTTTAACATTTTGCATTTCTACCAGCCGTGAATAAGGGTTCCTTTAGCTTTAAATCCTTGCCAGCATGTGATGTTGGCATTGACCTGGGTTTTGACCATTCTAATAGGTATATTGTAGTATTGTATTGTTTTAATTTGATTTCCCTGGTGACATGTGATGTAGTGTATCTTTTCATGTGTTTATTTACCATGTGCATATTTTCTTTGGTGAGGTGTCTGTTAAGGTTTTTGGCCCATTTTTAAAGTCAAATGATTTGTTTTCTTATTGTTGAATGGTGGAGAGATAACGGTAGAAAACAGATTATTTTCATTATATAACCTTCGATGTCATATGTACAAATTGTTCAAAAGAACAATTACAATAATTTTAAACAGCTATCCTTTAAAAAGGTGAACATGTATATGTATTCCTTTTATTGCTGCTGAGAACTTCTGTTGAGACAAAGGAAGGTTGTGCTTTTTAAAAATATATATATTTTATTGATTTTTTACAGAGAGGAAGGGAGAGGGACAGAGAGTTAGAAACATCGATGAGAGAGAAACATCTATCAGCTGCCTCCTGCACACCCGCTACTGGGGATGTGCCTGCAACCAAGGTACATGCCCTTGACCGGAATCGAACCTGGGACCCTTGACCGGAATCGAACCTGGGACCCTTCAGTCCGCAAGCTGATGCTCTGTCCACTGAGCAAAACCAGTTAGGGCAGGAAGGTTGTGCTTTTATCTCTCTTTGAATGTCAATACCAGAACTAGATTTGGTCCAAAATGGTAGTGATTTGTTTACCATGTGTGTTCCCACAGCAGGTGTGCTGCCGCCAAACTGATTACTGGCAATTTGTGAAAGATATCCGCTGGCTGAGTCCCCACTCAGCCCTTCATGTGGAGAAGGTAAGAGATGAAGGTAACCCCGAGGCTTCATTGTTTGATGTTCTGCTTGAGGAGTCTCCTAGAATAGAAGGATGGTGTGTGTCGAGTTTCTTATAACCGAGGAGAGGAAATTATCCCTTCAGGACTGATTTGAAGGGGAGGATTATTTGCTTTAAAAAATAAACTTTGCAAACCCATTGTTCTGGCCACTTTCTCTTATTTGGGGAAGGGGTGTAAAAGTTTTGTTTTTTTCAAAAGATCTGCATATATGGGATCAGAGTGAAGCTTTTCAAAATCCAGGATATATGGTATATGTTAAGAGGTTCCCTGAAGTGGTCGGGGAAAGTAGGACTGAAATTTTAATAACTGTTTAAGAAGATGAGAATACAACAATTAGAAAGAAATGTGAGGTTTCTGAAGGCCAGTGTCAAATGGAGCCAAACATGTTCCTATCAGCTTTGGCTACCATCATAGCATTCTACTCTTCTATCCTCTCAGCTCATCATCGTAACCCCGATTTCTAGTCAGGGGAACAAAGCCGGAGGAGGTTAGATGACTTTGCCAGAGTTACACAGCTAGTTCCAGATCAGTCTCTGCCAAATTTATGTATCTATTGATTTAACTCTTTCTTATGGAAAAGTTTTAATATATACAAAATTAAAGAGAATAGTGTAATGAACTCCAAAATATCCACCACCCATCTTCAATACTTAGTGATTCATGGCCAGTCTTATTTCATGTATATCCCACCCACTGCCAGATTCATTGTTGAGATGATGTTGGGAAAAGTAACTTGTTTTATTTATTTTTATTTTTTATTTTATTTATTTATTTATTTATTTTTTAAAATATATTTTATTGATTTTTCACAGAGAGGAAGGGAGAGAGATAGAGAGTTAGAAACATCGATGAGAGAGAAACATCGATCAGCTGCCTCCTGCACATCTCCCACTGGGGATGTGCCCGCAACCCAGGTACATGCCCTTGACCGGAATCGAACCTGGGACCCTTCAGTCCGCAGGCCGACGCTCCATCCACTGAGCCAAACCGGTTTCGGTTATTTTTTATTTTTTAAAATATATTTTATTGATTTTTTACAGAGAGGAAGGGAGAGGGATAGAGAATTAGAAACATCAATGAGAGAGAAACATCGATCAGCTGCCTCCTGCACACCCCCTACTGGGGATGTGCCCGCAACCAAGGTACATGCCCTTGACTGGAATCGAACCTGGGACCCTGCAGTCTGCAGGCTGACGCTCTATCCACTGAGCCAAACCAGTCAGGGCTAATTTATTTTTTTTAATGTGTTTTTATTGATTTCAGAGAGGGAGAGAGAGATAGAAACATCAATGAGAGAGAATCATTGATTGGCTGTCTCCCACACCACCCCCACTGGGGACTGATTCTGCAACCCTGGCATGTGCCCTGACCGGGAATTGAACCGTGACCTCCTGGTTCATAGGTCAACACTCAACCACCGAGCCACACTGGCTGGGCAGTAACTTGCTTTTTTGTGTTTTTTTAAAAATATATTTTATTGATTTTTTTACAGAGAGGAAGGGAGAGGGATAGAGAGTTAGAAACATTGATGAGAGAGCAACATCAATGAGAGAGCAACATCGATCAGCTGCCTCCTGCACACTCCCCACTGGGGACATGCCTGCAACCAAGGTACATGCCCTTGGTCAGAATCGAACCTGGGACCCTTCAGTCTGCAGGCCGACACTCTATCCACCAAGCCAAACCGGTTAGGGTTAGTAACTTGTTTTTAAATGGAAAGGGAATCAAATAACAAGGATAGGTCTTACACTATCCTTTTTTATGAAGAAGAGCCCAGAGCCCAATGATTTTTTTATGGAGATTTTTTTGTCTTCACTTTCCCCACCAAACCCCCCTCTAATTTTCTTTATAAAATACATTGCTATAGTCCTTTACTCTTAGAAGCTGCTTGAAATGACCATCCATCCTGTTTTTGCACTGATCCTGGCCTGAGACCTTGCTTTCAGAAACAGCCAAGCAGAAGGAGGTTCCAAATAGAGAATGCTGTGGCTAGAGGCCAAAAGAGGTTTCTCTTTGGTGGCATTTTTCTAGATTCTTTCCCCCAGGTCTTTGTTGCATCCTTTTCTGAAGGCCGTCTGAAATAGAGGACTCTGTGCGAGAAGGAAAAGATCAAGTTTACCCTTCTTCTGAGCACCCCAGAAAAGATGCTTCTTTGGAGTTAGCACATAGAGACAGATGTAGGAGCTTTCTTTTCTCTAGGAACTGCCTATTAGGTTTTAACTGCTTAGCCCCGCTCCAGTGGCCCAATCCAGCAGTGGAGCCATTAATCCCTTCCTTCCCTCTCCTTCCTCAGTAACCTGTAGATGCTAGCTGGAGGAAAAATGCCTGTGATTGCCTCCTTTTAACCTGTCTCAATTTAGTTCTCAGGTCTTCAGGCCTCAGTCTTGCTGTGTTTTTACCTGTATACATGGTTTGACTCATGCCTTTTTTGCCTCCTAGTTCATCAACTTGCACGAGAATGGCCAGAGCAGCACTGACGGCGTGAATGAGCGTGTCATTGCAGAGCTGTGGCTGCAGCACAGCCTGCAGTGCCACTGCCTCTCCGCTCAGCTCCGACCTCTGCTTGGGGATAGACAGTATATCAGGAAGTTCTACACAGGTAGGCAGAGGTCACGTGGCCAGGACTGTGGCATAGATTCCCTCATTGTTTTCCACTTTACCCTTCCTTAAAAGACTCTTACCCAAGGTCTCATATTTTACTTGATGCCATAGAGATTCTAATAAGAAACATGTAGCCAGTCTTCTCTCTCACTTCCTATGTAATACACAAACGTATTCCCCTACTCCCGTACACACAAACCAATAAGAACAACTGCTACTGACTGAGAGTTTCTATGTTCCAGTCACTGTTACATACTTTTTATACATTACTTTTTAACAACAGCCCTGAAAGTTGGGTATTAATATCCCTGTTTTCCAATCAGGGAAGTAGAGTTCAAGAAGGTTAGGTAACGTGGCCAGAGCCACCCAGAGCCAGGATTAGAATCTGGGTCATTCTGAGTTTGAAGCCTCTTGTCCTGGCCTCTCTCCTATACTAGACATTACTTAGCCCAGTGATGGCGAACCTTTTGAGCTCGGCGTGTCAGCATTTTGAAAAACCCAAACTTAACTTTGGTGCCGTGTCACATATAGAAATTTTTTGATATTTGCAACCATAGTAAAACAAACTTATATTTTTGATATTTATTTTATATATTTAAATGCCATTTAACAAAGAAAAATCAACCAAAAAAATGAGTTCGCGTGTCACCTCTGACACGCATGTCATAGGTTCGCCATCACTGACTTAGCCTCTCCTGTACTTTATTTGTTTCTGGCCCCGCTTCTCTCCACAGTGGCCTGATTCTGCTCAAGTCATGTTTGCCTTTTCCCTCGCTCCTTTCCTGAGCTTCTCCCGGGGCCATACAGAGAAGCGAAGGACTCCCTATTGGCTCCCTCACTAGTTGTTTCTCTCTCCCCAGATACTGCTTTTCTGCTAAGCGATGCCCACGTCACAGCCATGCTGCAGTGCCTAGAAGCAGTGGAACAGAACAACCCCCGCCTGCTCGCCCAGATTGATGCGTCCATGGTAAAGGGGGAAAGGAATTATCTTTGTTTATGCTGGCCTCCTAGGCCTCCCCAGGATGCAGCCCTCTGTAGCCAGCTGTTTCCTTACTTAGTTGTAAACTTAAAGGCTTTCATTAAAACAAACAAACAAACAAACAAAAACACTTG
This sequence comes from Myotis myotis, assembly GCF_014108235.1. Lineage (NCBI taxonomy): Eukaryota > Metazoa > Chordata > Mammalia > Chiroptera > Vespertilionidae > Myotis > Myotis myotis. The sequence goes on from NW_023416324.1 coordinate 162,734,397, forward strand.
GAAAAGAAGGGGAGGTACTGTTAAGCACCTATCGAAGTAAAAGTCTAAGTTTAGGTCTGTCTGAGAAGGGAGGTGTCTATTTTTTTAAACTGTTTTAAAAATCCTTAGTTTGAGTAAGCACCTCCTTAAAGGCAGGCTTGTTAAAGCACTGGGAGAAGAGGGATGATTTTGAATCAGGAGGAGGATTTATAGCATCAGACCTAATATGGTCTAGTATTATACTGGATCATTTTTGTCTTTGAAGCATAAAGAAAATTTTGTTGCTTGATGTTGCTTATTATTAACTCTCTAGTGCACTTACCCCAACACTAATATCAGTGCCTCCGCTAGAATGGAATCATAGTCCCTACTTCTTTTAAGGAGGTATCCCCTACCTTTCCTGGTTTTAAAATGTTTATTCTTAGTTACCATACTATGTATGTGCCAGGCATGGTGCTATGCACAGTTCATACATCATCTCACTTAATCATCACAACTCTCTAAGGTTGCCATTAATCTCACTTTATAAAGGAGGCCACTGAGGGTAGAGTAAATAAATCATTTGCCCAGAGTTTGGAGCAAATAGCTTATAAGTGATAGGACCTGGATTTGAACCCTGGTCTGACTTCTGACTCCATGTGCATAGCAGTACAAGCCTGCTACCAACGGCCAGCTTCTACCAGGGTTTCCGTAGTGCTTAGTGCCTCTCTGAGAACCTCTATCCTTGACTCTTGACTCTGACACTTTTCTTTTTCTTTTAGTTTGCCAGAAAGCATGAGAGCCCACTGCTGGTGACAAAGAGCCAGAGCCTGACAGCTCTGCCTGGTTCCACATGTACTCCTCCAACCAGCTCCGCTCAGCATTCCTATTTTGGGTCCTTCTCTAGCCTCCACCAATCCGTACCCAACCACGGCCCAGGTATGGGAGCAGGACAGGGTAGCTATGACATGTATTCCTAGACTGGAAAGAAGAAGACTTTGTGGGTGCTCACAAGCTGGGTCTAGATAGAGCCTTGAGTTGGTGTAGTTTGTCAAACTTCATGTCTTAATAGTGGAGATCTTAAAAAGGTGTATAGCAACTAGCCTAAGGTAATTCAGTAGAATCGTTAAAGTAACAGAGGAAAGAGAGGTGGTTTTAGAGTCCCCTGTGTTTCTAATCTTCATTGCCAAGAATGCATTTCAATAATAATAGCCAACGTGTATTGAATGCCTACCACGTGCAGGGCTCTGTTATAATCAGTTTATATGTATTATCTCATTTGATCCTCAAAATAGTCCTATGAGGTAAATGTTGTTATTGCTCATTTCAGATGAGGAATGCATCTTAATAAGCCATGGAGTCACTGTCTCAAGAGCTCATTCTCTTGACTTAGCTGCTTCTAAGTAATTTTTTACTCACCTTAAATGACTTACCTTTTCTAAGGTGACGCCATGTGTTCTGAGCACTATTAATGACAGGGAGTTTGAACCTTAGTTGTGGAGAAGCCCTTCACATATACCAAAGGCTTCCAGGTCACCTTTCCTTTCCCTTTCTTTTTATATCCTAGAAAGAAGATCTACTTCCTTTTCTCTCTCCGGCCCTCCCCGGAAACCTCAAGAAAGCAGAGGGCACATTTCCCCAGCAAAGGATGAAACCATCCAAGCCCCTCTTCTTCCAGTCTCTGCATTAGCCAGGGATTCCCCTTCAACTCCAAATGAGATGAGCTCCAGCACTCTGACCAGCCCCTTAGAGTCATCCTGGGTCAGCAGCCAGAATGATTCCCCAAGTGATGCCAGTGAGGGGCCCGAGTACTTGGCCATCGGCAACCTGGACTCCCGAGGCCGGACCGCCAGTTGTCAGAGTCACAGCAGCAATGCTGAGAGCAGCAGCTCCAATTTGTTCTCCTCCAGCAGTTCCCAGAAGCCAGCTTCTGCTGCTTCTTCCCTAGTGGACCAAGAGGGAGGTGGGCAGAGCCAGCTGTCCAGTGTCCCTCGCAGGTCCAGCTTCTCAGAGGGACAGGCACTCACTGTCACCAGCGGAACAAAGAAGAGCCATACTCGCTCCCACTCGGATACCAACATTGTCTCCAGAGGAGCCCCAGGTAATGCTCATCACCAGTCCCTAGTTAGGAAGGTGGTTTCCTGAATTTTTCTTAGGGCGGAAGGATCTTCAAATGGCAGAAAGAGAAGTTATGCTTCTAACAAAAGAGAGAAGTTTGTAATCTAATAGGGTTACCCAAGGCATCTCTCTCAGAATATTTATGTTTGTTCCTTTATACATTGCTAAATAGGAAATGCTTTCCTGGATTCTTTCACTAGTTCTTTAGCATCAGAGCATACACAGTGTGACTCATCACAGTTTGAGTTTTAAATGTATCCTTCAGACAGAGGGGAAGTACTAATAAGTTTTAAAAATAATCCCATTAAATTCCTCCCCTTCCTGTGATTCCTGAGTAGTTTGGTCAGCATGTATTATCAACATGAGAGAGGCCACGTGATACTAGGGTTTCCTTATTGAAACTAGGGATGAAGTGGGTTTGGGGTGATGTGACCTAGTAAACAAGTAGGCGGGGCAGACTGTGCATCACTGATTCCAGTTGAAAGGCCGTCAGGTAAGGAGGCCTGGCCACTGAGACCTCCCTCACACAAACACCAGCAGAGAGGGCTGTAGGCACAGGGAAGGTGGGTCTCATTGCTTTTGCCATCTTCCTGCCACCATCTCTCCGGGGTTGTTGGTGTCTGGCAGGCTTTGGTTGGGTTTCATTTGTAAGAGGATTTCCATTGTGCTTAAAGCCAGTTCTGAGTGGGAAAACCCCAGAAATAAAATATAAAAAAATCAAAGACAAAAAAAAGGATTTCCTTTAGCAACTAGAGCTGCCATTGATTTCTCTTTGTAATTTCTAGGAAGGTGAGAGCTAAGGCCCTCATCTGAAACGTCTCAATAGCAAACTTTTGTCCCTATTTTCCTGTCAAAAACATGGTTTGGCTTATTGGAACTCTTTAGAAAATAAACTCCAAGTCAAAGCCTGTCTTCGCACAAGCTGTTTTAGATGTGAAGAGCGCTTGGGTTAGAGTCTCCATTCACATCTCCTGCGGTGGGCCTGGTGTCCACTACATGCCAGGCAACTGGTCTTTGAGCATGTAATACTTCCCTGTCCTCATTCTTGAATCCACTTGGATTCCAGAAATCACGGTAACCTGCACTGGAAAGGGAGCGAGAGAAAACCCAGGCAGAGGGATCTGAGGGAGTGTGGGTCATGTGCAGCTTCTTGTACAAGTCATCCCTCCTTCAGCATATGGGTTCCCTCTTGGGATTAAAATCCCCACCTGGCTAGATAGAAGGACACTCTTTTTCTCACTTTCTCTATTCTCATTTCCTCGACCTGGACTCTCTGCACCTGTCTGTCTGCGTACAGGAGGCCCCAGGAATATCACCATTATAGTTGAAGATCCCATTGCAGGTTTGGGAGCCAGCCCTCCTCCTTTCTGTGTACCACCTCCTCCTGCTGCTCCTCTGTCACCAGTGTGCTTGGTTCAGAACCTCCTTTTCCATTCTGGTGTCAAGTCAAGTCTGGCTAGTCTGGTCCTGCTGTGATGCTTGGACCTGTGTGTAAAACTACACCAATGTTTTGCATAATGTGTTTTCGGCCCACCACTTCCAAATACTTCATTCAGTCTCCCAGCTGCTCTGGAAGGCAGAGTCAAGACTTGTCAGTCCTGTTTGTCCAAAGACGAAACTGAAGCTGCTATATTGTCTAAGGCATCTTGATGAAACTGGCAGACTTTTTCTTATAACTGAGTACTTAAAACAGCTTTCTTTAATTTCCTTGAATTAACACCAGAATGGGTCTTCTTCCCTTTCTGTGGTCTTGGATGTGGATGCATGCGTTTGGCCGCTCCTGTTTCCCTTTTCTGTCACCCGTCTTCCTTCCTTTATCGGGTTCTCCCCACCCCTCATTCCAGCCATTGCAGAGGATTTTTCTAGTGACTTGGTCTGTTTCTTTGGTTGTCACAGTATGTTCAAACTGAATATTGTACCATAATGCATGGAGATATTAAACTGGAATGTGTCAGCAAAACAGAGTGGTGAGGGAGGACTGAAAACCATGTTCTCCTGGTAATGGGTAAAGCCCCTGGGTATGTTAGCTTGGAACAGATCAGGTTAAAGAGGAGTAAGTCTGTGAGACCATTGTTTAAAGGAGCATTGTTCCTAAGGAGATGAGAAAGTGTAAGAGGGCATTTCAAGTGACAGATTTCATTTCCAGTTGAACGGGCTAGCATCAGGATGTATGTAGAAAGCTCAGTAAGCCAGCCGGATGGCCTTTACGTATTGTAAGGAAATAGGGTGCTGGTGTTGGAGTTTATGTGTTCACTGAGTTTGACTGGGGACCTCAGAGGCCCTTCCCAAGTCCTGGTTTGTTAACAGGGCATCGTGGGAACTGCTGGTTTTTGCTTCAGTTCAGTAGTGAGGAGCAGAGCCCACTGCCAGGACCCCGGGAAATCTTAGAGGCCCAGGAGAACACACGTCATCTCTCACCACGTAGTAGCATATTTTGTGAGGGGAGCAGCTGACCAGTTGGCACCGTCTGTCAGGGAAATGGGTTGGATGCAGCTCAGTCATTCATCCTCCCTGAGCATACAGCTCGTTTCTCAGGCGCCCACCTGCTTTCCCGCCTGCTCTTCCTTCTGTGACACTGGAATTCTGTTTCCCTTCGGAGAATATCAGTCTTCTCATTTCCTGCGAGCCCTGCCTGCTGCTGTTTCTCCACTCCCAACTCTCACTGTCCCTTGAAAACTTCTATCCATGCACTTCATACTTTGCCAGCTTTCTCTTAAAACCCCCCTCTTCCTTCTCCAGTAAGGCTGGGCCTCCAGCCCTTTTGTTCCAGGCATCCTCCTTGCTTTCTCTAGCATTGTCTTGGTGCTTGTGTTAAGGACATTGCTGGATTTCGTTTTGCTGTTCTGCCCATTCAGGAATGGGTTAAATTTGTAAATAGAACACATTTACATTTCAGGTTGAAGGGAAGCCATAGTCTCGTATTTCCTTAGTGAATTTAACCCTTCTGATATTATTTAAAACCTCGTGTCATGGTATTAGTAAAGTTTCAATGTGCTTATACTTTGTTTTACGAATTGAAGACAGTTTTATAAATTGGTTTGTCAAGAGGATAGATACTTAGGGAACATTTGGTAAGAACAGAGGACTGAATTCATAAATCCACTTTCATTTGATTTATTTTTCCCCTTTGTGTTTCATTCTGGGTCCCGTTTTTTCTCTTTTCCCCTTGGAATATACCGATTTCCCATGTGTCCCTGCATTCTTGGACTGTTCCCTGTTGGTGTGCCACCTCTCTCCTGTTTGGGAGGGCATCGGGAATGGGAGCAGTTAAATGTTGAAAAGCCAGACTTGGAAATGTAACTGTTGCTCATATGTGTGTGTTTTTACTCCTGGTGGCCACTGACACTAGAATCCTGCAATGATAAGTCGAAGTTGAGAGGCCCCTTGTCCTACTCTGGCCAAAGCAGTGAAGTCAGCACACCCAGCTCTCTGTACATGGAGTATGGTGAGTACTAGGAAGGCAGGGCTGCAATTGTGTCTTTGCTCTCCCCTTGTGCCTGCTACAGTCTGAGCTGTGTGGCTCGTCTCAGCTCTGTGAAGGGTACCCACAGACAGTGTCTCTCTCCCTTCCATCAGTTCAACCCCTGTGCCAGAAATCACACTGCCCCCCGTCTCTCGGCTCCTCTCTGACCTAGCGGTCCCACCCCCTCTTATGCTCCGGGTGTCATCACTAGGAATGTCTGTCCAGCCAGATGGAATGGCTCTCTGAGTGGCTGAGAGGGCCCTTGAAAAGAGGCCTTTGAGTGTCTGGGCTTAATTACCAGAAGATGAGCTCCACATGGAAATCAGCCGTAAGAAGAAGCCAGTTGTTTCCTTGTCTGATTGTCAGCACAGGTTCTTGTTTTCCTTTTTTGTGTGGGGTAGGAGAGCGAGTATGTCATCTTAAATTTAGGTGGTAAAAGAATTTTCTCCAGGCGCTTTCCATTCCATCATTCTTTAACCAGGAGGCTTTGTGCTGTGGGATTTGAAATTCAGAGGAATTCCTTTAGAAGGTAGATATCTTTTTTTCCAACCTGTTACGCGGGAAAACTCAAGACTATCATTAATGGTAAAAACATCAGACTTCTTGAAGAAGCATGACTGTCAAACAGATTTGCTTTTCAAAGCAGAGCTTTTCATATTCACATTCCATTTGCCCACAGAGGGTGGACAGTACCTATGCTCAGGTGAAGGCATGTTCCGAAGGCCATCAGAAGGACAGTCCCTTATCAGCTACCTGTCCGAGCAAGACTTTGGCAGCTGTGCAGACCTGGAAAAGGTGAGGAATCTAAAGAATCTAAGAGCTCTTGAGTCAGGAGATCTGAGGGGCGGCGGTGCCATTTGTTCTATTTTTTTTTTTTTTTATGTTAATCCTCATCTGAGGATATTTTTCCATTGATTTTTAGAGAAGGGGGAAAGACAGAGAGAGAGAAGCATCAATGTGAGAGAGACATATTGATTAGTTGCCTCCCACAGGCATCCGACTAGGTCGGGGGATTGAGCCTGAAACCCAGGTATGTGCCCTTGACTGGAATTGAACTGGGGACCCTTCAGTCTGAGGGCCAATGCCCTATCCACTGAGCCAAACTGGCTAGGCCACCATTTGTTTGAAAGAGGTCTTGGGGCACACTGCAGTAACATAAGTATAGACTATAGAAAAGGTAAGTTCACAATAAAGATAAGCTCAGCAAATTCTATCTCTGGAGAACTCTTCAGGGAGTTGTGCTCCTCATCAAGTCCAGAAATATTATTGATTTTGTCTTAGAAGCTGCCATGGACAGAGAAGGATTGAATTTGAGCCACCTGCTTGTTGTTTCCTTGACCTGGAACCTGAGGGAAAAACTCTTTCCAGAGCCAACTTCTATATTTTGTTCTAAAGCTCAGCTAGCCTATATAATAAAGAGTTAATATGCTAATTAGACCTAAAGGTGGAACGACCTTCCGGACAACCTTCCGGACCAACCAGTGGGCGGGGCCACGGGGCCTCGAGGTAGCTGGGGCTGCGAGGGCTGAGCCCCTTGCACGAATTTCGTGCCTTGGGCCTCTAGTGTAATAAATAATGTTCCTGTAGAATTTTAAAGCTTACAAATTATAGCACTTTATGTTGAGACATCACATTTAACTTAATACTCTGTGTACCACTGTATGGCTTTAGGAAAGACCCTGATAGGAAATGTAGGACTCTGCTCTGTCATATTTTTATGTGGAAAATAGGACCGGAAGGCCAGACATGAACAGGTATGAGAGCAAAGAGAATGTAGAACAGGTTTTCTGGTCATCAGCTGTCCTTATAGTAGAATCGCGCATTTCCCCTGGCTGTTTGGAAGAACAGTAGCGTGTGCCTTGGAAGCTTTCCTTCCGACCGTGTAATCAGTGGGGAGTTTAATACTTCTAACCCCTTGCTGAACAACTTCTTTGGTGCTCTCCTTCCCCCAGGAGAATGCCCACTTCAGTATCTCAGAGTCCTTGATTGCTGCCATTGAATTAATGAAGTGCAACATGATGAGCCAGTGTCTGGAAGAGGAGGAAGAGGAGGGGGAAGACAGCGATAGAGAGATCCAGGAACTGAAGCAGAAGATCCGCCTTCGCCGCCAGCAGATCCGCACCAAGAACCTGCTCCCTGGGTACCAGGAGACCGAGCATGGAAGTTAGTGAGGCCCGGAATACCTCTCTTCTTGCCTCTTCCTGCCTCAGGAGAACTTGGTGCCTCCTGGGTTTTCTTTTCTGTCTTAACTTGAGAGGTTATCACCAAGCCAAGGGTTCCTCTTCTGTCAGAAAAGATTTTCTAGGTTTTATTTTTTTCTACCAGACCAGAGTCCGAGACTTCATCCATTTCCTACCTCAAAAATATCTTCCAAAAAATAGATTTCTGATAGGAGGAGAGCTAAGACCGTTGGCCCCAGATTCCCTTCCCAGATAATAGTACCTACTATTTACATGAAACTTTATAAACTTCATGAATGAAAGATCGGCCAGCAAACAGAACCAGTTTCCACCTCCCCAGCATCTGTCCCAGGGCTGTGTTTACTTCTCCGCTGACGTCATACCAGGTCCCTTTTGTTGTGACCCCCAAAGAAGTAGAAGACGTTTTTCTGTCCTGTTCATTTCCTCCTCCCCTTGTTTTGATGTTAACAGGCTTTCGGGTCACTTCCAGCAGCTCCCAGTTCAGCTCCCGTGATTCCACACAGTTCTCTGACTCTGGCTCCGCTGATGAGGTTGATGAATTTGAAATCCAAGGTAAGGAGTGGCACTTTGTTTCAAGGGCGCTTTCATTACCGGTTTCTTTTAATTTTGAATTATAGGCTGAGAAGTTTTCCCTAAGTAGTGATCTTCAGCATGGTCCATGGTGGAATGTTCTGGGTTATTGTAAGGGACAGCCTCTCTTGCTGAAAACAAAACCCCTCTTAAATTTAAGCAGAAAAGAATACCGAAAGGAAGTGTTGCGGGTGGAGTGGACTGGTCGTTGAAGTCACCTGGTGCTTCTTCCTCCATTGCACCTTTCTTTTTTTTCTTCTTCTTCATTTTAAATATATTTCTTTATTGATTTCAGAGAGAAAGGGAGGAGAGAGAGATAGAAACATCAATGATGAGAGAGAATCATTGATTGGCTGCCTCCTGCTTGCCCCGTACTGGGGATTGAGCCCGCAACCCAGCACGTGCCCCTGGCCGGAATTGAACCCGGGACCCTTCCAGTCCGCAGGCTGACGCTTTATCCACTGAGCCAAGCCGGCTAGGGCTGCACCTTTCTTTTGGATTCTCCCTTGGATTCCTCCTGCTAAGAGCCTCGGGCTGGCCCATACCTATATGAAATTAGCATCCTATTCTCTTGTATTCGATAACACAACTGAAATTGTTTCAAAGTGTTTAAAAGGAGCTTTATTATCCTAAGAGAAAAGAACAGAGTCACTGAGTGGGGAGGGGAAGCAGAAAAGGAAAAAAATTACGTTTATAAAGTAGAGCTTTATTTCCTGTCCTCCCAGTGACAAATTGCTTAGCAAAATCACAAACTTTTATTTGTTTGTTTTGTTAATCCCCACCCAAGGATAACAGATATCTGAATAGAGAAGGGGAGGGTTATAATCTGGGAAGGCAGTTGTTAAATTAGGTTAACCTATGATTAATGGGTTCATTCATTTCTGCAAATCATAGATTTCTTTGAGTTTCCATCAGTGCAACAAACAAACAAAAAACAGCAGTTCAGGGACATAGCTTTCTCCCCATGGCTGAAACCAAGTAATTTTCTTATAGACGGTGAATTGTACCTGTAATTCTCCATTGTAACATGATGATGAATAGATAGATCTTTTATCGAATGAGGCTTTGATTTCCTGTTTACACTAATCCAGAGAACCATTCACCTGCACAGACCTCTTGGTGTGGTAGCTGGGTTTCTTCCCCATTCAGAAATAGAATTTTTACTCATACTTTTCCAGGTTTCAGGGAAATTTTTCTTCTGTATTCGCCTTAATATATCTGATTTCTATTCATGACAGTAGTAGTCACTTAAAACTCATTTTTTTTTGCTTGTATGTGGTTTTCCAACAGTGATTCTCCAGTTCTCTGACACCAGCTCTGAGTGTCCTACAATTCAGTTCTAACACTAACTTCTGGAGCACAGACCTAACCTCACAGCTTAAGATCATAATCCCATGAGACTATCCCTGCTTAAATACCAGCCATAGATGGGTCACCAGGATCACCACATGTCTCCCTAGCCAACTACAAATTCAGGGGTTCCCACGACTCCCTACTCAGGTTCAGTAATTCGCTAGAATGACTCAGAACTCAGGAAAGCACTATACTTAACAATTATAGTTTATCATAAAGGGTAAAAATGAACAGCTACATGGAGAGGTGTGTAGGACAAGGTCCCAAAGTGTCCATAGGAACCTCTGTCCGGTGGAGTCAGTGTGTGCCACTGTCCTATCCATATGTTCACCAATGAGCAGGCTCCCCCAATCCTCATCACTGTAAGTTTTTATCAAGCTTTCATTGTGCAGGCATGAGTGATTAAATCTTTGGCCATTAATGATTAAACTTAACCTCCAGGCCCTCTCTCCTCCTGCGAAATTGGGGTTGTGGCTAAAATTTCTTCTGGTAACCAGACCTATCCAAGCTATCTGGATGTCCCCAAGAGTCCCCCTATTAAATAGTAAGCTCATAGAAAGGGGCTCATTATGGATAACAAAAGACATTCCTGTCACTTAGGAAATAATGAATTTTAGGAGCTCTGTGCTTGGAACTGGTCCAGAAACCAAATATGTATTTTTTATTTTACCACAGTCTGTGATTGACTTGATCTCCAAATTAAAAATAAAAATAAAAAGGTTCTGCTTCTCTCTTGGAATCAACAGAATTTCATGAGGGTGATATTAAGGTAATTTTAAAACATGCTGCTTCACTGGGTGTGGATAAGTCTGCCCCTTGTAGCAAAGCAAAGAGGCAGGGAAGCTGCATAAGCTGGGAGGAGCCAAATTTGAAATAGCTTGCCTGGAGGTGGCATGAAATACACCAGTGGTCCCAGAGAAGACGTTTAATCAACTAAGTCTCTAGTCAGTTCCAAACAAGAAATCCTTAAAAGAAAAGGCCTAAGGCAGGGTTTCTCTAACTCTAAACCCATAATTCTTTGTTGTGATAGACTGTCCTATGCATTATGGGATGTTTAGCATCATCCCGGCCTCTACCCACAAGATGCTCATAGCACAACCATGACAATAAAAAATGTCTCCAGACATTGCCAATGATAAAATCTGGCAAAATCTTTCCCTGGTTGAGAACCAAAGCTGTAGTGAAAAGTATACCTGTAGAGTATACCTATAAATTTAATTTCCTAAAATCAGTTTCATCTTTTAGAGCAAAAGTCAAGTCCTGATTCCAGGAATATTTGGTACAGAAAACTGTCATTTTCATTGATTTACTTCATGTCGAATACTAAAGGGCCCCTTTTTATAATCATTATTACACAGATGGTAGCGAAGGATCTAACCTGACTCACATGTCAGAGAATGGACTCTCAGTGTCAATGGCCTCGATGTTTTCAGGTAGCCTTTGTTGCCAGCGTGGGTGTGCTCATACTTGCATGTGTGTGAATGTTTGCACTAGCCTTTATACATAGGTCATGTGACACCTGTCAAGGTTATGAAGACTAAAGGGTCTGGAGAACTAGCTTTGAAAAATTGGGCTTAAGCCAGCTAGAGACACTTTATTTTATTTATTTATTTATTTATTTATAATTTTTATTGATTTCAGAGAGGAAGGGAGAGGGAGAGAGAGAGAGAGAGAGAAACATCAATGATGAGAGAGAATCATTGATCGGCTGCCTCCTGCAAGCTCCCTAGTGAGAATCGAGCCTGCAACCTGGAAATGTGCCCTTGACCAGAATCCTTGACCGGGACCTTTCAGTCTGCAGGCTGACACTCTATCCACTGAGCAAAACTGGCTAGGGCAAGGGACACTTTAAATATTCATTTTCTTCTTCCTCATATGACCCCAACAATCCTCCTCACTGAGATGGTCCTTGTTTGTCTTTCCCTACAGTGATACTTACAGATTAAGTAGTTGTTGTGGCTGGTGGAGGTAGTAGTGTAGAAAGGAATGGTCAGGTAAAGAAATTTTAGTTTAAAACTATAGCTAAGCTACTGCCACATATCCAGATAGCAAAAGTCAGAGAGAATCGCATGAAGCTTAGTGCCTCTTTAGAGTTTTGAATTTACAGAGCCAAAATCTCTCTCCTCGGTACTCTGCCTACAGTTAGGATTTAATGCTGCACATGTTTGGCTTTCGTAATTGCTTTGTGATCCAAACAGCCTTTCTGTAGGTGGGATAACAAAGAAAGTAGCAGTTTTCTACTCAAAATGGCTTTACAGCTCACAAACACAAAACTTGGGACTTTTATTAAAGTTAATTTTAACTTAATATTGTCAGCAACTAGAAATTGAAATAATTGTTTAAAATTAGATCAAGATTTAGAGAAATAAAAATAATTAGATACCTTTTTCTCTACTCCTGAATTGTTGTAATTTATTCTAACATAGTCTTTCCTTGCTTGAGGTATATTATTCTGTCACTTCTTAACTGGTTTTTAACGTTTACAATCACAGTCCTTTGATTGTGTGTTTATTGATTACTAGAGGCCCAATGCACAAAATTCGTGCAAGAGTAGGCCTTCCTTCCCCTGGGTGCTGGGGGGAAGCCGCAACCTGGGCTTGTGCCCTTGACCGGAATTGAACCCGGGACCCTTCAGTCTGCAGGCCGACGCTCTATCCACTGAGCCAACCCAGCTAGGGCTAGAGGTTTCTTTTTGATCACTGTAAATGATTTATGCTATTGAAGAGTCTCTTGTAATACTATCCTAGGAAGGTCATCAGAATCTATAACATCCATGAAAAAATTAGGAATCATATTATGGACAACGTCTATGATAAGTACTCTGCACATGTAATACTTTGCTTAATGTAATCACTTTTCTTAGATCCTGATTCATCAAATAAACCGTATGGAACAGAAGTGTTTATGGAGGAAATAGATTTGAAAGTTACTTCCTCCTAGCAATAAAGTGGATATAAACCTTGTAATCATAGAAAGCTTTGTATTAATTAACATCTATTTCTTTTTTAAAAACAATTTTACTGACACATAATTACATACCAAAATTTAACCACTTTAGGTGTATAATAATTTTTAGTAAATTTACCAAGTTGTGCAACCATCAGCACAATCTAGTCTTAGAACATTTTCACCATCCCACTAAGTACCCATTTATAGTTATTCTCTTCCCCATCTCAAGACCCAGTCCACTGCTAATCTACCTTCTGTCTCTTGTAGATTTGCCTTTTTCTGGACATTTCTTATTAATATAATCATACAATATATGATCCTTTGTTTCTGGCTTCTGTCACCTTACCTGTTTCTTCTGATGGTGTCTACCAAACTGGTATGATATCATTCGTAAGCTCCCAATTCCAGATAGTCTTTTCAACGTTTTTAGTTTTAGTGTTTTATTATTCTTTTATCCCTAACCCTCCTTTATCCTCATCAGTTACAGCTACATCAATTCTTCATTATCTTCCTTTTTAGGTTCTCCTACAATTTCCATCTTCTGCACATATGTATCTAGTCAGGTCCAATCAAGAGACAGAAACTACACAGTAATTTGAATAGGGAACGTTTAATATAAAGAATTATTAACTATAATGCAGGATCAAAGTAATGGGAAACTGGCTCATAAGGAGCAAAGAGAACAGTAGAACATTCAGGAATAGCAGATAGAGGCAGCAGTCACTATCTCTCCGACTGAGCTAGAGCACCCGGGTAGGAACAAATGTAGAAGAGGCCACATCTCTAAGGTTGAGATTCAGACCTCCAGGCTCACTGCATGGTAGAGAAGTTCTCTGAAGCTGCAGAGCAGCCCTGAGAGTGTGCCAGGGGATGCTGTCCACATAAGATGCCATGCCAACGGCCCTCACCAGGAAATCATTCTCTTGGGTGCTAGAGGAGGCGTCCCCCAGGGAGGTGCCATGCCTCAGAACTCAAGGGGAGCTGGGGGAGGTGGTTCATGGGAGGTGGTTCTTGCTGTGAAGCTTTTCCAGGCGGTGCCAAGGGAAGCCATTTATGAGAGGATGTATCACTAGTAGGACTCGGCTGCAAGGCGATGGGAAGGCATGCTTACTCTGGGGAGAGGCACATGCAGCACAGGAGTCCACCTAGAGGAGCACACAAGAACCAGCAGGAGAAACCCTTCCTCCTCCAGTGTCCCTCCAGTGCCCTCTACTGACAAAAGTTAACATCGCACCAGCTAGCAAGAGATTGCTTTTTACAAGTCCAGCTCCACTATCATAGAACAGACAAAAGGACAAGTTTGCAGTTGAACGGCAATAAATTGAAAATAGGTAAAATATATAAAGAGGGAAGTTCATGAACTGTATTTTGTGACAAGTTTTTAAATTATATCCAATTCAAGGTAATCAGTTGCTTCTCCCTACCCTCCCTCTTTAAAATATTTTTTCTCCCTTTTATAACAAGAATAATTATGATTCTTGATATTGAAGTGTTTCCTTTTGATTTTTTTTGAAGTATTTCCTTTTGAATCAGCAGTTATAGAAAATTCATTGGTGTTGGATTTCTAGATATGTTATTGGGTATAACCTTATCTGCTAGAAGGAAAGCAGTGTGGAAACCAACATCTAATTGGCCAGTAAATTCTGAAGTTGACTCTATTCCTATGCCTGTGTTGATTTTGCTACTGTACCAAAGTTTTAACTAGTTCTTCCCTGAGTATCCCTATATCAGGATCTGGACATGCAAAAATTCTTCTTATAACATGTCATTATTTTTGTTGTTTGTTTACATATATTTTTGTAACTTTTTCAGTCAGTAGTAATAGCCTTGTCCTATTAAAGCATCAGAAACATTTGAAATGCGTTTTTGTAACTGAATTGATAAAAAGTTTCATAATTATATTAACTTCCACTTAGAAAAAAAGCTTCTCAGAGTTCTTTCTAAAGTGTTTTCATTTGGGGTATATGTAATCCATCCAGATGAATAGCTTCCTCCTCTCTCTTTACCCCCTAATTATCTTAGACCCTTGTCTACTTTTACCCAAATACTAGACTAGTGTTCCAACCACATTACTTATTCATCTTCTTGGACTGACTAGAGAGTCAACAGGATGCAGCAGAAGCCCAATACCTACAGGCCTTCATGATACTTGACCAGTGTCAGGATTCATGTCCCTTGTGATATTAGGTGCTGCCTGTCCCCTCCTCTACTGGGGTATGATCTTGACATCCAGATCTCTATGGTCTTCCACACTCTTGGAAGGATTCATGATGAGCTAGGAAATCATTGCACCTGTGATAGAAGAAGAAGAAGAAGAAGAAGAAGGAGAAGGAGAAGGAGGAGGAGGAGGAGGAGGGGAGGGGGGGGGGGAGGGGGAGGGGGGGGGGGGGGGGGGGGGGGGGGGGGAGGGGAGGAGGAGGGGGAGGAGAAGAAGAAGAAGAAGAAATGTGATAAAGTATGACTTGACTATATTTTCAAAGAGGAAAGTTTAATTTTCTCTCAAAGAAAATAAGACTTTCTCTCTTTGAGTATGGAGAATTGCTGAATAGTTTTTATGAAGACGATGGTTTCCATAGCAATCATGAAATATCAGTCACCTGTCCTCTCTGCTCTTTTCTTTAATAGCCTGGCCCTAAAGTAACAGCATTAGTTAACTCTTTATTCATGGATATCTGTCTAAGATCTTCCCTCATTTTTCCTTTTTTATCACTGCCAAACAAGCTAAAGTTTGCTTTTTGCTTTTAGCCAATTAATCATTTATTTGGGAAATGGTTTCTGAAAACCCATTATGTACAAAACACTCTGAGGGTTATAAGGATAAGGCAAGACTTAAGCACAATCCAAGACAGTGTAAGTGTTAATCACATAAATGGTACAAACCCAATGGTCCATGAAGGTCTACTATTCCCTGAATTTTTTTTCTCCTCCATTAGCATTATTTAGAATGGAATAGACAACTGGCAACATTTTGGGATCTGGATTTTGATGGTTCAAATTTAGGCAGATAATTATGATATATATGAACTTATTTGTTAAAATAAAATAAAACTTGTTATTTAATAGTAAAAAAAAAATGCTGTTTCTGTCTTGAGTTTTGCTATGCTTAGAAAGTATATGAAAATTGACAGGTTTTAATTTTGTTCTCTTGTGTATATAGCTTTGAAGACATTGGTTTGTTAGGAATATTATTTGAATATATACTTGTATACAGAGCCTGTGTTAAGTATTTTAGGGCCAAACAGAAGAATTAGACACGATCTCATTTTCTCACATGGTACATACAAAAAATATATAGAGAGAGGAAATGTGGAGAACAATTGAGCTACTCATAGCCAAGTGCAGAGTGATGTCATGTGAGCTCTATTGAGAGGCTTGAATGCAGTAGATTGATCATTGTGTAGGTTTAATTAGGAAAAGAAGCTCTTTTCATTGGGCATCAAAGGAAATGAGGGATTAGATTTATCTGAACAGTCTTGTTTTCATGACTGAATAGATTCTATTTGCCTTTCTTGGACATGACTGCTATATTTCACATTCCTCCCATTGAAGTATTTGGGTAGATGAGGTCTCTGTAGGTTCAGGCATATCATTATTAGAAATCCTCTTCAAAATCCTTTATCAGAAATATGTGTTGAAAAGTCTGCCATAGTTTTCTGCAATTATGCCTAAAGATCATGTTGAATAATAGCTCTGTGCAAATTTGTTGCTTATCAAGCGTCTCCAGGGAGTTGCCAAACCACAGGGAAATTCTTTCTTTCCTGACAAATTCTTTACTACCAGCCAGGAAGGCAGTCTTTTTTTTAAGGATATGGAAAGACTTCTCACGTTCAGGAGCAATATCAATAGTGATCAGATGTTAGGAGAAAAGTTCCAATTCCATACACATTTAATGAGTAACTTCTGTGATCCATGTTCTATGTTAGGTATTGATTCTGTTATGAAAAAGAGCTAGATAAAGCTCTTGCCTCTGAGAGTTTATTATTTAAGAGGGCTTGAGATTTAGAGAATGAGGGAGAGAGTGGAGTAGTTTATTTTGGGTTTCTGCTTGGAATATGGTGTGTCCCTGTGTGCCTTAGGATGCCTCCTTTTCTTGTTCACTGTCTTGCACCAAGTCTGAGTTTGTTATTTCACCTGGATTTGTGTCCACTTTGACCTTCTCTGTGCTATGCTTACTTTCACTAATCAGCCTGGTTGTGACTTGAACAGAGCCAAACTATAAATTATGTGCAGAGCTTCACCTGGACTTTGCTGCTTATCCTGCATAGAATGTAGCACCTAGATGCCACCCTGAGTGCTTAGCTGCAATAGCTTGGAAAGGTTTCCATTATTATCCCTTACTCCCCTCATCTCTGATTTCTGTTTAGATGCTGACATCAGAAGGAACACAGCCTCAAACAACAAACCCTTGATTTCCTCCTCCCAGACCTTGTAAGTACTTTTTAAAAAATAAGTAAAATCATTGTTCATTTATTTTGTTTTTTAGATTTCACTTATAAGTGGAATCATATGCTATTTGCCTTTCTATGTCTGACTTATTTTATTTAGCAAAATACCCTGTAGGATGTCCACGCTGTTGCAAATGGTTAGATTTCATTCTTTTTTATGGCTGAGTAATATTCCATTGTATATATATGTACCACAACTTTTTTATCCACTCATCTATTGATGGGCACTTGGATTGCTTCTATATCTTGGCTCTTGTAAATAACGCAACAGTGAACATAAGGGTGCATAAATCCTTTCGAATTAGTGTTTTAGGTTTCTTCAGATACATACTCAGAAGTGAATATGTTAGGTCTAAGAAGTACAAATTGGTAGTTACAAAAATAGGGGTTATAAAATACAGCACAAGGAGTGTAGTCAGTAATATTGTAGTAACTCTGTATGGTGCTAGGTGGGTAATTGAAATATCGGGGGATCACTTTATAATGTATAAGATTATCTAACCACCATGCTGAATATCTGAAACTATTACAAAATAATTTTGACTGTAAACTGTAATTGAAAAAAATAAATAAACCTTAAGGTATATGGAGAAACAAACCCGGTTCTTGGCATAGGATGGGAAAGACCATGGATGAAGCCATCCAAGTTCACAAAGAGGCAAGGTTCAGTGATGGGCCTGCCTGAATGATGGTGGGAAGCCCAGGGCAAGAGAGCAGAAGATCAGTGGTTCAAAAAGGGTGGGCTCTGGTGGAGGCAAAGCTCACTGTATGGACTGCTCCTTCTTTCCTCACAGATTATATCGGAGGCCCCCAGAAGATTAGGCCTCGAAATTGAAAAGAGTGATCATGATTTCTGACTATGAAATCAAATTGGACAGGTTCCACATTGTAGTAGCTCATTTGTGAGTAACAATAGCTCTTTATAGACCACAAAGCAGTTCACTCACTTTATTTTGTAAACAGGCATTATGATCCCCATTTTGCTCTAAAGAAACTGAAGTATAGAGAAACTGAAGTGATACAGAATTCTTAACTAGCAGTGCCATGCATTGCAGATAAGTGGGATATGAGCCTAGGTCTCAGGACTATAAGACCAGTATATTTTCCACTATACACATGTGTCTAAAGATGATAGGAAAAGAAGCTTAGCAGACTGGGATGACTGTGGGTGTTCTCTCAGCCCAGAAGTCACTGCGTGAGGTAGCAAGTCCCGAAAGGAAGGCTCCGTCTTCCTGCCTTTTCTCTATGTTCAGCCTTCCTTGAATCTCTTCTTTCCAGCTCCCACTGCTTCCTCCACTCCACGTCCGCTGAGGCAGTAGCCATGGGGCTCCTGAAGCAGTTTGAGGGGATGCAGCTCCCAGCCGCCTCAGAGCTAGAGTGGCTAGTTCCAGAGCATGATGCCCCTCAGAAGGTAGATTCTTCAGCTCTTTTTCTCCACCCTCTGTCCAGCCCCAGGAGGTCGTGAGCCTTTCTGATACTGTTCTCTTTTGTCACTGTCCCCAATCCAGAATGAGCCCATGTGTTTCCTTCCTTACTCACAGAAGCCATTCTTACAAATTTGTTGAATGAATGAAAGAATGAATGAATGCCTACCTAGGTTTTCCCTAGCAATTGTCAAGACAGATAATGGCGCCCTAGCCAGTTTGGCTCAGTGGATAGAGCATCGGCTTGCAGACTGAAGGGTTCCAGGTTTGATTCTGGCCAAGGGCACATGCCCGGGTTGCAGGCCTGATCCCCAGGAGGGGGCGTTCAGGAGGCAGCCAATCAGTGATTTTCTCTCATCATTGATGTTTCTATTTCCCTCTCCCTCTTCCTCTCTGAAATCAATAAAGAAATATATTTAAAAAAAATAAAAATGTAAACTCAAATTTTAAAACAAAAACGAAAACAAAACAGATAATGGCTCCTCCACTGTCCTTATTCCACATGACTGCTCACTAGACCCGGAGGCAGACCTCCTGTGTGTGACCACCTCTGAGACACTGTGAAAAAGCGAATTTTTCAGATTCTTCTTTGTTCTGCCGTTGAGTAAGGCATGAAGCACCCAGGAGTCCTGGGGTGGGTCTGGGTCAGCATCAGCAATGGGTGCTACCACACCGGGATGCTGCTCTTGTTCCTTTTGCTTCTTGGAACCAAGGTTCTTACTTCCAGTAGCCTGGTGTCTCATGGTTTCAAAGGACAAGGTTCCGGAAGCTCTTACCTATGATCTTCCTGAAATGTCTTTCATTGACTACTTCTTTCATGGCCAGAAGGTTCAAGCATCTGTGTTCCCTCAGACTGTTTGTTAGATCACCCTGTGCTTTTCTCCTGCAGCTCCTGCCCATCCCTGACTCACTGCCCATCTCACCAGATGATGGGCAGCATGCTGACATCTACAAACTGCGTATCCGTGTGCGTGGTAACCTGGAATGGGCCCCACCCCGGCCTCAGATAATTTTTAATGTTCATCCAGCCCCAACGTGAGTAGCCAGTGACTGTGTCCCCTGAAAAAAGATACATTCTCTTTGGATTGTCAGGGCTGTCTCTTCATCCTCCTGTCTCTGCATCTAACTGTACATCCCACACAATTCTAAGAGGCAGTGGTGGGAGAGGATTTCCATCTTGTCTGTAAGTCTTACTCAATCCTACCATTCCTTCACAGAGCAACCCGGAAATTAGTCTTTTATCCTTGGATGACTGCTTTTCTTTTCTATTGTTCTCTGTTTTTACTATTTCTCATCTTTTACATTTGTACAGAAAGGATGGCTCATTATTGAGGAGAATTGTTGCCTAGACCTAAATTCTTTTAATCCTTAGTTTGAATTGGTTCTCCCAATAGGTTCCATTTGTCTAATTCTAAAAAATAGGTGAATGCTGCTTTTTCCAGCCTTAACAAGAGCCCTATGTTTGTATCCTCATCCTTCACATCTTGGAGGCCTCATGCTGCTGGTATCTGCCAATCTGCTCCCTTCCCCTTTCCACAGGAGGAAAATTGCTGTGGCCAAGCAGAATTACCGCTGTGCAGGATGTGGCATCCGGACAGACCCTGGTGAGTATCTTCTCTCGCCCCCATACTGACTCCAAGGGCTTTATTCTTCCACTCATTTGGGCAGGGAGATCTGGTCAGAGAGGTAATAAGAGGAGGTGACAGACAGAATTGGGAAAAGGAAGGAAGGGGCCTGGAGGGAAAGGGATAAGACTAGGCAAGAACACTGGCAGTCAGGGGGGAATTATTTCTAGGAGCACATTGCCAGGAGTGTATACCAGGGAAAAGTTGGTACTTTTGACCAAATTCTTGGAGGATACAAACTCTGGCAGGGTTTGTTTTCTGAGGTGCCTCCAGGATGGTACACAGAAGCCACAGGCCCCACTACATAGGTTGCTGCCAACTTTGGGAGCTCGAACAGAGGTGGCCAGAGCCCCCTGGCCATTCATTCCTCCTGCTCTTCAAAAGAACAGCAGCGCTGCCTCACCAGCTTATATAGATGGGGAAGACACATCTGACCTTTTGACTTCCTGGTTTTTCTAGATTATATCAAGCGGCTGCGGTACTGTGAGTACTTGGGCAAGTACTTCTGTCAGTGCTGCCATGAGAACGCCCAGATGGTCATCCCCAGCCGGGTTCTGCGCAAGTGGGACTTCAGCAAGTATTATGTCAGCAATTTCTCCAAGGACCTGCTCATTAAGATCTGGAATGATCCTCTCTTCAATGTGCAGGACATCAACAGCGCCCTCTACAGGAAGGTCAAGCTGCTCAATCAAGTTGGGGTAAGACCCATGAAAAAGGTCACATCAGAGATTACCCTTCGCATCTTCTCCCTGTGTTTGTACAGACTTTCCCACGATCACCATGCTTCTCTTTGTCACCGTGTCATCGCTGTCACCTCTCACCGTCCGTACCGTCTCTGTGTACTTTCTGTTGCCATCTCCCAGGTGTCTGTCTAGTTAGAATCCGAAACCTGCCACGGCAGCTCGGAAGCTATAGGTAGCGCTCACTGGCAACAGCAGGATTCCTCCCTTCTCTGAAAACATTATGAATGGAGAATAGGGTCTCAGGGGGGAAATTTGAACTCTGGATTTCTTAGCGGCTCCTCACTGTATGTGATTTGGGAGACTGACCTGTCAGAGGGGCTGACTGGAGGTCACTTTGAAGTGAGTTGTTAAGTTACCGGTATAGAGAACGCCTGACTCTCAGGGTTTAAAGGTACTGATCTAATGGTTGCTTCTCTTCCTTTCATACCCCTTCTTATCCCCACCCACCACCACACCGTCTGTCCCCTCAGCTGTTGCGGATCCAGCTGTATCACATGAAGAACATGTTCAAGACCTGCCGATTGGCCAAAGAGTAAGTCTTGCATGGGGGCCTCTGGCTGAGTTAATGTCTCTGACAGAAACATGTCCCAGCAGTTGGCCCTTGTTATGTGTAGAAGGAGAGTAGGGGGATGTTGCAGAAAATTCCAGAAGAGGTAAATGAGAAGCAGTAGCTGTCTGTATTCTTTTTTCTGGAAGGGGGAATCTGTGGTGATTCTCTCCAGGGCAGGCCCACCACTTTTTGCAAGCTCTCATTAATCACTCTGCAAAAGGGTATAAAAGTCACTTCTGCCATCCAGACACCTGGTAGTGTGGGAGGGTGGGGGTGGCCTGGAGCACCGAGGCTGGTTGAGCGTTGCCCACTTCATTACCCCTGCCTGGACCCCTTCTCTTCCCTTATCCTGCTTATGGATAGAGATCCTTCTACTCTGGTGTTCATTCTCTGCTCCCACGCACCTCCCCTCCTCTCCTGTAGCCTTCTGGATTCCTTTGACACAGTTCCAGGCCACCTGACAGAGGATCTCCACCTGTACTCGCTGAATGACCTCACTGCAACCAGGAAGGGGGAGCTGGGGCCCCGGCTTGCTGAGCTCACCAGGGCCGGGGCTGCCCATGTGGAGCGATGCATGGTAAGAAAGTCTCACTTTAGTGTGTGACTGGACCCTTGCCTAGGGATACGGGTTGTGGAGTGGACTCAGGGTTCTTGCTGTTTAGTTCCAGGACGTTGAAATGGCCTGTCAACACTGAGAGAGAAGCTGGACAGGATTGCTAGTCCCTAGGATGAATAGCTAAATCATCCAGGTGGAAAGAATCTAGAATCAGGAGAGGATTTGGTGCTGGCATTGCCCCTGAGTAACTGGGCAGACCTTCACCAGAGAATTGCCATGTTGTGGAGGAGAATCTGGGTTAGCATCTGGAGAGGGCCTGGGTCTTGACTTTAGTATTTTCAGTCACTGTGACCAATGGAAATACTTTGCCCTTTCTCAGGTAAGCTTCAATTTTCTTGTCTCTCTCGCAATCTGGGACCCCTTGGGGGATGTCAGAAGGCCGGTTTTGGCCCGATTCCCACAGGCCAGGCCAAGGGACCCACCAGTGCACGAACCCGTGCACTGGGCCTCTAGTTTCAAGATACAATCATTACCCATACTGGAATTTTGACTTTAGGAAGCCTTTTAGGCACTTTTCTTCCTTTCACTGGGAGCCATACTCATGGGTGGAGTTTCTGAAACTCGTGCCTCTCATCTCCACCTTGAAGTTTTGTCTAACACTGCCCAGCCTGGTCCTAGTTTGCCTGTCACACTTCTGAGTCCAGCCTGGGTCTCTTTTCTGAAAGTGGGAGAACACCCGAGAGCCCGTTCAAGTCTCATTTATATTTTGCCCCTCCCTTCACTTTTGTTCACCTTCTTGTGCCAGTTCCTGGCGTTCTGTCCCTCATTTTGCTGCCCGTCCCTTTCCTTTCCAGCTCTGCCAAGCCAAGGGCTTCATCTGCGAGTTCTGTCAGAACGAGGATGACATCATCTTCCCTTTTGAGCTCCATAAATGCCGGACCTGTGAAGGTGAGGGCTGGTGCCGGGTGTGGAGTGGGCAGATAAGACTGAACACAAAGCTAATGTACTTCCCTTCGGCCACCCCGATTAGTAAGCGTTTGGCCCGATTCAGCAGCTCCCTGTGTTTACCCCAGGCACCCTGGGCCACGAGGTGGGAAGGGGTGTATCGGCAACTCACTTCCAGCCTGAGAGAATACAGCCTGTGCTCTTCTCTGTCACCTTTCCGTCCCCAATAGAGTGTAAAGCGTGTTACCATAAAGCTTGTTTCAAATGTGGAAGCTGTCCCCGGTGTGAGCGGCTGCAGGCCCGGCGGGAGTTGCTGGCCAAGCAGAGCCTGGAGTCCTACACGTCGGACTACGAGGAGGAACCCACGGAGGCTTTGGCCTTGGAGGCTGCCATCCTGGAGACCACCTGAAGAAAGCACGTCACGCCCTTTTTCTCAGGGCTAGGGTCACACAACGCAGAGCTGAGCCGCCCTTTTAAGGACTTTCCCCACTTCTTTTTTTAATTATCATTATTCTCATTTTTTAATGACTTGTCTAATGTCCATATAGAGCCAACCTTTGTTGGGTTGGTGGGGTCCAGTCTGCTGTGACAAATCGTAGGTACCAGGTATTTCCATCAGAACTGACCCATGGGTCCCTAAGTGAAGCTTGCAGTGCCTCTGCCAGGGGAATGGACAGTGAAACACAGTTCTCCGACATCCGTGGCCTCCTTCACCTGGACCAGATCCGGTTGCAGCTGCATCTCAAGTATCATTTCCAGTTTCATTTTGTTTTCGTTCTGGAGCCTCTGAGCCAGGCCTGTCTCAACCAACTCACTTCTCCTTTGCTGCTGAAACAGGAGGATGGAGCTTTCTCCCTCCCAGTCCTGAAATAGGGCAGACCATGCCCCGAGGAGAAGCAGCAGAGGACGGGACACTGTGGACACTGTGTCCAGCTTACTTCGCTATTTTTGAGGCCATAGAAACAGCATTCTTACTCCCCTGGGATCCACAGAGACCTCACAGAGGCAGCCACGACTTCCTAGCTTGAAGTCTTTTAGGCGCAGGTGATGTGACAGCTCGCTGACTTTATCTTCTCTGATGGGCTTGAAGCAAAGAACAGAACTAATACTTTAGCCAGGCCCATTTATAGCCTTACACCAAGCGTAAATGAGGCTGATTAAGGGTAATTTATTCAGTCAGAGAAGCTGTTGGTCTCTTCTTAGGTGATAAGGTCCCTACCTCTGGTGCAGATCTGATTTTTCAAGCTCAGACAAGTCCCTGATGCCATCCTAAACTGAGGACAGAAACCCCATCCGCCATCTTATTTGGTGGGTCTCTTGCTGCTGCATCCTCTGTTAGGTGGTCATTGTGATTCTGAGTAAAAGTATGGCCCAATTCCATTCTCTCTTTCCCCATCCTGTAACAGAGCTCGGACCCTCCCTGGTGGCTGATCTCTTCTTGCCTTAGTTTTTTTTTTTTCAAAGTTAGGAAAAGCTTCCTGCGATTAGTGGTGTTAGAGAACCTGACAATTTGTGTTTGTGAGTCTAAGTGTTCCTGGGAGAGTAAGAGATTTTACGTCAATTATGCACTTAACTCTTTAGCTTGGTGATAGTCATACGTTTATTGATCCTTTTCATATTACTAACTTTAACACACACACCCCTTTTTTTAATGTGTGTTTGATGGGAGAAGTTGCTGACGGGACCATGTAAGTTTGTGGTTGTTCTTAAGTTGCTGAAGCTCCTGACCTGTTTCTAAAACACTGATTAGGGTCGCTGCCCCAAGGGCTGGCAGCTCTGTGACCTAAAACCCACAGCATTTTTGTTCTGGGACTGACTTCTTCCCGTGTACCTGTCTTTCCATCGCTGCTTGCTAGTCGGGGAAACTTGGCGTGTGTGCTGCCCCAGGAAGCTGAACAGAAAGTTGCACATGGTTGGTGGAAGCTGATAAGTGCCTGAGCTGGAGGCAACCAGGAGTCTCACAGGAAGTAGCAGGGACTGTAAGGTAACAGTCAGATCTTAGGCACCACCGGGGCAAGGGGAGCAGGGAGGGATTCACCAATGGCATTGGTCCCTCTGCCTCAAACTTGGAAGACCTTGAGGCCGTTCTCCCTTTAATTCGTGGAGGAGTCTCTGAAAGCCAAGGCCTCCAGACCAGCCCTGTTTTGAAGGACTGACCAGCAGCTCTCTTGTCCTTCTAGGAGTTTTGGGAATGATCCCATAAAACTCAAGGCTCACTGTTTTGGTTGAAATGACAAATCCAGCTCCTCATTCCAAGTCACTGCACCGGAGGAGAGACGTCCTCTCATTCCTGCGCTGCCTGTTTCATATTAGCATAGGATCAAAGGATGAAAATGCTGACACCGTTTCCAAAGCCGAGCTCAACAGTCTCACCTGCTGCTGGGCTCTCACTTATTTCCCTTCACCTCCCCACCCCGTCCCTTTAGGTTGCGTATCTGTTTTAGTGACCCTGACACTCTGCTGTCACCACTGTCCAAAGACCCGTTTACTTATTTATTGGAGAGCAGGGGGAGAGAGGAATGAGGGTGGGATATTTTGAAAGCACTTTGCAGCTAGCCAGTGTCTGAGAGTCCCTGCTGTTGTGGGGAGAAGCTTTGAATGCACTGAAGAGAGTTCCTTCTGAATGAAATGGGAGGGAGGAGGTATTCTTTTCTATAAATAAAGGGAAAACGGTTGCTTACTAGGCAGAGACAAGATTCAGGACACAGCAGAAGAGTGGAAGGCAATATTTTCCACTTAAATGAAGCTGTACTTGACTTTCTCCGCTGAGGCTTTAGACTCTAAAGTTTAGAGCTTTTTGTTAAATTAACATAAAAGGAGCAAGAGTCTAAATCGAGATGTTCTGTGTATACAACTCATGTTCTGAACTGGATTCCTAATTGCTGTAATTCACACATACCTAACAGCTCATTGTCCTCTTCAATAAACTAAGGAAATGAAATTATGCCTTTTATTTGCCTGCCTTGACTATCCGGAAATGGTAGTCAAGTACGGAGCGTCTACTGTAAAGAAGGCACATCTGAAAATCCAGGCGGTGTCTGTGTTAGAATGCCAGGGAACTGGATCTTACAGTTCAGGAAAGGGGGGTTAGATGCTTCATCACTGACTTGCTATGTGACTTTGGGAAGATCATGTCACCTCATCAGATTTCTGTTTCTTCATGCGTAAAAGATTTTGTGGTTCCCGAGTAGCTGGCTGTGCGGGTCGGGGCTGCCCGAACTGTTGGTCCTGCGGCGAAATGTTTCAGAGTCTCGTGAGAAATGTGTGGGTCCCCATGAAGCCCTACTACACCCAGGTTTACCAGGAGATCTGGGTGGGCATGGGGCTGATGAGCCTCCTTATCTATAAGATCCGCAGTGCGGATAAAAGAGCTAAAGCTCTGAAAGATTCGAGTCCCGCGCCTGCTCATGGTCATCACTAGCAGCCGAGCCGAGGGCACAGCGGGGGAGCGTTGGCTGTTAGATGGGGACGAAGGACAGTATCTAGAAGTGCCATGCCCTTGCTGGCATGAATAAACATACCTGTAGACACCAAAAAAAAAAAAAAAAAAAAAAGGTTTTGTGGCACGTAGTCCTTTCCAGTGCACGGGTGTGCCCCCTGTCCATCCCTTGCTGTAACTATCACTTAAGGTGAGGCATGTCTTCCTCTCCACAACATCTGCATTGTCTTAGGTCAGGGGTGGGGAACTTTTTTTCTGCCAAGGGCCGTTTAGATATTTATAACATCATTTGAGGGCCATACAAAATTAGCCTGCTATATTTGGTCAAACATTTAATTAACTCACCCCTAATACCTTGGCAGGGCCAGACCAAATGATTTTGTGGGCTTTATACAGCCTGTGTGGGCTAGATCTTCTCCACCCCTATCTTAGGTGCTTTAGTCCCCACTTCTATAAACAGCTGGCTCCGAGTTTCTACCTGTGGCCCAATGGAGCTCCAGCTCCACCCTGTAACTTCCTATGACCCTTATTCATCTCCAACCAAAAGAGCCTCAATAGAACACTCAAATCTGAGATGAATATGAAACATAAGTATCCTGTTTCCCCAAATCTAATCATTATTCACCCCAATTTCTAAATTTAGTTGTCTTCGACTCCTTCCTCTCTGAGTCAGGTGGCACGTTTGGCTGGTAAAGTATTGTCTCCTTTATCTCCTTCCTACCACTCATCATGAAGTTCAATTGATTTCACTCTTTAAATGAAATCTACCTCGTTCCTTTTCTACCACTAGCACACAAACCAGGTTCTTTTCTTACATCTCAACTGCCTCCAGCCATGCCAGTCTTTTCCTATTGAATCAGCCATCAACTATTTGGGAACCTATTGCCCCCCATAGTGTGGATAAAGAGATTGGACAGTGGGGAGGACAGAAAGCATTACTGTGGGGTCACACTCCCTTGCCTAAAACCAGTATTCTCTCCCCATATGATAAAGTTTGGTCCCTTCCCCTGGCACATAAAGAATCTTCAATACATGGCCACACTGCAGCTTCCCAGTCAGAGCTCTTGAACCACTAGCAGTTTCCCCCAAATACCTGGGTCTTTCCTCCGTTCAAGAGCTAACTCAGCTACATCCTGGCCTTCCCCAACAGCATTCTACTGTACTCACCCTGTGTGTGCCCTTGACACTCACTAAACCTCCTGTTAGATCACGTCTCACACAATCTTGTTATTTAGTATTTTTCCCCTAATAGAGCAACAAACAGGTGAATGAATGGAATGAATGAATGAATGACTTGCCAGGTGGCCATTCAAATAAGGAACTGTCCTGCGTGGAAGGAAATGGACAGCTGAAAGGACCCTTTGAAGGTCCTTGCTGACAAGGATGCTTTTGCTGCAGCAGTGGCCCTGACTTACCACTGTCAAACACCTGTCCTCTTTAATCACTTTAAACTCAGCATCCCTTCCTCTGCAGACACTCAATGACAGCCCCAAAGACCCAGCACAAGCCCTTCCAAGTTAAGCCAGAAGAACCAGAAGCCAGAGGGTCTTAGGCAGAAAGAGGCCCTGACAGGCTCAGCCCACATATGCTCTTCCTGGCTGCCTCCCTTTCCCTTGTAGTCACTGGATCCTGTAGTCAGGCAAATTTGGTCAGTTTTCCTCTTCGCCACATGGATCTTTGTAATAATGGTTCTTGAACCTTATTACTACCAGCATGAGCAGGCCTGGTTTCTTCCAACCAAAAGAGCCTCAATAGAACACACTCAAATCTGAGATGAATATGAAGCCAACTAACCCTGGGGGTCTCTAATTGTGGGGTCTGTCTTTAAGGTATCCCTGTTATTTTCCCCCCAGGGATCCACAGGGGAGTCTAATATAGATGGGAGTCCTCCTCCTCAGAGTCTGTGTGGGTTCAACTCTTCATTAGCTTTCTATAAAATAGACACGACTCTTTCTGGAGAGTGGGAGAACCATTTGGGGTTTATTCTGCTCTTGATCATGCTTTTCCCTCCCTGCCTCTCAGTGGGAAAAAGAATGATCAAAAGTGAGACAAGGGACAGAGGGTGTTCCAACCTTGGCTCTGACTACCTCCGCTCTTAGCTGTCTTATCTCTTACCACCAAATCTCTGCAGTGGTTGCTTTCCCAAATTTTGAAGTGATGAACCGTTCTCATCCCTTGGCTTCTTTTTTTTGCAATGATTTCTGTTTTGTTTTCTCCAGCAGTCATTATCAGAGTAGATAACATTCCAAATGTCCTTCACTCACTTTATTATTGAACTGCCAGCCTTTTCCTTGCCAGGAACTAAACTAGGAGATCTGATGATATTTGTATGTCCTAAAAGCACCCTAGGTATTTAAAATCAAGATAAGCTGAGAGAAGTAAAGCCACGTGAAAGACTGCTGAAATGAGGTAGGAAACTAGCTTACAGTACACAATCTTTACTTGGTTCTAAGGACCTTTGTTTATTGTTACAAACTAGGTGTGGTTTACAGAAAGCCAGGCCTTGATTTCCAGGAAGTTCTCACATTTCTCTTCTACACATTTAACTTAGACTTGAGATCTTCATAGGCCAAGAGTGAGAGGACTGTTCAAAGGACCACTGGTTTATATTGCTAGCCTAGCATCCACCCATCTATCCATCCACCAATCCATCCCAAATAAACATCTATTGAATGCTTCCTATGTTTCTGTGTTCAGAGCTGGAATACAAAGAATCATAGAACGTTGTATCCAAAGATGTTTACTGCAGCATAATTTATAAGACTGAAAACTTAATAATGGAAAATATAAAAAAATAGATGCAACCATTAAAATGATGGCTATAAAGACCATGATAGTAACATGGGAAAAAATTTATAACCCAATGTTATTGTGAAAAAAGAGGAAAAAGTATATGTCAAATGTACATGAGTTCATACTGATATAAATAATGAAATAAATGGGGAATAGGAGGCAAATCTTACTCACAGAAGAATTCCAAACAATATATTTAAATTCTGCCCTTCTGGGAGATGGAGCTTAGGGTGGGCTGGAATTAGTAATTCACTTAAAAAAAAGAGTGTGGGAATAGAAAAATAGCAACTTTACAATGGGGAAACCTGGCCAATAAACACTAAGTGATCAAGGTTAACATCACTAGGGGTGTCATGTGTATATCATTTACCTGATATGATGAGTTGGACATATCATCTCTGTGGTGTTCTTTCCCCAAACCCATAACACCAGTCTAACCATGACAAAACACAGGAAAAACCCAATTTGAGGAACTTTCTACAAAATACCTGACCAGTACTCCTCAAAACTCTCAAGGTCATGAAAAACAAGGAAAGTCAGAGTAACTCTCACAGACCAGAAGAGCCTATGACATATGCTGACTAAATGAAATGTGCTACACTGGGTTGGATCCTGGACCAGAAAAAAGGTACCAGAAGCAAAAACTGGTAAAATATGAATAAAGTCTAGAGTTTAATTCAAAATAATGTGCCAATGTTGGTTTCTTGGTTTTAAAAAAAGGAAAGACGGTAACATTAAGGAAAACTGCAATTGGGTAAAGGGTATGCAAAAATTTCAAACTACTTTTGCAACTTTTCAGTAAATCTAAAATTGGCTAACTGCCCTCCCCTGCTGGCCATCTTGTGGCGGCCATCTTGTGACCACATGGGGGCGGCCATCTTGTGTGAGGGCGTGATGGTCAGTTTCCATATCACCTCTTTATTACATAGGATTGAAATATCTGTAAAGTAGTTGTATTATTATTATTAAGTATATTTTAATTGACTTCAGAGAGGAAGGAAGAAGGAGATAGAAACATCAGTGATGAGAGAGAATCATCAATTGGCTACCTCCTGCATGCCCCCTACTGGGGATCAAGCCTGAAATCCAGGCATATGCCCTGACCAGTAATTGAACCATGACTTCCTGGTTCAGATCTACACTCAATCACTGAGCCACACCAGCTGGGCATATTATTTTTTTAATTATAATTTGAAGAGTTAATTTTGGTTTGGTTTGGTTTTAGGAAAAAAATTCTTTCTCTTGAAATGCAGAGAAAATGTAGGAAAGTATGTAGATATTAAAGGGCAATTAAGACAGCTATTGCTTTAAAATACCACCAAAACATTCTTCTGCACAAGATAAGTTGATGTCCCAGTGGCCCCTTAAACTATCCTCATTTTTTTTAAAATTCTTTTTTCTTTTTGCTTTTCTGATTGGGTGTTTTCTGCTTCCTTATCTTCCAAATCTCTGATTTGATCCGATCCTCTGCTTCATCTAATCTACTATTTATTCCCTCTAATGTATTCTTTACCTCAGTTTAAAGTTTTCACTATTGACTGGTTATTTTTTACGTTTTCTATCTCCTTTTTTATGTTTCCTGTGTATCTCTTTGTTGAAGTTATCACTAAGTTTATCTACTCCTCCCCTAAGTTTATTGAGTATCCTTATAACCAGTGTTTTGAACTTGGCATTTGATAGATTGCTTATCTCCATTTTGTTTAGTCCCTTTTTATTTTGTTTTCTATACATTTTTTAATTGATTGATTTGAGAGAGAGAGAGAGAGAGAGAGATCAATTTGTTGTTCCACTCACCCATGCACTCACCAGTTGATTCCTGTATGTGCCCTGATTAGGGATCAAACCCACAACCTTGGTGCATTGGGATGACATTTCAACCAACTGAGCTACCCAGCCAGGGTCTGTTTAGTTCTTTTCCTGGAGTTTTGTTCTGTTCTTTCATTTGGGACATGTTTCTTTGTCTCCTCATTTTGGCTGACTCCCTGTATTTGTTTCTATTAGGTAGAGCACTTATGTCTCCCAGTCTTGGTAGAATGGCCTTATGTAGTAGGCATCCTGTAGGGCAGTGAGTTTTGATTGCTCTTGGCATGTCAGTGGGAGGGATTTATCCCCAGGTCCATGGGCTGTGAGGACTGGCTGCGTCTATAGTAGAGAAGCTGCTGTGCAGAGTCTGATCCCATGGAGCAGGACTCACTTCAGTGGGACTCTGTTGCTGGTGAGTCTGCTGGTTTGTTGTTTGTGAAGGTGATTGGATGGTGGTCTGAAGCTTTCTATCAGCTGGCTCTGGGGCCTCCTGGGAGGTGCAGGCCAAGGTCAACAGCCACGTGTGCACTTGGGCTACCTAGCATGAGCTACAAAAACAATCTGCAGATGGCTGCTTCTTGTGCTGGACTTAGAGGTGCCTGAGAGAGATAAAGCTGCAAACCAACACTGATTGCCACTAATGCCAGCCTTGGGACCACTTAGCAAGAGGTACAGGTGTGCCCTTGGCTGTGACAGGGTCTCAGGTAATCATAAGGGTGGGATGATGGAGACTCAGATATCACATCTGCCTGCACCCACAAGGGAAGGGCTCAGTAAAGGAACAATGGCCTCCATCAGCACTTCCATCTGGAAGAAAGCTGCCCCTCCAGCTCTCACCCTAAAGCTAGACAATTCAGTTTCTTCCCATATGTTCCTGGCCTTTTGAGCTGCTGCCCAGCATTGGAGCTGAGAATGAGTGAGTCTAAGTAAGTCTGTGTGTGAGTCCTTTAAGAGGAACACCTGGATCTCATTCAGCCACAGTTCCCACTGGTTTTCACAGCCAGAAGTTATGGGACTTCTATACCTGGTACCGGAAATCTAGGCTGGGAAACTGGTATGGGCTGGGATTCCCTTGCTCTTATGGGGGCCCTCCACAGCTGAGATATTCATTCCTATTTATAACAACCAAAATTTCCATATTTTTATACCTGAATAATATTTCATTGTATGCATGTACCACATTTTGTTTATCTTTTCATACTTAGGTTATCCATTAGATATTTGGGATGCTTTCACCTTTTGGCTATTATAAATAATGCTGCTATGAACATTGCTGTACAAATATCTGTTCATTCCCTGCTTTCAATTATTTTGGTATATACCTAAATGTTGAATTGCTGGGTCACATGGCAATTTTGTTTTTAATTACTTGAGGAACCATCATATTGTTTTTGTAGCAACTGCACCATTTTACATTCCTATCATAGTGCAACATTATTCAGTAGTTAAAATAAATGCTGAGCCCTAGTCAGTTTTGCTCAGTGGATAGAGCATTGGCCTGTTGTCTAAAGGGTCTTGGGTTCTATTCCTGTCAAGGGCATATGCCAGGTTGTGGGCTCGATCTCCAGTAGGGGGCATGCAGGAGGCAGCTGATCAATGATTCTCTCTCATCATTGATGTTTTTATCTCTCTCTCCCTCTCCCTTCCTCTCTGAAATCAATAAAAATTATAAAGAAATAAAAATAAATAAGTGATGAGAATTACATGTATGGCATGGGAACTTCTAAACATGCCAGTTCCTTTTCTTGGAGCATTCTCTCATCCTATCCAGGGCTCCACCTGGATAAATCCCACTCATCTTCTTAGTTTTGCCCTCAGCAGGATACTTCTGAAAAGTCTTTTCAGTCCACCTGCTTTCATCCCCACCTCTCAGGCCCCTGGCAGGTCCCCATCCTCTGTCTCTCCCTCTCACAGTCATTGTCATATTGTATTATAATAAAAGGTTGATATGCAAATTGACCCTAATGGCGGAACAATCGGGAACGACTGGTCACTATGACGCACACTGACCACCAGGGGGCAGACGCTCAATGCAGGGCTGCCCCCTGATGGTCAGTGCGCTTCCACAAGAGGAGCGCCACTCAGCAGAAGCCAGCTCATGGCTAGCCAGCACAGCGGTGGTGGTGGGAGCCTCTCTCACCTCCGCGGCAGAACTAGGGATGTCTGACTAATGGCTTAGGCTTGCTCCCTACAGGCTCCGGGCTGCCAGAGGGATGTCTGACTGCCAGCTTAGGCCCAATCCCCTGAGGAGCAGGCCGAAGCCCTCAGTCAGACATCCCCTGAGGGGTCCTGAACTGCGAGAGGGTGCAGGTTCGGCTGAGAGACCGCCCCCCACCCCGCCCCACCCCCTGAGTTCACGAATTTTCATGCACCGGGCCTCTAGTTGTATTATAATTGCCTGTTATAGTATGTCTCTTTTACTACTAGACTGAAGCTCCTTGAAGGTAGAACTGTGTCTGTCTTGTTCATTATTGAATCATCAGAGTTGGGTTAGAATGGATGTTAAATAGTCTTGTTAAATCCATTGATGAGTTTTAGAGATGTGACCAAGTGATAGAAAGCATTTATAGTCCTGAGACCCCTGAATCTTCCTGTGTCCCCCAAAGCAAATATTCATAGGCTATGAGTTTCTGCACTCAGAGGTGCAGAATGATTATTTCCTATCTCTATCTCACAGTGCCTCAGAATCTCTGAGTGGGGAGGGACTTCTGTGGATCATAGTATCCAGCCTCCTGCAGAGTACAGTCTCCACCACAGCTTCTCTGAGAGTAGTTTTCCAGCCTGGCCTAAGTGCTTCCAAAGATGATCACTATATGGTTATGTTTTGCATGTTACAGAAACTCCAACTAAGAGTGACAAACAAGAAGCCCCCAGGTAGGCAATTGGTGACCCTGGCTTAGTAATTCAATGATGTCTTTGGGGCCCATGCTTTGATTATAGAATGGCTGCCACAGCTCCAGACATCATATTCCATTAAAGACAAGAAGAAAGGAAAGGGGGGCAGTGCCATCAAGCTCTCCTCTTCTGCCTGCCCCCCTTTTTAAAAATATATTTTTATTGATTTCAGAGAGAAAGGGAGAGGGAGAGAATATTAAGGATGAGAGAGAATCATTGATCGACTGCCTCCTGCACGCACCCCAGTGGGAGCAAGCCCGCAACCCAAGCATGTGCCCTGACCAGAATTAACTTGTGACCTCCTGGTTCATAGATCGATGCTCAACCAATGAGCCATGCCAGCAGGGCACCTCCACTGCATTTTGTTGAAAGAACGCTGGAGTGGGAGCAAGGAGATTGGAGCTCTCACCTCAGCTTTACAATGTTCGAGCTGTGCGAAAATGGGTGCCTCTTGTCTTACTTAGGCCTCAGTATCCTCATCTATAAAATGGGAGGGTCAGACTAGATCCTCTCCAAAGTCCTTGCCAGCAATAGCACTCTGATTTCTCTGATTCTGCTTCTCTCACAGGCCTGAAGACACCAAGAGATGGAAAAATAGGTGTGTTTTTTTTGTTTTGTTTTGCTTGTATTATCTCTGCTTGGGCAAACTATTCCAAGCAGCTGGGACACCTGTGCTACTGTCTTAGTGCCACAACCCCCCACCCTCTGCCCAGGTGTCAGCTGGCTCCTCCCCAGGGGTGCAGATGCCAAATGAGCATAGTGGAATGGGGTATTAAAAGCTTCAGCCTTGGTCCCTGAAACACTTGATTTCTACTTGATGCCTGCAGCCATGTGGCTTGTTCTCCTACTCCTGCTGTGGCTGAGTCCTGTGGCCCGAAACTGGGAGACAGGTGAGGAGCCAGGCTAGCTGGTCAAAGGGACCCAAGCTTCTAGTCTCTTTCTTTTATTTATTTTTTAAATATAATTTTTATTGATTAAGATATTACATATGTGTCCTTATCCCCACGTTACCCCATACCCCCACCCCTGCTCATGCCCTCACTCCCCTGTTGTCCGTGTCCATTGGTAGGCCTATATGCTTGCATATAAGTCCTTTGGTTGATCTTTCCCCCTTACCCCCACCCTCCCCTACCTTCTCTCCAAGGCCTGACAGTCCAATCA
This sequence comes from Myotis myotis, assembly GCF_014108235.1. Classification (NCBI taxonomy): domain Eukaryota; kingdom Metazoa; phylum Chordata; class Mammalia; order Chiroptera; family Vespertilionidae; genus Myotis; species Myotis myotis. The sequence continues at coordinate 162,769,388 of NW_023416324.1, forward strand.
ATGCCTCTCTGTCTCTGGATCAGTCCTTGTTATCAGTTTATGTTGTTCATTATATTCCACAAATGAGTGAGATCATGTGGTATTTATCTTTCTCTGACTGGCTTATTTCACTTAGCATAATGTTCTCCAGTTCCATCCATGCTGTGGTAAATGGTAAGAGTTCCTTTTTCTTCTTCCTCTTCTTAAAGAATACCTTTCAGCATTTCATATAATGCTGGTTTGGTGGTGATGAACTCCTTTAGCTTTTTCTTATCTGTGAAGCTCTTTATCTGACCTTCACTTCTGAATGATAGCTTTGCTGGATAAAGTAATCTTGGTTGTAGGTTCTTGCTGTTCATCACTTTGAATATTTCTTGCCACTCCCTTCTGGCCTGCATGGTTTCTGTTGAGAAATCAGCTGACAGTCATATGGGTACTCCCTTGTAGGTAACTGACTGTCTTTCTCTTGCTACTTTTAAGATTCTCTCTTTGTCTTTTGCTCTTGGCATTTTAATTATGATGTGTCTTGGTGTGGTCCTCTTTGGATTCCTTTTGTTTGGGGTTCTCTGCGCTTCCTGGACTTGTAAGTCTATTTCTTTCACCAGGTAGGAGAAGTTTTCTGTCATTATTTCTTCAAATAGGTTTTCAATATCTTGCCCTCTCTCTTCTTCTGGTACCCCTATAATTCTGATGTTGGTACGCTCGAAGCTGTCCCAGAGGCTCCTTACACTATCTTCATATTTTTGGATTCTTTTTTCTTTTTCAGTTGGGTGTTTTTTGTTTCTTTGTATTTCAAATCTTTGACTTGATTCTTGGGATCCTCTTGTCTGCTTTTGGATCTCTGTATACTATTCTTTATTTCAGTCAGTGTATGCTTAATTTCTAGTTGGTCTTTTTTCATATCCTCCAGGGTCTCACTAAATTTATTGGCGGTTTCCATAAAATTCTTGAAAAACCTTATAAACGTGGTCTTGAACTCTATATCCAGTCATTTGCTTTCCTCCATTTCTGTCATTTGTGACCTGTTTCTTTGTCTCTGCATTTTTTATGCTTCCCTGTGTTGGTAGAGTGGCTTTGTGTGCTAGGTGTCCTATAGGGCCCAGTGGCTCAGCCTCCCCAGTTACCTGAGATGGACACTCTTGGTGCACCCCTTTCTGGGCTTTGTGCACAGTCTTGTTGTAGTTATGCCTTGATTGTTGTAGGATCACTGGGAGGAATTGACCTTCAGGCCAATTGGCTGTGAGAATCAGCTGTGTCTGCAGTGGGAGAACCTCTGTGCTGGAGACACCCTTCTGGGGCAAGACTTGCTTCAGTGGGGCTTTGGTGTTCACTGAGTCTGCCCCCTGAGTGTGTCCCTTATGGATCTGCGGAGTTGTAATCTGGATGGTCCCACTCTGACCACTGGGTACACTGGCTCTTGGATCTAAGGAGGTGCTAATTTAGCCTCTGCTTGAGGTTACACAGCAGGAGCTACGAAGAGAACTGCAGATTCCCCTTCCTTTTTTGGAGTTTGGAGGTGCCCAGATGAGGCCCAGCTGTGAAGCAATGCAAGCTGCTGTGGGGCCTTGGGCCTTCTCTTGGAAGTTCTGGGTCTGTCTGGCCCAGCTGCAATTTTCAGGTTGCAAAGGGCCAGGGCATTCATATGCAAAAGCCTCTGCCACAGCCTGGGTGGGGCGGGGTCTCAGGGAATCAAAGGGCGGAGCAAGCAGCTATGGCGGATCCTCAGCCCTGCTCTAAGGGGCCCCGCGTCTCAGTGTCCTGGTAATTGCTGCAAGCACCTCTGAGGGAAAGCCACCCTCAAGTTCCGAGTTCTGCCTGCTGCCAGACAGTCCAGTTTCTCTCCGTATGAGTCCTGGGTCCCAAGAGACTTCCGGAACGGGAGTTCAGAGCAGTTGGAAGCTTGTGACTCCCTCCCGATTCAAAAAGACAGCCGCGTCCTCAGGTGCCAGCCCCTTTCCGCGCGTGCTCGAGCCTCCGTACCTCTGCACTTTACTTCCGCACCTCCTCTGAGTCTCTGTGTGCTTTTCTTTTTCCTTCTAGTTGTAGAGTTTCCACTCAGCCAGCCTTCCTGTAGTTCTGGATGATGTCCGTTTTGTCTTTTCGTTGTATTTTTGAAGTTGTTGTGGGAGGCAGCAATTTCCGGTGTTTACCTATGCCGCCATCTTGGTTTCTCCTCTCTTTCTTTCTTTTACTTGTTCATTTGTTCATTCATTCATTCATTCATTCATTCATTCATTTGTGTTCCTGGCATGATCTACCTCCTTGGAGTTAGTACTTACTAACTCAGTAATTAAGTAATCCATTTATTCAGACACTTACTAAGCACTTGCTAGTGTAATGTGACTTCTCTGTGTATCCATCTTTATATTTATAAGATGTCCTTTGGTGATTAACCTAGGAAGATCTGTTTTGGTTGGGGAGTCCAGAGGAGTGTCTGGAGAGGTTCCTGTGAGTAGAGGTAGCATGGGGCTCTAGAATGTGCACTATTGCGGAGGGAGGATGGGAAGGGGAGAAGGTGGTGTGACAACCCCAGATCCAGATTAACCAGACAACTGCCATGCACCAAACTGTTAGGTTTCTCAAACATCCCTGGAAATGCAATGGATGGATAAAGTTGTATTCACCAGCCCGGCCAGTGTTGCTCAGTGGTTGAGCATTGACCTATGAACCAGGAGGTCTTGGGTCAATTTCCAGTTAGGGCACATGCATGGGTTGTGGTCTTGATCCCCAGTGGGGGCATGCAGGAGGCAGCTGATCTATGATTCTCTCTCTCCATTGATGTTTCTCTCCCACCATTGATGTTTCTCTCCCTCTCCCTTCCTCTCTGAAATAATATATATATTTTAAAGTTGTATTTACCAGAACTTCTTTGGTGAGAAAGCTAGATGTCAATGGTAGGAATATATTGAGGGTGGAAGCCTTAAGGGACATGCTTAAGTAATAACAAACATGTTATTAAATTGCTTTGTGAAAAAGGACGTTTGGGTAAGGACAGGGCTTCAATTTTGCTGAGTAGGGCTTGCAAGTTTGGGGCTGGAGCAGGATTGTTGGGAACCATAGAGGTGAGGAGGAGGCTTCCCTGTGCCCTCCTTCTTCACTCTTCCCCAGCAGTGCTCACCCTCTTCAATATAAAATTGTAAAACATGTTTAAAGAGTGTTGCTCTGGAGAGGTGCAAATTATTAGCTTTGGGTTCTTCAACCAGCCCTGTTTGGGCCTGTTCCTGGCTCCACAACTTGTCCTTTTACGAGCCTCTTGATCTGAAGCCAATGGGATGGTCACAGAGGAGCCATTTGAGGTGTGGCTCCTGACCAGGAAGCTTTCTCTGATGGGGTCATTGCCCCTGCACCAGACCCTGTGGCTCTCTCCTCTTAACTGCGGCGCAGCACTTACCTTCCAGTACAATGACATTCTGGTTACTTGTAGTATGATGATGCTCTGTTCATTTGACTGAACTCCTGGAAGGGGGCGGGGGGCAGTGGGGAGACACAGCACAGTGGAATATATCTCCATGATCCACCATGGTACCTGGTTCAGAGTGTCACTCAATAGAACAAAATGAATGAATGAATGAATGAATGAATGATTGAGTGAAGGGTGCTTGGTCACTATGGAGGTAGACTTCCTTTCCCTTACTGTACTGTCATTTTTCTGATGGTACCAGTTAGGACTGTTAGAAATGGTAACTTTCTCCTGGCCCATGGACACAGTGGGAGCTCAATGTGAGCCCAAGAATTCAACTCAGATCTTTTATTTATTTATTTTTCTTTATTTTTTAAAATATGTTTTTATTAATTTCAGAGAGGAAGGGAAAGGGAGACAGAGAAAGAAACATCAATGATGAGAGAGATACATCGATAGGCTGCCTCATACACCCCTCCTATCGGGGATTAAGCCTGAAACCCTGGCATGTGACCTGACCGGGAATCAAACTGTGATCTCCTGATTCATGGGACAATACTTAACTATTGAGCCATATAAGCTAGGCTCAATTAAGATCTTCTAAATTAAATTAAGAAAAAAATTATTTGGCACTAGATATACAAAAATGCATTTTCTGCCCTGAAGTTTCTGGTATGGAAGACTGATACACACCTCCAGAAAGAAGGCTGTAACAATAATGGAGACAGGGACACTGGACACAAGACACTAGGGGGGTGGGGTAAGGACATGTGCCGGTGGGTAGGGGAGGCCGGGGGACGTCAATAGGGGGGGGGGGGGAAAGGAGACATAGGTACTACTATTTGTAATACTTTAAACAAGAAAATAAAATTTAAAAAAAGAAAAATATAAAAATGTATGAAGGCAAAAAAAAATGGAGACAAGGATTAATGCTATGTTAGAAGGTAAAATCAATAGGTTTTAACAGTAAGAAGAAAAGGTTAATCTCAGCTGGGAGTATGTAGGAGGGCCTCTCGGAATAAATCAAATTTATTAAAAAAAACTATTATGGAAAATTCCAAACACACACAAATGTAGACAAAATAGGGTAATGAACCAAATGTACCTATCGGCTAGCTTCAAAATTATCAACCCCAGTTCTTATCCACCATATTTTAAAACTATAATCACAACACTGTATCAGAGCTGAACTAATTATGATAATTACATACTATCATTTAATGTCTATCAGTGTGCATATTTTTCCAACTGTCAAAAAGGACTTTTTGCAGTTGGCTCATTTGAATCAGGATCCAAACAAGGTCTATACATTACATTTATAGTATGAGTGAGCGACAGAGCTGGGAGTAGAACCAGCCACCACACCACGCTCAGGTTCACATTAAAAACAAAACAAAACAAAACAAAAACACCTCTGGTTGCACTTGCCACCAATCTCTGCCATTCTCTAAGCACTTTGCAGACTTCTGCTTTTGAGTCTTTGTTCAAGCTGTTTCCACTGCTTGAAAGACACTTCCTCCCATGGGCACTGGTATATTTCCTAAGTATCTTTAAATCTATATCCATCCCCTCTTTCTCCTTTTTTTCATGCTGTTGAAGAACTCAGGCCAATTGTCCTGCAGAATATCCTACACTGGGGACTTGTCTGAATGAATCACTGTGGGTGTCCCTCTGTCCTCTGAATTTTCTGAAACCTGGTACTTAAGGTCCATTTCTTTTGGCAGGAATATTCCATAGGTGGGCTGTGCACTTCCTATTGCGTCCTGAAGGAGACACACAACATCTCGAAGGAAACACACAATGTTCAGTTGTCCTACGTTTATTGGTGTTAAATTTGATTAGTCAGATGCATCCGTTTATTGCTGATTAGATTAATTTTTTTCATTGGTGGTTGCCAAATGGTGGTTTTCTAATTCCATCATTCCTTCTGCATTTATTAGCTGGAGTTTTTCTATAAAGAAGACACTTCCCTTTAGTTTGTATGAAAAGATTGTATGAATATTTGATTCTTTATTTGTCATTTTTCAGAATAATAAGCTAGTTCCTTAGCAGCCCCAAGAAGGTTGAATTTAAACATAACCTTGAAAGATAAGAATGTGTTCTTCTAGTGCCTATGGGAGGAAGTGTCTTTCAAGCAGCGGAAACAGCTTGAACAAAGACTCAAAAGCAGAAGTCTGCAAAGTGCTTAGAGAATGGCAGAGATTGGTGGCAAGTGCAACCAGAGGGTTTTTTTGTTTGTTTGCTTTTAATGTCACTCACTCATGCATGACCTTGAGAAAATGGCTTTTCTATTTCTAGATCAATGGTTTCAAACTTTGCTGGCCCACAATCCACATTAATAAATATATTTTACACTGTGACCAAGTACATACATGTATATAAAAACAAGCAAAAAATTCATAAAGAACTCTAAGCAACTTATACTTATACTAGAGGCCTGGTGCACAAATTTGTTTATGGGTGGGGTCCCTCAGCCTAGCCAGTGATCAGGGCCGATTGGGGCCAGCCGGCTGTGGGGAGGGACTGTGGGAAGTTGGCCAGCCACGGGAGGTTGGCTTTGGGAGCACATTGAGCACCAGAGGGCAGCTCCTGTGTTGAGCATCTGCCCCCTGGTGGTCAGTGCACATCATAGTGACTGGTTGAATGGTCATTCAGTCGCTAGGGTATATATATAAAATATATAAATATATATAAAATATATATATGTAGATAGATAGATAAACAATGTATGTGGATATTTTCTACTCTGTTCTATTTTACTCCTATCCTATCCTATCCTATCCTATCCTATCCTATCCTATCCTATCCTATCCTAATGAATGCTGGTCATGACCACTGAATTGATCTCTGACTCACAAATGGACTACAATCCTTGTTTGGATTGGTCCCTGGGGCTCTTTTCCAGTTCCAATCCTCTTTGATCTGTCCCTGTTTTGGTGACAACCTGATGCTGGACCAGGCACTTGGGAAAAGTGATGATGTGAGAGAGGAAACTAATCATTTGCAGGAGGCTCCTAACTGAACATGAGGCAGAAGTCAGGCCAAACTCAGAGGCCTCCACTCCAGCCCGCCATCACCTTGAGAGGTCTGACCTTCTGGGCCACTGCTCCCCTTTCACCAGACACCCATGGTGCCTGTTTCCATAACAGGCTGGTTTGGCCACACCTAGTCCTCTCAGAGGCCTGCTCCCTGTTGATCATGTCAACTTTGGAAAGCCCTCAAGCTTATCCCTAAACAAAGCCCAGGTGCAAACCTACCAGGAGGCAACTGGGAAGGTCAAGTTAAAGTAGAGAAGAGCACTGAGAGTCCTGGGCATGAGAACACCCGGGGCCGATTCCCACCTGAGCCGCAGAATTACTAGGTCATCTGGACCATGCCCCCTACCTGCCAATGCCTTGCTTCCCCAATCTCTTAAAGAAGATAAACCCTCTCATTGTATAGTGGATGGCAGGAAAATCAATACTTCATTCTCGTTTATGACTTAATATTTCATTGTGTAGATATACCATATTTGTTTTATCCATTCATCAGTTGATGAATTTGTTTTGGCTGTTATGAATAATGCTGCTAAGAACATTCATGTGCAAGTTTTTATGTAAACAAATATTTTCAGTTCTCTTAGGTATATACCCAGAAATGGGATTATTGAACCATATGGTTAATTCTATGTTAAACATTCTGAGAAGCTGTCAAAATCTTTTTCAAAGTGTGTTAGCCGTTTTTCAATTCCATCAGCAATGTATGTAATTTCTCCATATTCTCACCAACACTTGTTATTTTTTATTTTATTTTAGCGATCTTAGTCGGTGTGAAGTGGTACTGAGAGTGGGGAAGGACATGTAATGAGAATAGAGCCATAGTTGTCTAATAATTATTCACCTCACTAACTGTAGATAAGAAGTTTTCTTACAGACCCTGGGAAACTGGAGGCCTGTAAAAGATAAGACACCTTGGAGCCCAGATGGGTCCATTACTCAGGAAAGAAATACATTTTGAGAACAGACCAAGGACAGGACACGCTTTGATTTGGTTGCTGCACCTGGACCCTGACCCCCTCTGGGAGTTTTTCTCAGAAATGCTGACCATGCTCCAGTCCCAGGAATGGGCTGAGCTGTTTGTAACATCATAGAAGATTAGCCACCTTGTTATCAGACTTTGAGCTTCTGAAGGTTGGACTGCAGACTCTACCCTCCCCTTTTCCTGTTACAATTGTAGCTCACAGCTGCATGTAGTTATCTTTTCCCTCCTGTGTATAGAATCAGCCAACTGACAAGGGGCGTCAGGGCAGATTTTGTGGATGACCTGCTGCTCTCCCACACTGCCAGCGTTCTGGAGTAAATGCTGATATGATTCAACCCTGTCTCCACTTAATTGGCTCAAGTGGTGACAGGCAGCCCAGACCCTTGGTTGTCCGGTTACATAATCTCATTGTGGCTTTGACTTGCATTTTCTTGTTGACTAATGATGTCTCATGAGCTTATTGGCCATTTGGATATCTTCTTTGGATATTTCCTTTGTCCATTTAAACATTGGGTTATTTGTCTTTTTTTGTTGAGTTGTGAGAGTTCTCTACATATTCTACATAAAATTCTCTTGTCACATATATGATTTGCAGATATTTTCTCCCATTCAATGGGTTGTCCTTTTACTTTCTTGATAGTATCCTTAGAGGCACAAAACTTTCAAATTTTGATCAAGTCTAGTTTATCTGTTTTTTTTTTTTTTCTCTCTCACTTGTGCTTTTGGTATCATATCTGAGAAACTCTGGCTTAATCCAAGGCCATGATGATTTACATCTATGTATTTGCCTAAGACGTTTATAGTTTTAACTCTTATGTTTAGATCTGTGATCCTTTTTGAGTTAATTTTTGCATAGTCTGTGATGTAAAGGTCCAAATTCATTCTTTTGCGTTTGGATATACAGTTTTCCAGCACCATTTGTTAAATATTTTGTTGTTGTTGCTGTTAATTCTTATCCAAAGAGTTGTTTTTTCTCATTGATTTTTAGAGAGAGTGGAAGGAAGTGGGAGACACAGAGAGAGAAACATGGATGTGAAAGAGACACATGGATTGGTTGCCTCCTGCACGTGTCCTGACCAGGGATCAAGCCTGCAACCAAGCTATGTGAGCTTGACTAGAATCAAACCTTAGACCCTTCAGTCTGCCAGTAGAAACTCTATCCACAGAGCAAATCCGCTAGGACTAAATATATCTATTTTTCAATGTCCCCTTTTCTGCAGGCAGCTGTTCCCAGCCCCAGCCCCTCTGCTGCCTTGGAATAGATAACCACTGCAAGAGTGGAAACTGCTACTGTGATGCATTCTGCCATAAGGCATCAGACTGCTGCCCAGACCACCACGCCCTCTGCAGCCCTGGTAACTCACCTGCAGGCACATTTCCACCACTTCTAGGGCTGAATGCTGTGATTGACAGAGACAAGCCCCTCGTATCTACTTCAGGCCAAGGTCAGCATGTCAACCCCTGACGTCCCTAACAATCCTGAGAGCCTTGCATTCTGTCCATGTTACGTCAAAAGTGCCTACACATTCCTCGCAGCTTTGTTTCCCTGCTGCTCCTTACCACCTGCTGCTCCCTCTCAGAGACACTTTTCCAGGTCCCACAGGGAGAGGTTAAGCTGTTGGTGGTGGGGGATCAGGGTGGCGAGTGGGGTGGTTGGGTTCTAACGGTCCCACCTTCTCTTGCAGTGTAGGTGCCTCTTGACTGTGCCATGTAGACTTTTGAAGGCGGACAGGAGTCTGCAGAGAGGTGCAGAGGATGTTGGGCAGTAGCAGGAGGGTGGAAGGCAGGGACAGGAGAGGTGCTTTCTCTCTGTGTTTCTCAGCTCCTCAGAATACCAAGATGGTGCTGCAGATGGTGTTGAGGATGGAGAACCCACCAAGCCCTAAGAGAAGCAATCTTAACCGAGTGCAGAGCATGGTGAGTCCCCAGAGGTTCTCCCCGAAAGGGTGGGGGCAATCTGCTCCTGCCTCCCTGGCTTCCAGGCCCCAGAGTCAGGGAGCAATTCACTGAAGGGGAAGAGAGGCCTGAGCTGAGGTGGAGTTGGTTGCAGTCATGGTTTTAGGGATACGGGCCAGGATGCTTGCTCCTGAAACCAGGCAGCAAGACAGATTTGGCTCATAGACCGTACTTTGCTGTTTTCTGCCCTAAATCATCCTCTGTTTTTACTTTTCTTCTGAGTCCTGGCTTCAGCTCTCTGCCCAGCACTGGAGGAGAGGCCTTGGCCCCCATCCTAGCACATGACGCCTCTGGGAAGAAAGGCAGCATAATCCAATGGAAAGAGCAGGGACTCAGAGCCAGATAGACCTGGGTTCAAATCCTGGCTCCACCACTTATCACCTGGTGACCTCCTGCAGCTCCGTCAGCCTTTCTGAGCTTCTCTTTCCTCATCTGTGCACTGGAGCTTGCCTTGTCGGGCTGTGTGGAAGGGCCTGGTTCTTGGGGGATGTGCAATAAGAGGTAGCTGTTAACTGGGGACCTGTGAAACTAGAGAGGGAACAGGCCTTCACTTACTGCTCACTGCTTACTATTCATGTAGGTCCAGCAGTTCCTCCAAACCAGCCTCCCAGGGATGCCCCTCTCCATCTCTGTGAAGGGGACCAGGAAGAGAGCCTGACACCTCTCCTGAAGCCCCCCCACCAGTCCATGGAGCAGAGCTCACCCTGCCCACCAGGACCTGCTGGGCCCAGTTGTGTTTGCCTCCCCGCTGCCATCCCGTGTGCTTCCAATGTGGCTCAACCAGAGGAAAATGGAAATCTGCTATGGTTGTAAACACACTTTAATGTGCATAGAATCAGCCATACAAAATATAAAACATCAATTTGACTCATGCTATTCATTGTTTTGTGATAGTTACAGTGAATCTAGTAAACTTTTTTTTTTTTTTTTAAGAAATTTAATGAACCGTGAAGCACCATTTTTCACCCAAAGTAGAGACTAACTGAGCCTGTACAGTAAGACACGGCAGTTTTCTGGCCCATCACGGCCTTTGTAATGCTGAACCCTCCCTCACCTGTGCACCTTGGGGTGTGTACTATTTTTTTTTAAATTCTTTATTGTTGAAAGTTTTGCATATGTTTCCTTTTCCCCCCATTGACTTCTCCCCACCTGCTCCTACCCACAAGCGCATGCCCCCATTCCCCTATTGTCTGTGTCCATTGGTCATACTCTTATGCATGGATACAAGTCCTTGGGTTGATCTCTTACTCCCCCCCCACCCCCCCACCCCAACTTCCCCTACCTTCCCTCTGAGGTTTGACGATCTGCTCAATGCCTCTCTGTCTCTGGATCTGTTTTTGTTCATCAGTTTATGTTGTTCATTATATTCCACAATGAGTGAGATCATGTGGTATTTTTCTTTCTCTGACTGGCTTATTTCACTTAGCATAATGCTCTCCAGTTCCATCCATGCTGTTGCAAATGGTAAGAGTTCCTTCTTTTTTACAGTAACGTATTCCATTGTGTAGATGTACCACTGTTTTTAATCCATTCATTTGCTGATGGGCACTTCAGCTGTTTCCAAATTTTAGCAATTGTAAATTGTGCTGCTATGAACATAGGAATGCATATATTCTTTCTAATTGGTGTTTCTGATTTCTTGGGATATATTCCTAGAAGTGGGATTACTGGGTCAAATGGGAGTTCCATTTTTAATTTTTTTTTGAGGGAACTCCATACTGTTCTCCACAGTGGCTGCACCAGTCTGCATTCCCACCAGCAGTGCATGAGGGTTCCTTTTCCTCCACATCCCCGCTAGCACTTGTCGTTTGCTGATTTGTTGATGATAGCCATCCTGACAGGTGTGAGATGGTTCCTCATTGTCATTTAATTTGCATCTCTCGGATGATTAGTGACTTTGAGCATGTTTTCATATGTCTCTTGGCCTTCCTTATGTCCTCTTTCGAAAAGTATCTATTTAGATCCTTTGCCCACTTTTTGATTGGATTATTTACCTTCTTTTTGTTAAGTTGTATGAGTTCCTTATACATTATGGAGATTAAACCCTTACCAGATGTAACATTGGCAAATACGTTCTCCCATGCAGTGGGCTCTCTTATTTTGTTGATGGTTTCTTTGCTGTGCAGAAGCTTTTTATTTTGATGTAGTCCCATTTGTTTATTTTCTCCTTAATTTCCATTGTTCTAGGAGATGTATCAGTAAAGATATTGCTATGACATATGTCTGATATATTGCTGCCTATGAATTCTTCTAAGATTTTTATTGTTTCCTATCTTAAGTTTAAGTCTTTTAACTATTTTGAGTTTATTTTTATGTATGCTGTAAGTTGGTGATCTAGTTGCATTTTTTTGGTATGTATCTGTCCAGTTTTCCCAACACCATTTATGGAAGAGGCTGTCTTGACTCCATTGTATGCTCTTGCCTCCTTTATCAAATATTAATTGAACATAATGGCTTGGGTTGATTTCTGAGTTCTCTGTTTTGTTCCATTGGTCTATATGTCTGTTCTTGTGGCAGTACCAGGCAGTTTGGAAAGAACAGTGGCTTTGTAATATAGTTTGATATAGTAAACATTTCTTTATAATCAAAAGTAAGAACCTAGCATCCTTTGGCTAAGTAATTTGTGCTTCTCTCTCTGATATTCCTTCTCAGGTACCATATTATTCCCTGTATGTCCTACAGTAGCATGGTCTGAGTCCTGTAGCTTCATGCCCACATCTTTTCTTCCCAGGGTGAGAGGAGAAGCAAGGAACCATCTCTGGTGAGCTGGAACCGGCATGGGGGGGTCTCCTCATGTAAAGATTTCAAAGCTCTAGGAGGAGGATGCCAGCAGGGGCAGGGGTCAGCCGTGCCCATCACCTTCCCTCTCAGACCTGCTCTTCCTTTTATTCTGTGAATAGATCCCTGCCCTCCAGCCTTCTGGACTCCAGACCGCAGGGCCACCTTTACTTCTCTCTGCCCCTGTCTGTCCTTTGCCAAGTCTTTCCACGTGTACTTCCCAACATGGTTCACATCAGCTCCCTTTACAGTTCCACTGCCCAAGTCCCAGCCACAGCCTCCTCACTGGTCCTCTTGCCCTGGACTCTCCTCTAACTGGTCTCTGCCCACATTGTACTGCCCAAAGCAAGCTTTGCTGTTGCCACTTCCCTATTCAAAAACCATCACTGGCTTCCTATGGTCTCTAGAATAAAGGCTAACCTCCCACTCATGGCAGGAAATGTCCTCCACCTCATGGCCCCAAGGCACACTGTGGCCTTATCTCCTGCTGGTGGTTCCTTCCACACTCTTATGTTCCAACTGAATGGAGTGGCCCATTACCCCTGCCCAAACCTCACTCTACACCTTTGCGAATCTGTTTTCGCTCAGTTTCTCTGAACCCAGGACCTGAATAATTTATTTAGGAACACAGTCCAATGAGCAGGGGTGAGGGAAAGGGCAGTGGAACAGGGAAGAAGGGAGACAAAATATCAAGATGCCTTATCCACTTGGCCCCTATTATGGCTGACTGGTGGCTTGATCCTGTGGGACCTCTGAGAAGCCTTATGAAGTGTCTGAGAACTGTCTATCCCAGGAAAGAAACGGGAAGCGTCTGTCCATCAGCTCCCATCCCCACAGTTTATGAGTTGCTCTATAGGGTGCCTGACTCAGTCCATTGTTGCTGCTGCGTGAGAGCTGAGCTGCTCCCAGAAGCATCCCCGGGGCAGAGAGCAAATGGCACGTGGCAGGACACCACCTGGCTGCTCCTCGGAAAGTGGCCTCGGCACAGTGGCTAGAGTAGGAAGGGGGGCAGAGAGGACTTGAGCTGAGGCACAAAAGGTACCCCCACCATTGGCTTCCAGAACACATGTTTCTTCCCTTCAGCTCTTCCAGCCACAGGTTTTTCCTCCTGCCCAGGGACAGAGGAGCCTGGGGGGGAGACAGCCCTGGGCTCTGCTTGGGTAAGCCTCACTCATATTGCCAGAGTCTGAGTTCTCCTTTCTTTGCTGGGAAGAGTTTTTTCAGGTGAGACTCAATGAGACATGGCCTCTCTGCTTGGGATGCATCATCCTATGGGCCTCATAGAAAGCCCCAGAATGCTGATTTGTGGGATCCCTATTCTCTCTTGACTTAATACTCTTCTCCTTCCAAATGCTCAGATATCATATCTCCTCTTCCTCCTGTCCCAGCTTGGTCATCCATCTACCCCAGCCTGGGTCCCTGTTTATCCCCCAGTTCTGAGATGTTCCAGTCCCCACATAGCTTCCTCTGTAGTGGAGTGTGCATGTGTGTGCACACCTGCATGCGAATTTTATTTCTACCTGGCCCATCCTTCTCCCTCCTGTGTCCTCCAAATACCTCCCCTGTGAAAGGCATTTCCCTGGCAGCAGCACACCACCTGGGAAAACAGAGGGCTCCCTGCAATGCAAGTTAAATCCAGTGAGAAACACACATCCCCAAGAATGTCTACGGTGAAAAGGACCAATGATGCCAATTGTTGAGACTGTGGAGCGTCTGGAACTCTCATACTTTGCTGGTGTGGTATAAGTGGGCACAATCAGTTTGTAAAACTGTTTGATGCTATATATTAAGGAGAACATGTGTCTACCCACAGGCCTAGCAATACTACTCCTGGATATATATGCTCAAGATGTGTACAAGAATGTTCATAGCAGCTTTATTTAGAATAGTGAAAAACTGGAAACAATCCAAATGTCCATCCAAAGGAAAATGCATAAATAAATAGTGGCATATTTATACAATGGAATGTTACCCAACAACAAAAGAATGAAGTCCTGTTACACACAACAACATGGGTGAGTCTTGCAGACATACTGTTAAGAGAAAGAAGCCAGACACAAAAGAGTATAAATGCATAATTCTATTTATATGAGTTCAAAAATAAGTAAACTAATCTACGGTGATATAGGTAAGAATGGTGTTTTTTTTATTGGGGGGGTGTAGATATTGACTGGAAGGGAACACAGAGAAGCCTGTTGAAACACTAAAAATGTCTTATTATTGTGATTTGAGTGGTGGATACATCCTAGGTCAGTGATGGCGAACCTATGACACACATGTCAGAGGTGACACACAAACTCATTTTTTTGGTTGATTTTTCTTTGCTAAATGGTATTTAAATATATAAAATAAATATCAAAAGTATAAATCTTTGTTTTACTATGGTTGCAAATATCAAAAAATTTCTTTTCTTTTTTAATTAAATCTTTATTGTTCAGATTATTACATTAGTTACTCTTTTTTCCCACCATAACTCCCCTCCACCCAGTTCCCACCTCTCCCTCCACCCTCACTCCCCACCCACTGTCCTCTTCCATAGGTGCACGATTATTGTCCAATCTCTTCCCGCATCCCCCACATCCCTTTCCCCCCACCAAGAATAGTCAGTCCATTCCCTTTCTATGTCCCTGATTCTATTATAATCACCAGTTCATTCTGTTCATCAGATTATTTATTCACTTGATTTTTAGATTCACTTGTTGATAGATGTGTATTTGTTGTTCATAATTTGTATCTTTACCTTTTTCTTCTTCTTCCTCTTCTTAAAGGATACCTTTTAGCATTTCATATAATACTGGTTTGGTGGTGATGAACTCCTTTAGCTTTTCCTTATCTGTGAAGCTCTTTATCTGACCTTCAATTCTGAATGATAGCTTTGCTCGATAAAGTAATCTAGGTTGTAAGTTCTTGCTGTTCATCACTTTGAATATTTCTTGCCACTCCCTTCTGGCCTGCATGGTTTCTGTTGAGAAATCAGCTGACAGTCGTATGGGTATTCCCTTGTAGGTAACTGAGTTTCTTTCTCTTGCTGCTCTTAAGAGTCTCTCTTTGTCTTTTGCTCTTGGTATTTTAATTATGATGTGTCTTGGTGTGGTCCTCTTTGGATTCCTTTTGTTTGGGGTTCTCTGCGCTTCCTGGACTTGTAAGTCTATTTCTTTCACCAGGTAGAGGAAGTTTTCTGTCATTATTTCTTCAAATAGGTTTTCAATATCTTCCTCTCTCTCTTCTTCTGCCACCCCTATAATTCGGATGTTGGTACGATCGAAGCTGTCCCAGAGGCTCCTTACACTATCTTCGTATTTTTGGATTCTTTTTTCATTTTGCTTTTCCGGTTGGGTGTTTTTTGCTTCTTCATATTTCAAATCTTTGACTTGATTCTTGCGCTCCTCTGGTCTGCTGTTGGGAGTCTGTATAATATTCTTTATTTCAGTCAGTGTATGCTTAATTTCTACTTGGTTCATTATCACAACATCGAGGGTCTCACTAGATTTCTTGAGGATCTCACTATATTTATCGGCGGCTTCTAGACAGTTCTTTGAAGACCTTAAAAGTGTGGTTTTGAATTCTATATCCAGCAGTTTGCTTTCCTCCATTTCTTTTGTTTGTGTCCTGTTTCTTTGTCTCCACATTTTTTATGCTTCCCTGTGTTGAAAAAGTGGTTTTCTGTGCTAAGTGTCCTCTAGGGCTCAGTGGCTCAGCCTCCCCAATTACCTGAGGAGGAAACTCTTGGTGCACCCCCTTGTGGTCTTTGTGCACAGTCTTGTTGTAGTTAAGCCTTGATTGTTGTAGTTATCACTGGGAGGAATTGACCTCCAGGCCAATTGGCTGTGAGAATCAGCTGTGCCTGCAGTGGGAGAACTTCTGTGCTGGAGACACCCCTCTGCGGCAAGACTTGCTTCAATGGGGCTTTGGTGCTCACTGAGTCTGCCCCCTGAGTGTGTCCTTTATGGTTCCACGGAGCTGCAAACTGGATGGTCCCACTCTGACCTCTGGGCTTCTTGGCTCCTGGATCTCTAGGGAGGTGCTAATCTAGCCTTTGTCTGAGGCTATCCAGCAAAAGCCTCCCTGCAGGGCTTGGGCGGGGCAGGTCCCACGGGATCAACAGGGCGGGTCTAGCAGTTATGGCTGCTCTCAGTCTTGCCCTCAGAGGCTCTGCTTCTCAGTGTTCCGGTAATCGCTGGAAGCTCCTCGGAGAGAAAGCTGCCCTTGGGTTCCGACCGATGCCAGACAGTCCCGCTTCTCCCGTATGAGTCTGGGTCCCTAGAGACTCGCCCGGAACTGGAGCTCAGAGCCTGAGACTCCCTCCCGATTGAAAATGACAACCATGCCCTCAGCCGCCAGCCCGCTCCACATGCACCTCCGCACCTTAGTATTTTACTTCAGCACTGCACCTCCTCTGGGTCTCAGTGTGCTT
Organism: Myotis myotis; assembly: GCF_014108235.1. Lineage (NCBI taxonomy): Eukaryota > Metazoa > Chordata > Mammalia > Chiroptera > Vespertilionidae > Myotis > Myotis myotis. The sequence goes on from NW_023416324.1 coordinate 162,785,935, forward strand.
TTCTCTTTCCTTCTAGTTGTAGAATTTTCACTCAGCCAGCCTTCCTGTGGTTCTGGATGATGTCCGCTCTGTCTTTTAGTTGTATTTTTGAAGTGGCTGTTCGAGGCAGCAAACTCCAGTGTTTACCTATGCCGCTATCTTGGTTTCTCCAAAAAATTTCTATATGTGACACAGCACCAGAGTTAAGTTAGGGTTTTTCAAAATGCTGACACGCCAAGCTCAAAAAGTTCGCCATCACTGTCCTAAGTGTATACATAAATAAAAATTCATCAGGCTATATACCACCTGAGATTGGTATAGTTTACTGTATGTAGGTTACATGTGAATAAAAGAAATGAATGGACAAATGAACAGAAGGCTTGCTGGAGTTTCCTGTGCTACCACCTGAGAAAACAGGGCTGGGGGGCCCACTCTCAGGGCCTTGCACTCTTAGATGAGTCTCCCCACTTCTCCTGTACCTCACCTACGCAGTCTATGCACACTCAACGTTTTGAGCCTGTGGAGACCTACTCAGACCCTCAGAGGTGGTATAAAGGTTATTATTATTATTATTATCCTATCTAATAAAAGAGAAACATGGTAATTGGCGTACGACCGCTACCCTTCCCATTGGCTAATCAGCGAGATATGCAAATTAACTGCTAGCCAAGATGGCGGCCGGCAGCCAGGCAGCTTGAAACGAACATGAGGCTTGCTTGCTTCAGTGACGGAGGACTCCAACGTTCCCCGCCTGCCTTGCCAGCCTTTGAGCCTGCAGTTTAAGAAACATTGTAACAAATATAGAAGCTAAAGAAAACCCCAGAAACCTGCTTTCAGCGAGCCGGGATCTCAGAGCTGGAGTTGATACAGAGTTTCGATTATAGAATTGAAACAAACCAGATACCTGCTTTCAGGAGCGGAGGCCTAAGAGCTGGAGCCTCAGAGCTAAAGCTGGCCCAGAATAAAAAAAAGAAAAAGAAAAAAAGGAGCGGTTGGGAGCTTCCGTCACCTGCCAGCCTGAAAACAGCCCTCAGCCCCTCACCTAGACTGGCCAGGCACCCTGGTGGGAACCCCCACCCTGAAGGGTGTGTGACCAGCTGCAAACAGCCATCATCCTCTCACCCAGGCTGGCCAGGCACCCCAGTGGGGACCCCCACCCTGAAGGGTGTGTGACCAGCTGCAAACAGCCATCATCCCCTCACCCAGGCTGGCCAGGCACCCCAGTAGGGACCCCCACCCTGATCCAGTACACCCTTCAGGGCAAACCAGCCGGCTCCCACACATGCACCAGGCCTCTATCCTATATACTAAAAGGGTAATATGCCTCCCAGCACCAGGATCAGCAGAGCCGTGAGGCCTCCCGGCACTGGGATCAGCGTGACAGGGGGCAGTGCCCAAACCCCCTGATTGCCCTGCGGCTCTGTGTGTGACGGGGGGGGGGGGGGGCACAACCTCCCTATCGGCCCTGATCTGTTCGTGACAGGGTGCGGCACCCCAACCTCCTGATCAGCCCTGCTCTGTGCCTGATACGGGGGAGCTCCCCAAAAACCTAATCGCCCTGCGGCTCTGTGTGTGACAGGGTGCAGCGCCCCAACGCCCCCCCCCCCCCCACGGGCCCTGCTCTGTGTGTGACAGGGTAGAGCCATAACCTCCCCATCAGCCCTTCCTTGAGTGTGACAGTGCCGGCGCCCCAACCCCCTGATCGGCCCTGCTCTGTGGGTGATAAAGGGCAGTGCCCCCCCCCCCCCACCACGGGCCCTACTCTGTGTGTGATGGGGTAGAGCCATAACCTCCCCATCGGCCCCGCCCTGAGTGTGAGAGTGGCGGCGCCCCAACCCCCTGATCGGCCCTGCTCTGTTGGTGATAGTGGGCAGCACCCCAACCCCCTGATCCACCCTGCTCTGTGTGTGACAGGGGGCGGTGCCCCAACTCCCCTATTGGCCCTACTCTGTGAGTGACAGGGGGGAGCTCCTCAACCCCCTGATGGGCCCTGCTCTGTGCGTGACAGGGGGCAGCGCCCCAACCCCCTGATCGGCCCTGCTCTGTGTGTGACAGAGGGTGGCACCACAACCTCCCTATCAACCCTGCCTTGAGTGTGACAGGGGGCAGTGCCCCAACCCCCCAATCGGCCCTACCCTGAGCATGACTGAGGGTGGCATTGCAACCTCCCAATCCGCCCTGCTCTGTGCATGACAGGGGGTGGTTGCCCCAATTCCCCAATCGGCCCTGCTCTGAGCCTGACCAGGGGCTGCACCTAGGGATTGGGCCTGCCCTCTGCCACCCGGGAGCAGGCCTAAGCCAGCAGGTCGTTATCTCCTGAGGGGTCCCAGACTGCGAGAGGGCACAGGCAGAGCTGAGGGACCCCCCTTCCCCCCCTGAGTGCACAAATTTTTGTGCACCGGGCCTCTAGTTTAATATATTTCTTTATTGATTTCAGAGAGGAAGGAAGAGGGAGAGAAAGATAGAAGCATCAATGATAAGAGAGAATCATTGAGATGCTGACTCCTGCACGCCCCCTACTACGAATCAAGTCTGCAACCCAGGCATGTGCCCTTGGCCAGAATCGAACCTGAGACCCTTCAATCCGCAGGCTGACACTCTATCCACTGAGCCAAACAGGCTAGGGCTAAAGATTATTTTAAAGTGGAAACATTAAAGAAGATACAGAAAGCAATGTTATCTCAACTTCTTTTATCTGATGAAGGCAGGACTTTCCAAAAATGCAGCTGCCATTATTTCCCTTCAGAGGGGTTTTCTAGCCAATCTACCTCTCAAGGAAACAGCCAGCCAACAGAACCTCCCAAACTTCTCTGTGGAAGCCCCAGAGCTCCTCCCCCACGCCCATCCCCTTGTTAAATTTGGCAAATACACCTTTATTTAGTGAATTACTCACTACTGAGCAACTTCCTGGTGTACATGTAAATAAACTGTCTTTGTACCTGTTAATCTGTTCTCAGTTGCTTTGCAGGTCTCCAACCACTGGACCTAATTTTTTTTTCTTTTTCCCCATAGTATTTGTCCTTATATAATTCACTTCTTTATTGTGTTTACTATTTGCCATTTCCTCACTAGGAAGTTAGTTCCACGTGGCAGGGATCTGTCTTACTAAGGCGATATATTCCAAGTGCCTAGAACAGTGTCTGGCATACAGTAGGTGCTCCAAATGTTTGCTAAGTTAATGAAATAGCCTCCTATGTTGATTCTGGGAGAGAGCAGAGTTTGGCTGAAACGGGGGGGTCCAGGTACTGTCTGATTATTATGGCCCTGAAGCTAACAGTCATGTGGACAGTCTTGGTAATTCCCCCAGAAACAGAGGAAGATGGACCAGACAAATTCAGCAAACCCAGGGAAGCTCTCAGCCAGCTTCCCTTCTGGAGGATTCCTCACCTCCTTAATTACCATGGCTGAGCTGGTTTGTGGATCATTGATATGATGTAAAAAAGAAGAAGAAGTGGAGAGTGGGGATGTGTGGTGGTGGTGAAAGGGCACCTGGAATTCCTCTGTAGATTAAGCCACTGGCTGCTGGAATGAGGAAGTCCCTTTCCTGGCTAGGGTGGGACAGAGGCAGCCCAGCAAGGAAGGGAGGTGGCAGAAAGGAGCTGCATTCTTGATGGATTTCTCCTGTCTTCGCTAGGAGGAAGCCTCACACTACATCACACACTACTGGACAAGGTCCAGCAGAATTCAGTCACTGCTGTGGCCCTGGGCCCCTTCTCCCCACATGAAACCCCTGAAGGGAAAATCCACCCTCCCATTTTATAAAGCCAAGCACTGGGGTTGAATGGGAGGGCTCAGCCTGTCAGGAGTAGTCTACAGATTATTGGTGTAGTTGGACCTGGAGTCAGATCCTTGACCCCAAGTGCTGGGCTGTACCCCAGATGGAGACCCTCAGCTTCTTCTCATACAGCATCCCTTTACCACATGCCCTGGATGACTCTCTCCAGCAGCAGAGCCCTTTATCCAGGGCAGGGTTAGGTTCTGGAAGACAGTCACAGACCCAGTGCACAACCTCAGACTGCATGGCCAAGAAGATTGCGGAGCTCTTGTTGACCAAAGCCCAGAGAAGACAAATGACTTGTCCAAGATCACATGGCTCCTGGGCCACTGTTAAGGAAGAAGAAGAAAATAGAACCCAGACCTTTAGATTCCACTTTAAAGTTCCTTCTAGTCCTGAGAGCTTGTGATTTCTTGATGCTGATCCAGCATCTTTCCTCCTTTCTACAGGTGCTTTCATCATAAAGCTCTTGTCCGGAAATTCCCAAGGTACCTTTTCGACCAGCTCATTGGCCCCATGTGGGGTTAGGGTTCTTCTCCAGACACTTGGGTTTATGCCCAGCAGCTTTATTTCCTTTTTTTGTGGCCAAATCCCCTAAGTTTCCCTAAGTCATCACCCTCACACTTCCCTCCTCCCAGACCCTGTGACTGCGACTAGCACACGTACCCTTTCCCTTCTCCCAGCTAGTGCCTTCTCCCCCCTGAACCTCCAGGCTGGCAGCAGGGCATGGTCCTGGCTCTGGCTGGGATGCGGAGTCACAGGGTGTGACAATGGGATGTTAGAATCAGAGTCCTGCCTGCCCCACACTGGAGAGCTCTCTCCTGCAGACCTCAGGGCTGTCCCTTCTCTCTACTGCTTGAGGGTCAGGGCAGACATCAGGACTCTCGCTCATTTATTGAGCACCAGAGAGACATGTTTTTGGTGAGCACCAAGTATGTGGCAGCAGGCACTGTGCAAAAGTTGACTTTCTTATGTAATTCTCACAAAACAGTCCAGCGAGGTAGCAATATGCCCATTTAACAGCCAGAAAGTTGAGGTTCAGAAAGTTTCTCTAATTTGCCCTAGATTGCTAGTTTACTAATGAAGTCTAGGATTAGGAATGAGATCCAAGTCTGTCAAGTAAAAACCCATTCCAAGGCATAAGGAGGTGGGGAGGGGTGAAGGGCAGGAGACAGGGAAAGGTGTGTGAAGCACCATCTTCCATGACCTCCTGGGCTGCAGGACCCAAGGGTCAGTATCACTGTGAAAATGATTCCATGTTTTCAAATGAAACTGCAGAGAGGAGAGGTCACTGGGCAAGGGGACAGAGGGTTATCTTGCTGCCAGTGCTCAGTCTGTGCATGGGTGATCAGCTGGCCTCAGTCTGGAAACTACCAGGTCACACCTAGGCAGGTGGCTGGCCACTCCTCTCTGGGTAGAGGAAGCAGGAACAGGTGGCTGTGAGAGGCAGTGGGAAGATCTGCTGAGCAGCGGTGGCTGGAGTCCCAGCTAGGATGGGCTCTCTCTGGGCCCTGGCTCTGCCCCTTTTCTTCTGCTGCTGGGAGGCTGGGGCCCCTGGGAGCTCTGCAGGTAAGAGGGCAGGAGGGTCCTGTGGGCTTCTCTCCTGGCAGCGCTCTGGGTGTGTGTTTCTGCCCTGGCAGAGGGTGAGGGTAGCGCTCTTGGGCTAATTAAAATTAGCCATAAAGCTAAATGTGAGGTATTACTTGTGTTATAGAAAGACTTGTCCACCCAGTGCTAGCCGAGCTGAATACTAGAATTTCAGTGCAGAAGGATTTTATTGATGAATGGCGCCATCCAGGGGAACTGGAAGCTATGCTCAAAGTCTGAACTCCCTGATGTCAAGTAGGTTACAGAATATAGGGGGCAAAATCTCAAGACACTGTGGGTTAGGGGGTTCAGGTCATGCTGTGAGCTGATTGGTCAGTGGTGAGGGTAATAAATTATTTCTTCAGGTCTTGAGGACAGCTCTGAAGTCTGTTCTGGTGTCCCTCTGTCTGGTCTCAAGGGAAAACAGCCAGGGGGTGGTTCCTCCTTAGGGCTCAGGAATGGAAACATAACTTAGATCAAGATGTTATCTGTAGTCTGCCAGAGGTCAGGCTTTGTTACCAATAGTCAGTTCCAGGCAACTGGCTCCTGCTGCCTGGGGGTTGCTGCTTGTGGAGAAAGGCTAGGTCTTTGGGGTGTAGATATATGGTGAGAGATATGATTTCTAGAGCTAGAATTTAAACAGAATTTAATCAAAGTCATAAGGACCCTGGGTTTCACTATCATTAATAAAGAGTATGCAGATGGCAGTGTGTCCCCTTAAGCATGTATGACACTGCGGTGCATACAAATGAGCGATATCATTTGAGGTTCCCAGGAGTTTGTCTTCCTGCCTGTGGGAGCGTGAGCACGTGGGGTGCAGGGAGGTGCAGGCTGGTGATAAATGTGACTAAAGCCAAAGAATGTGGCTTGACGAGATTCTAACTCCTCCAAGTTTATCCTTAAGAAAACACAGTTTTTGTGTGAAACATCTGGCTGTCACAGACTGTTTGGGGGGGTGGATTCTGAGAGAGACAGGACTTTTATGAAAGAAGAGAACATTGATCTGTATTAGGAACTGTGCCAAGCTGGTCACATGCAATATATATATATGTATTTAAATGGACTTTTTTTTTTTTAAATGGACTTTTTTAGAGCAGTTTTAGATTCACAGCAAAACCGAGCAGAAAATACAGAGATTCCCCCACTCCCCATCTCCAAACACACACAGTGTCTGCCACTAGCCACATCCTGCAGCAGTGTGGTACCTGTGTTACAATCAATAATCCTTCATTGACACATCCTTTTCATGCATTATCTTTTTTTCCCCAACTTAAGTAATAAAAATTTATTGAGAATTCCTGGGATGGTTATTATCCCCCAACCCGGAGGGCGGAGCCGACACTGTGGGAAATCCCTGAGAAATGACAGTGTCCCAACAACCCCAGCCAGCACAGTGAGGGGGAAAGTCATTCCCGTGAAAATGGGTCAGTCTCATTCATCCAAGCAGGGCTGGGAGAACAGATGCAGAGGGACCATCACATGGTACTGGGGGAGGGGCAGGGGTGGTGGTGGTGCTGGACCCCAGGCTGGCTCCTCAAGCACTAGGGCAGAAACAGATCCACTTCCTCTCTGGGGGTGGGGTTCCTGGCCCTCAGACTCATTTCTTATCTTGATGAGGCTGTCATTCCCTGTTTTTTTGAGACTTTAGTTTTCAAGAGCAGTTTTAGATTCACAGAAAAATTGAAAGGAAGGTACAGTGATATCCCATGTACCGCACACAGTGCACTATCTTTTTAATCCTCACACTAACCCTATGAGAGAGATATGATTCCCCCTGAAAGGTGAGGAGACTGAAGTTTACTGGGATTAAAGTATCTCATCTGCAGAGCCAGGATCTGATGCCACACATGCCCACCCCTGAGCAGCCACCCACCTCTTGCATGCACTCTGATCTGCAAGGCTTGTGCTGCACATTTTACTTTTAATGTAATTGAATCTCTTTTTTTTTTATTGTTTATTTATTTATTTATTTATTTTTTTAATATATTTTTTATTGATTAAGATATTACATATGTGTCCTTGTCCCCACGTTACCCTCTACCCCCCCCCCCGCCCCCGCTCATGCCCTCACCCCCCCGTTGTCCATGTCCATTGATTAGGCCTATATGCTTGCATATAAGTCCTTTGGTTGATCTTTCCCCCTTACCCCCACCCTCCCCTACCTTCCCTCCAAGTCCCGACAGTCCAATCAATGCCTCTCCGTCTCTGGATCAGTCCTTGTTCATCAGCTTATGTTGTTCATTATATTCCACAAATGAGTGAGATCATGTGGTATTTATCCGCTCTCCAGTTCCATCCATGCTGTGGCAAATGGTAAGAGTTCCTTTTTCTTCTTCCTCTTCTTAAAGAATACCTTTCAGCATTTCATATAATGCTGGTTTGGTGGTGATGAACTCCTTTAGCTTTTTCTTATCCGTGAAGCTCTTTATCTGACCTTCTATTCTGAATGATAGCTTTGCTGGATAAAGTAATCTTGGTTGCAGGTTCTTGCTATTCATCACTTTGAATATTTCTTGCCACTCTCTTCTGGCCTGCATGGTTTCTGTTGAGAAATCAGCTGACAGTCGTATGGGTACTCCCTTGTAGGTAACTGACTGTCTTTCTCTTGCTGCTTTTAAGATTCTCTCTTTATCTTTTGCTCTTGGCATTTTAATTATGATGTGTCTTGGTGTGGTCCTCTTTGGATTCCTTTTGTTTGGGGTTCTCTGCGCTTCCTGGACTTGTAAGTCCATTTCTTTCACCAGGTAGGGGAAGTTTTCTGTCATTATTTCTTCAAAAAGGTTTTCAATATCTTGCCCTCTCTCTCCTTCTGGTACCCCTATAATTCTGATGTTGGTACGCTTGAAGTTGTCCCAGAGGTTCCTTACACTATCTTCATATTTTTGGAATCTCTTTTCTTTTTTCTTTTTCGGTTGGGTATTTTTTGTTTCTTTGTATTTCAAATCTTTGACTTGATTCTTGGGATCCTCTTGTCTGCTGCTGGATCTCTGTAAATTATTCTTTATTTCAGTCAGTGTATGCTTAATTTCTAGTTGGTCCTTTTTCATGTCCTCCATGGTCTCACTATACTTATTGAGGGATTCATTAAATTTATCGGCGGTTTCCATAAAATTCTTGAAAAACCTTATAAACGTGGTCTTGAACTCTATATCCAATCGTTTGCTTTCCTCCATTTCTGCCATTTGTGACCTGTTTCTTTGTCTCCGCATTTTGGCAGCTTCCCTGTGTTGATAGAGTGGCCCTGCGCACCAGGTGTCCTGTAGGGCCCAGTAGCTCAGCCTCCCCAGTTACCTGGGGTGGACACTCTTGGTGCACTCTTGGTGCCTTGGTTGTTGTAGAATCACTGGGAGGAATTGACCTCCAGGCCAATTGGCTGTGAGAATCAGCTGTGTCTAAAGTGGGAGAACTTCTGTGCTGAAGACACCCTTCTGGGGCAAGACTTGCTTCAGTGGGGCTTTGGTGCTCACTGAGTCTGCTCCCTGAGTGTGTCCCTTATGGATCTGAGGAGTTGCAGTCTGGATGGTCCCCCTCTGACCACTGGGTACAGTGGCTCCTGGATCTAAGGAGGTGCTAATTCAGCCTCTGCCTGAGGCCACACAGCAGGAGCCACGAAGAGGCTCAGCTGTGAAGCAATGCAAGCCGCTGCGGGGCCTTGGGCCTTCTCTTGGAAGTTCCGGGTCTGCCTGGCTCGGCTGCAGTTAGGTACATTCACATGCAAAAGCCTCTGCCGCAGCCTGGGTGGGGCGGGGTCTCAGGGAATCAAAGGGCGGATCAAGGAGCTATGGCTGATTCTCCGCCCGGAGTCGCGGGTCTCAGTGACCCGCTAATTGCTGCAAGCACCTCTGAGGGAAAGCCGCCTTCAAGTTTGCCCGCTGCCGGACAGACCAGCTTCTCCCCGTATGAGTCCTGGGTCCCCAGAGACTTCCCGGAACCGGAGTTCAGAGCAGTCGGGAGCTTGTGATTCAAAAAGAAAGCTGCGTCCTCAGGTGCCACCCCCTTTCTTCGCGCGCGCGAGCCGCCGTACCTCTGCACTTCACCTCCGCAGCGCCTCTGGCTCTCAGCGTGCTTTTCTTTCCTTCTAGTTGTAGAATTTACACTCAGCCAGCCTTTCTGTTGTTCTGGATGATGTTTGCTCAGTCCTTTGCGGTAATTTTCAATTGTTGTGTGAGGCGACAATTTCCCAGTGTTTACCTATGCCGCCATCTTAGTTTCTCCTGTAATTGAATCTTCACAATCCTATGAAATAGGGACCCCTGACTCCCTCGCACAGGAGAAAATGCAGCCCGGGAGCCGGGAGACATGGCCAGGGTCACAGGTTGGTAAGCAGCAGAGCAAGCAGCAAAGAGAGAACTCAGACTCAGAGTCCAGAGTCCACACGCTTTCCTCTCCACCAGTTCCATTTGAGGAATGGAGCAGGAGAGTGCAGCACTCTAGAGCTGTAGAGGCCAGGATGACCTTGAGACGAGCCCTTCTTGAGGTCTTCTGTTTGAGAAGACCCCTGGTGGGTAAGAGATGTGGGGAGGGGGTTGTGAGAGCCCGGAGATGAAGAGGTTATGGGGTTGGGAAGCATGATGACACCACAAGGCTCCTGGAAAAGGGCAAAAATGTGTGAGAGGTCAGTGGTGAGAGTCTAAGAACCCAAACCACTGTTTGGGCTTCAGGCTGTGTGGGCTGACCCAGAAAGTCTCTGCTTCTATTATGTGGGATCTGAGAGCCTGAGGGAAATATCTCAGGCTTTGAGAGTATATTCCATAAAAGCATGATTTGTGCATGTAGTTAGACTGCACTGAATGAGTTAGGAGATTGAATGTCATGACCTGCCTGACAGGCATGTGGGTACAGCAGGAAATTCTCACTGTATTGAAATAGGTTGTGTGCCCTCAATCTTGACTGACTCCTTGAAAGGACTCGGTGGGGAAGGAATGCTTAATAACCCTTGCAGGCTTTGGAATATAAGAACTTCTTGAATCCCCCCATAGCAAGGCAGGGTTGGGAGCCTCTTTCACAGGGAGGACATGGGGACTTGAAGCGGTCGGTGGCTGGCCTCACTGGTGAGAGGCAGAGTCAGGATCTGCATCAGTAAATCACTGAGCTCCAGAGCTAGTAAGCAACAGACCTAGGCTGGACCCAGTCTCTTGCCTCGTGGCCCAGTGCTTGTTCACCATTCAGTGGGAGACACCAGAGGACAAGCTGAGGACCTGTGGCCTCATCGTGACACCCCGGGTAGAAGTGACTGCATGGTTCTGGACCTCCTTCAAGTCCTTGGGTACTTTTGGGGCAGTAGATTTCAGAAAAGATCATCTCAAACCATCATAACCTTGAAAATGGGACTTATATTTTTATCTTTTTCCTTCCAAGAGTACTGTTACTAGTAAAATGCAGAGTGTCCCCTTGAATTTGAATTTCAGGTAATGAAGTTTTCTTTGGTATAAGGAGGTCTCAAATATTGCATGAGAAATACACATACTAAAAAAATTATTTGTCATTAATATCATTCCTTGCCCTGGTTGGTTTGGCTCAGTGGATAGAGCGTCAGCCTGCAGGCTGAAGGGTCCCAGGTTCAATTCCAGTCAGGGGCACAATTCTGGGTTGCAGGCTCCATCCCTTGTAGGGGGCATGCAGGAGGCAACTGATTAATGATTCTCTTTCATCATTGATGTTTCTAGCTCTCTCCCACATCCTTCCTCTCTGCAATCAATAAAAGCATATTTTAAAAGGAATAATTCCTTGTTTATCTGACATTTAAATTCAAATTTAACTGAGCATCCTGTAATTTTATTTGCTAACTCTGGCAACCCTCCCCAGGAGGCTCCTTGGTCCACCGACAGAGAGCCCCTCCCCTTTGGCAGACAGGAGAGGCCCCTCTGTCAGCTTATGAAAGAGCCTGTTGTAGCCCCTCCTGGGGCAATGAGCACCTGCTGGCCGTCCACTCACTAACATCAAAGGGCTGGTCAAGTGAACAGAGACATTGTGCCCTGTGGAGAAACGCTGGAAGCATCTCTCTACAAACTGAAGTTTTGCCTCCCCTGGCTCCACGTTCCCTGTAAAAAAGTGCCTGGTACATAATTTCTGGAGTTCTGGGGTTCCATCCCCATCATCTCAGGCCCATGTTAAGGAGAGGTTTGAGTGAGAATGGGAAGCTGGCCCCTTTATCCTTGCTACAGTCCCAAGAACTCTGCCTGCTCCCCTCCCCTTTGCAATAGCCAATACCCACATTGTCTCTGGAGGTTCCTCTCTCCTAATCCCCCCAACTACCTCTAAACACAAAACCACAGGTGCTTCTTATATTTGATGTGTTTTTACTTCCGTGGGGAAACATTTACTGAATGAGAAAAGTATTGATGGGAAAGCGACAAGGATTATTTTAGAAAGTTCTGAGAGTTGTGGTCCCTGCTCTGCAGTTCTTGGCTCATATGGGCTTCTGCTTTCTTGCTCCTCCTTGAGGCTGGATTCTGTCCCTACATATTCCCTCTGAAGTCTTCAGACCAATAATCAACTAGATTCTGGGGCTGGCTTGCCTCAAGTGGGCCATCAGAGAACATCAGTTAGGGCCATCCCAGTTTTGTGGCTGCGACATGGGACTGGTCTTCCCATTCCTATCTCCTTCTTCCTTGTAAATGTAGATGACAAATGGGGTAAAAGCAACATTCCATTCCCATCCTCCTCCCAGCAGTGCCCAGGGCATAAGTGTGAGAGCTCCTGGGAAGTCAGTCCACTTGGACTCATGGCTCACAAAGTTGTCTTTCCCAACACAGGCGCCAACACCCAGGGACCAAGCCCTTTGGTGACAATGAATCACACAGAAGTGCCTGCTGTGACTCTGGGGTTCAACACAAGCTTAGAGGGAGCCTCCGAGACCACTGACCTTGCTCAGGCCTATGTGCCAAGTCACACCCCTTTAGAAACTCTAACCCTGGGCACCCAGACCTTTGATAAGACCTTACTCCCAGCCAGCACCATCTCAGAAGCAAAGATCAGGGAAACCCAAACCGTATCTCCTGCAACAGAGACCAGGGCCCTCACAAAAATAACACCTTCCAAGTCCATGTCTGTGATCACTATTTCTGTGGAGACATCAGCCACAAGCGACAGCCCCTCAGGAACTGGAATGACCACAGTTGAGACGGTGACAGATAGTGATCTCGTGGAAGCTGTCTTTGACACCCTTTGTACTGATGACAGCTCTGAAGAGGACGAGCGGATCACCATGGATGCCTTGACATGGGCTCACACCTCTGCAGAAGCCAGGGCTCTGGCCTTGGAGAGCAACTCAGCTCCAGATATCACCTCACAAGCCCAGGAACCTGACATCACTGTTCCACCGAAAGCCTTGGTTGCCTACAAGATCACCAACATTGAGGCTACTAATTGCAACATTATAGAAATAGAAGAAACTGCCATCATCGCTGGGACCTCAGACGTAGATCACAGCCCCACAGGAGGAAAGACCCCAGCCATCCCTGAGACATCAGCTTTGCCTGACTTCACTAAAGCAAAATCACATCTCACCAGGACCACAACCCCTTCTGAGGCCTTGTCAGCTGACAGCACCACAGAATCAGTTGAGACCCCACATACTGCCAATAGCCTTACAGGAGAAACAACAGCAGCCAAGGCCACCGCCCCCAGTGGAACTTTGGTGACAGCAAGCATGAACCCCTTGGAAGAAACCTCAGCCCCCTCTGTTGAGACCACAAGCCACGCTGAGGTCTTAGGAGCAGTTACAATTTCCACAGAGGCTGGGTCAACAGTGGGCAGAGCAACTTCCTCTGCCGAGTCCTCAGCTATGGGCTACAGCCTCTCAGATGTAGCCACCATCAAGGAATCCACTCGCTCGGAGACTTCTACCACAGACAGCACAACCAGGGGGCCCATTCCCACCAGCAGGGGTCCTCTTCCTTCTGTCCATCTGGCGGCAGCCAACAGCAGCCAAGAAACAGATATCACCTTAGCCAAGACCACAGCCTCCCCAAAGAGCTCGAGGATAGCCAGCATGGCCGGAGGAAAGTCCCCAGTAGCCACACCCATCACTGCTCGGACCACAGGAGTCACTACAGGTAAGAGAATACCCGTGTGTGATGTAGGGGGATTTGAGGTTTAGAGTCTCCCGGATGTCTACATGCTTAAGGAATAGACAGGAAGGAATGATCCGAGAGCCTCTTCGGAGCCCTGTTTCTGATGTCACCTCTTCGTGATCTTCTAGTGATTCTTGCTAAATCAGTAACAAGCAGAGTCAGGGCAGAGTATGGAAAGAGTGCAGGGCTGAAAGTCAGGAGAAATGGTTTGCGATCTGGCTCTGCCCTTAACAACCTGAGTGACCTAGGACAGGTCCCTGACCCTCTCTGGGCTTCAGTGTCTCCATCAGTAGCTGGCATGAACAATGAAGTCCTTCCCAGCCCTGCCCTTCTGAGTAACTACTGTGCCCCAGGTGAGTTCCCAAAGCTTATTTGAAGGACATGGCTCTCACGCTCTGGAAGCCTCTGGTTCAGCCAGAACCACACAGAGGAGCATCCTGCGGGCACCTGCCCCAAGTTGCTGCCCTCTGAGCATCTAGGACCCATGAAAGCGGGCTCACTGGATGCACTTGCTGGGTTGGTGCCATAAATGGTGACAAAATAAATAAACTGGGCAAAGGTGTGGGATTTTAAGCTACACCTGTGAGACAACAGCTCCTTCTCAGAGAAGAAATCCCTTGTCCAAGGCTGCTTGGTCAGCTCAGCTCCTGGCCAGTCTGCCATCCCCACCTGCACTTCCTCATGCCTCATCCGCACAGTATCCTCCGCTTGCCCTGCCTTTCTGGGAAGGTGATATAAAAACATTAATCACAATCACCTTGCCAAATTTCTTTTGTATTCTAGGCAGAGGTGGCATAAAAATACTGCTCAACCGGAAGCATTGGCACCCACTGCGTGTTTTCTCTGGTCATAGGGATGTAAAGTGCAGCCTAAGGAATATAGTCAATAATATTGTAATATCCATGTATGCTGCCAAGTGGGGTGGGAACACTTTGCAAAGCATATGACTGTCTGACCACTATGCTGTACACCTGAAACTAATATAAAGTAATATTGAATGTAAACTGTAGCTGAAAAATAAAATTAAAAAATGATAATTAAAAGCAACCATCACTTGAGGTGGGTATTATTACTCCATATGGCAGGTGAGGAAAACAGATTTAAAGAAAAAAGATAGTGGGGTTCCAGATGAAAGTCTGTTTGATGCCCAAACTGTATTATATTTTAATTTTCTAAACAATTTATCAATATATTTTTATTTTAAAATCATTTTATTATTTTTATTAGATGATACAGTCACATGATTTGAAATTCAACAGATACAAGAGGGTACACCATAAAATGTCTCTCTCCCACTGCTGACCCCAACTACCCAGTTTTCTTCATACCCATAACTGATGGTGTTGCTTTCTTGTGCATCCTCTTCTGGACATGAAATATGCATAGGGAAGTATCAAAAGGAGGATGAAAGGTACCTATATAATATTGATATCTAGCTATCCTATCTAATAAAAGAGAAACATGGTAATTAGTGTACGTCCGCTACCCTTCCCATTGGCTAATCAGCGAGATATGCAAATTAACTGCCAGCCAAGATGGCGGCCGGAAGCCAGGCAGCTTGAAGCTTTTTTTTTTTGATTTATTTATTTATTTATTTTTATTTATTTTTTCTTGTTATGCTTATATGCATGCATACAAGTCCTTAGGTTGATCTCTTACCCACCTCCCTCCTGCCCCCCAACCCTCCCCAGCCTTCCCGCTGCAGTTTGACAATCTGTTTGAGGCAGCTCTGCCTCTGTATGTATTATTGTTCAAAAGTTTATAATGGTCTCTATTATCCATGAATGAGTGAGATCATGTGGTATTTTTCCTTCATTGACTGGCTTATTTCACTTAGCATAATACTCTCTAGTTCCATCCATGCTGTTGCAAATGGTAAGAGTTCTTTCCTTTTTAGAGCAGCATAGTATTCCATCGTGTAGATGTACCACAGTTTTCTAATCCATTCATCTACTGATGAGCACTTAGGCTGTTTCCAGATCTTAGCTATGGTGAATTGTGCTGCTATGAACATAGGGGTGCATATATCCTTTCTGATTGGTGTTTCTGGTTTCTTGGGATATATTCCTAGAAGTGGGATCACAGGGTCAAATGGGAGTTCCATTTTCAGTTTTTTGAGGAAACTCCATACTGTCTTCCATAGTGGCTGCACCAGTCTGCATTCCCACCAGCAGTGCACAAGTGTTCCTTTTTCTCCACATCCTCTCCAGCACTTGTCGTTTGTTGATGATAGCCAGTCTGACAGGTGTGAGATGGTACCTCATTGTTGTTTTGATTTGCATCTCTCGGATGATGAGTGACTTTGAGCATGTTTTCATATGTCTCTTGGCTTTCTGAATGTCCTCTTTTGAAAGGTGTCTATTTAGGTCATTTGCCCATTTTTTGATTGGATTAACTTCCTTTTGTTAAGTTGTATGAGTTCCCTATAAATTTTGGAGATTAGGCCCTTATCAGATATGACATTGGCAAATATGTTTTCCCACACAGTGGGTTTTCTCGTTGTTTTGTTGATGGTTTTTTTTTTGCTGTGCAGAAGCTTTTTTATTTTGATGTAGTCCCATTTGTTCATTTTCTCTTTAGTTTCAAGTGCCCTAGGAGCTGTATCAGTGAAGAAATTGCTTCGGCATATGTCTGAGATTTTGTTGCCTTTGGATTCTTCTAGAATTTTTATGGTTTCCTGTCGTACATTTAAGTCCTTTATCCATTTTGAGTTTATTTTTGTGTATGGTGTAAGTTGGTGGTCTAGTTTCATTTTCTTGCATATATCTGTCCAATTTTCCCAACACCATTTATTGAAGAGACTATCTTGGCTCCATTGTATGTTCTTGCCTCCTTTGTCAAATATTAATTGAGCATATTGGTTCGGGCTGATTTCTGGGCTCTCTATTCTATTCCATTGATCTATATGCCTGTTCTTGTGCCAGTACCAGGCAGCCGGCAGCCAGGCAGCTTGAAGCTAACATGAGGCTTGCTTGCTTCAGTGACGGAGGAAACCAACGTTCCCCGCCTGCCTTGCCGGCCTCTGAGCCTGCAGTTTGACACATTGTTACAAATATAGAAGCTAAACAAAACCCCAGAAACCTGCTTTCAGCCCACTGGGATCTCAGAGCTGGAGTTGATACAGTGTTTCGATTATAGAACCGAAACAAACCAGATACCTGCTTTCAGCAGCAGAGGCCTCAGAGCTGGAGCCAGAGCTAAAGCTGGCCCAGAATAAAAAAAAAAGAAAAAAAGGAGCAGTTGGGAGCTTCAGTCACCCGCCAGCCTGAAAACAGCCCTCAGCCCCTCACCCAGACTGGCCAGGCACCCCAGTGGGGACCCCCACCCTGAAGGGTGTGTGACCAGCTGCAAACAGCCATCATCCCCTCAACCAGGCTGGCCAGGCACCCCAGTGGGGACCCCCACCCTGATCCAGGACACCCTTCAGGACAAACCAGCCGGCCCCCACCCGTGCACCAGGCCTCTATCCTATATAGTAAAAGGGTAATATGCCTCTCAGCACCGGGATCAGCGGAGCTGAGAGGCCTCCCGGCACTGGGATCAGTGTGACAGGGGGCAGCGCCCAAACCCCCTGATCACCCTGCGGCTCTGTGTGTGACAGGGGGCGGGGCCACAACCTCCCTATCTGCCCTACTCTGTTCGTGACAGGGGAAGGTGCCCCAACCCCCTGATCATCCCTGCTCGGTGCCTGATAGGGGGAGCTTCCTAACCCACTGATAGCCCTGCGGCTCTGTGTGTGACAGGGTATGGAGCCCCAACCCCCTGATTGGCCCTGCTCTGTGCATGACAGGGGGTGGTGCCGCAACCTCCCCATCGACCCTGCCTTGAGTGTGACAGGGGGCGGTGCCCCAACCCCCCAATCGGCCCTACCCTGAGCCCGACCAGGGGCTGCACCTAGGGATTGGGCCTGCCCTCTGCCACCCGGGAGCAGGCCTAAGCCAGCAGGTTGTTATCTCCCGAGGGGTCCCAGACTGCGAGAGGGCACAGGCCGGGCTGAGGGACCCTCCCACCCCCGAGTGCACAAATTTTTGTGCACCGGGCCTCTAGTATTTATATAAATCTATTAAGATATAGATAGATATCTCACATTCTCCTTTTTATGCATGCAGAGTGTATGATAAAGATTACACTTTTTTTTATGGCTGCTCAGTATTCCATTTTGTTTTATCATAATTTATTTAACTAGTCCTCTATGGATGGACATTTAGGTTGTTTAGAGAGGGAATTCTCTTTCTCTTTGCAGTGAGGAAATGTAAGCTCCTATGTGAACACAGACACATTTACTTATGAGATGAGCACATATATGCTGTGGGGAGGGGACAGGGGCTGGGTAACACCATTCACGTCTTGATTTCTGAACTGACTCCCCCATATTTTTATCTTCCTACTGATCTCAACTTGCAGGTGGGGATGAAGGCTTCCTCCTCCTGAGGCTGAGCGTGGCCTCCCCAGAAGACCTCACTGACCCCAGAGCGGCAGAGAGACTGATGCACCAGGTGAGTGGGTGCTTTCTGGGCCAGGGGAGTAGAGGAGAGTGAACGATTCTTGTGAACTAACTCCCGGGAAGATCTGCAGGGTACAGAAGAGCAACTGTTACACCTGGGAGTCTACTAGTAGTTTCTTATGGCGTATTAGGAGCTAAATCTAAGGATCCCTGCCTGGCTTTGCTTCTGCCTGTTTTTCTTGAGTTCTGAATTCCCTTTCTCTGCTATGTAAAAAAAATATATTTTTCTCGCCCTCAATTTCCTCAGGCCCTTAGAAGGTCAGGCCTTCTGGCCTCTGGGAGAAGGACAATCATATCCATGGGCAGATAGACAGGACTTTTGGTTGCAAGTGGCAGAAACCCAACACAGCTTATACAGAAAAGGCAAAGTATTGGCTGAGAAACCTAGAACTTCACCAAAGTTTTCTCTTTTTCTCTCTCTTAGCTCTGCTCCCTTTATTCTTCAGAGTCTCTCTCCATCTGTAAGGAGAGGTGGCTATGACAGCCCTAGAATCACAAGGCATTTCCTCTCCCAAGTTAATCATATCATTCTAAGGAAGGAATGATGTTATTGGCCTACAAGGGCCACCATGACGAACATTCCAACCTGAACCACGTGGAAATCGAAGGATAGCCTCCAAAGGAAATAGGAATGCTAGGAAGAAAAATACCATCGATGTACACTCTAGGGAACCAAGACTGGGCTCTACTTGTACAAGTGGGAAAATTCTCCTAAAACCCAGATCAATGCTTCTAGTGGTAAAATTCTGGGGTTAGGGCTTTCAGGAATGTTTGGCTCTTTGGAAAATTAGAGTGGGTCAGCTCAGTCTACCTCTTGTGCCATATCTTGCTACCAGGGAATGGGAACATTTGGGTCTTGAAGTTCTTTTAGGACAGTGGTTCTCAACCTTCTGGCCCTTTAAATACAGTTCCTCATGTTGTGACCCAACCATAAAATTATTTTCATTGCTACTTCATAACTGTAATGTTGCTACTGTTATGAATCGTAGTGTAAATATCTGATATGCAGGATGGTCTTAGGCGACCCTTGTGAAAGGGTCGTTCGACCACCAAAGGGGTCGCGACCCACAGGTTGAGAACCGCTGTTTCAGGTGAACTCAGATTTCCATAAGTAGTTCCCTGAACATGGCATGGGGGTTTTGAAGCAGGACAGCCAAATAAATGACAAATGCCCACTGCACATGATAATCAAAGTAACAAGTGTGAATCTCAGTCGAAGAGGAAAGCCAGAGGGTGTCATATCTGAACTTCCCCAAACTGGAAACTATTTCAGGGGTCAGAAAGAAGCCAGGGAGACAGAAGCAGGTCAGGAGCCTAGGTGTAGGACCAGGCCATGGGGGTGTTGGACATCAGTTCTTGGGAGCTGGCCATTGGTTTAGGGCTCAGGGATCAACAACAAATTATGGGGCCAGATAGATCTGGGTGTGAATTCACACATCCAGACATGGGGCAAGTTACTCTATACACTTTCCTCTCTTATAAAATTAGGCTGATAATACCTGTTTTATAAGGTCACTGTCAGGTTTAAATGACATTATGTGTACAAAGCACTTAGGCCAGTGGTCGGCAAACTGCAGCTCGCAAGCCACATGAGGCTCTTTGGCCCCTTGAGTGTGACTCTTCCACAAAATACCACGTGCGGGAGCGCACGTCGTACAGTGCGATTGAAACTTCGTGGCCCATGCGCAGAAGTCAGTATTTTGTGGAAGAGCCACACTCAAGGGGCCAAAGAGCCGCATGTGGCTCGCGAGCTGCAGTTTGCCGACCACTGACCTAGGCCGTGCCCAGCCCGCAGGACGCTCAGGAAATGTGGTGGCCTCCTCCTTTGTTCTCTCCCTCTGTCCCTTCCTGTCCTTGGTCTGTGGGGAGCGCATGGGCCATATGAGCTGTAAGTACTCACCTGCTCCTTTTGCCCTCCAGCTCCGCCATGAACTGCACGCCTACCTGCTTCCCATCCAAGTCTCTCTGCTGCGTGTCAGGAGGGACTAGAGAGCATCAGCTGCAGCCAGGCATGGCTGTGTGCCAAGAGGGGGCAGTGCTGCCTTTCTCTGGAATCCACCGCAGACTGGAGCCCATTGCTGTGCCAAGATGTACCTGGAAGGTTCCCACGGAGGTCAGCTCGCCTAAGCCCTTACCCCAGACATGGCTGCGGGGTCCTGGCTCACATATGCCCCAGTGTATCTGTGTGGTGGGTGGGGCTTCCCCTGTTTCATGTCCTTGGACTTAAATGGCACATAGTTGTCTTTCAGTAAAGAGTGACCTGATCACCCATCTGTCATCGACAGGGGGGGGGGAGGGGGGGAGCGGGGCTTCCATCCTACAATAAATTACACTCAGTGTGGCCTGGAGGTTATCTACGTGACCTGTGTGTTTCTGACATTTTTATGGTACAGGGATTTTGTGCATCCTCACTGCCACCTCCCTCCTTTATTGCTCCCCTGGTTCTTGGTTTGGACTTTGATTTCAGCGCTTACTGAGGCTGACGCTGGAGCCTGTTGAACTGTGAGCTCCTTCAGGGCAGGGACCATATTTGTTTATCGCAGCATCCCCTGAACCTAGCAGAGCGCCTGGCCCACAGCAGGATCACAGAGAATGTTTGTTGAATTGACTTGAATTGCAAGCTCTGGACACAGACAGGTTTAACAGAAAGTCTGTAATACTCAATTATTTCTCTACTCAGAGCTCATAAATCACATTATTATTGTTTTAAATTAAATGAGATGACCATGTCATCTGTGAACAATGACAGTTTCATTTCTTCCTTCCCAATCTGTATACGTTTTATTTCCTCCCCCTCTCCCCCTGTATTTGAATTAGTTAGGACTGACTCCTAGTATGATGTTGGAAAGCAGTGGTGAGCCCGGCGGTTGTGGCTAATTGGTTGAGTGTCCACCTAGGAACCAAGAGGTCACCATACAATTCCTGGTCAGGGCACATGCCTGGGTTGCAGGCTCAATCCCTAGTCTAGTCCTCTCCCTTTCTCTCTCTCTCTCTCATCAATAAAGACATATTAAAAAAAGAAAGCAGTGGTGAAAGCATGTCCTTGCTTTGTTCCTGATCTTAGCTGGAAAGCGTTGAGTTTCTCACCATTCAGTATGATGATAGCTGTAGGTTTCTGTAGATTAAAATTTTTCAATTACAGTTGACATACAATATATTAATTTCAGGTGTACAACATAATAGACATTTATATGACTTACGAAGTGATCACCCCATAAGCCTAGTACCCATCTAACACCACACAGATTTCTTTTTATCAACCTGAGGAAGATGCCTTCTATCCCTAATTTGCTGAGAGTTTTGATCATAAATGGGTGTGGATTTTGTCAAATGTTTTTCTTGTGTGTGTGTGTTTTGCATCTAGTGATGTGATCATATGGTTTTCCTTCTTTAGTCTTTTCATGTGATAGATTACATTAATTGATTTTTGCATGTTGAACCAGCCTTGCATACCTGGGATAAACACTACTTGATTGTGATGTATAATTCTTTCTATTCATTGTTGGATGAGACTTTCCAATATTTTGTTGAGGATTTTTTACACTTCTGTTCATGAGAGCTATTGGTGAATAGTTTTTTGTTTTTTTTTTTTTATGGTGTCTTGTTCTGGTTTTGGTATTAGGGTACTGCTTGCCTTATAAATGAGTTAGGAAGTATTCTCTCTGCTTCAGTCTTCTGAAAGAGATTATAGAGAATTTGCAGAATTTCTTCCTGAAATGTCTGGTAGAATTCACCAGTGAACCCATTTGGGCTATGTGCTTAATTCTTTTATTTTTATTTTTATTAATTTCAGAGAGGAAGGGAGAGGGAGAGAGAGAAACATCAATGGCTAGAGAGAATCATTGATCAGCTGCCTCCTGTATGCCCTCCACTGGGATAGAGCCCACAACCCGGGCATGTGCCCTTGACTAGAGAATCAAACCTGGGACCCTTCAGTCCATATGCCGATGCTCCATCCACTGAGCCAAACTGGCTAGGGCTACTGCTTCTACTCTTGCTTTACTCAAAGGAGCTCACCTGTACCATTCCTTTCCCTCTCTCCTTCCCCCAACCTCTAAGGGACCCCAGGAGACTTGCAACCATGGGAGCAATGCGCAGGGGCGGTTTGTCCCAGGCTAACCCCTGAACCTGTCTCCAAGGCCCCCTTTTCTCTGACTCCCCAGTGAGCCAGAGCAGCCCAGCCGGGGCTCTCCTGTTGCTTCTTCTATGTCCTTCCTTGTTTCACTCTCCTAAATCTATTTTTGCTGCGTCAATAAACTCTTACTTGCTTTTCTACATTTTGAAATATTTTCTCTTGATTGAAATCTTTCTATCAAGAAGACAAGAACCAAGGTCTCCTCATCTCCTCAGTAACAGAAGGACAAAGTTACATGCAGCAGTAGGCAAAAGGAATAAGAAAGAACGTGTAAAATGGCTACAGATTACAGGCAACCGGGGTGTGTGTGCAAAGGGCGAGTGCCTTCGGAACTCTATTGTTTCAGCAACAAGGTTGTTAATCTTTCCATAATGATATGCGGTTCTCAGAAAAGGAGGTTAACTCCCATGTCCCTCCTCGTAGAACTCCCAGCCAGATTAGAATGTGCTTTCTCTAATCACAACAGAACAATCACGGTTAACAGAGCATGCTTACTATTTCTTATAATTATAGCTAGTCCCCAACATTCTATTTCTGCTCCTAATAAGCCCACAAAAATTCTTTACAGGTTTGGACGTTTCTTACGTTGACAGGCAGTACCAGTTATTAAGATATTGAAATACTACTGTTTGGAAATGGCTAAGGCCCCAGGCCCCCTGAGCAGTCCTTTATCACCTTGGTCCCCAACCTCCCTGGGTGGGCACAATCAGGGGTTGGGCACCTGGTGCCCACTGGCCCACACCCTGTCAGCTCACCACAGAAGTACTGCCGGACCTCTGCCCCCTCCCTCCTGGCCATTCTGGCCTGAGCCCTGCTGCACTCCTGGGAGCTGAGTCCTGCTGGGAGACAGTGCCTGCCAAAGGCTGGAACCCATTTCTGCCTGTACCCTCTGCGAGGGGTGGGGGTGGGGGTGTTGGCAGGCTGAGTCCTGCTTCCCTGGGCCACTTCCTGCCACCGCTAATCTCCTCCCTGTTGCCGGTTCCTGGCAGTGAGCCCTGCCTGGCACCACAGGTTGCATGTGGGGTGTCTTTGTCAGGCAGTCCTGCCTCTGTCGCTGGCACTGGCCCCACTTCCCTGGAATCCTTCCTGGGTGGCACCGTCCCTTTGCAGAATTCTCCTGGGATCCTCCAAAGTGCCTCTCTTGCTAATCTAGCCCCTGCCCATCTAGACCCTGAGGATGCATCCTCCCCCCAATCCCTGTCCCAGGGCACAAAGGCAAAGGCAGAGCAAACCATTCATGAAATCTGCTCACCCAGGGCCCTCAGTATCAGGGGTATCACTTGCTTTTTGAGGGGCTTTTGAGCATCTGATAAGATGAAATGCAAAAGTGCTTTGCAAACAGTAAAGCATCTTACAAACACCAGAAGAATTTAAGGCAGTGATTCTCAACCTTCTGGCCCTTTAAATACAGTTCCTCATGTTGTGA
Source organism: Myotis myotis (assembly GCF_014108235.1). Lineage (NCBI taxonomy): Eukaryota > Metazoa > Chordata > Mammalia > Chiroptera > Vespertilionidae > Myotis > Myotis myotis. Next base: position 162,809,416 of record NW_023416324.1, read on the forward strand.
CCCAACCATAAAATTACTTTCATTGCTACTTCATAACTGTAATGTTGCTCCTGTTATGAATCATAATGTAAATATCTGGCCTTAACCGGTTTGGCTCAGTGGATAGAGCATTGGCCTGTGGACTGAAGGGTCCCAGGTTCGATTCCGGCCAAGGGCATGTACCTTGGTTGCGGGCACATCCCCAGTAGGAGGTGTGCGGGGGGCAGCTGATCAATGTTTCTCTCTCATCAATGTTTCTAACTCTCTATCTCTCACTCTTCCTCTCTGTAAAAAATCAATAAAATATATTTAAAAAAATAAAAAAAAATAATGTAAATATATGATATGCAGGATGGTCTTAGGCGACCCCTGTGAAAGGGTCGTTCAACCGCCAAAGGGGTCGTGACCCACAGGTTGAGAACCGCTGATTTAAGGGGAAAATCCAGGATGATCAGGTGTGCGGCCAGCTGATTGGGACCTGAGTCTTCTTCCTCTGGGAAAGGCATCAGAGGGTTGGGAGAGTCTGGAGCCTGCTGTGGCTCCCTGCTTGCACGGTCTGAAATGGTTACAGGCAGTTAGACCAACATGAGCATAGCAAGGGCGAGGGGCCAGGTACAGAAGGTCACCAGGGTGAAAAGTCCTAGATGCTTAGCAAGGGGCAAAACTGGGAAAACAAGAACCTCATCGTCCCCAGGGTAGCCTTTCCTCCCTGAGCATATCACTGGTCATGCAGTTTGGACCCCCTAGCTTTTCATATTGCTAGTTATGGGGTTTAGGCCCGCCCCCCCCCCCACCCCCCCCACCACCTTTCTTCCCTGAAGATAACTTCTAGGCCTCAGTTGTACTTCAGCTCCAGGCCCAAGAAAGCAGCACAACCAGACAAGCAACACCAGCCATTCTCCCATGTAAATTATTTAGGTTATTTCTAGTATTTTGCAATTACAATGCTAAAGTGAATTACTTTGGGCATACATATTCTGTACAACTGGAGATGTCTGACCAGGGTAAACTGCAGTTAAGTGGAAAAGCATGTGTCATTTTGTTAGATATTGCCCAATTCTCTCAAATTAACATTATACTAATTTGCATTCTGACCATCTATCTTTAAGAGCACCTATTTCCCCCCAGGCTTACCAACAGAATGTGTTGGTGTACTTTTTAATTTTTGCTAATTTGATAGGTGAGAAATAATATCTCAGTGTTATTTTAATGTGCATTTTTCTTATTAAGTAGTTGAATATTTTTTCATATACTTATGGAACCTTTTTTCTTTGTTGTTAATTCTCACTCGAGGATATTTTTTCATTGATTTTTAGGGAGAGTGGAAGAGAGAGGGAAAGGCAGACAGAAACAACAACGTGAGAGAAACACATTGATTGGTTGCCACCTGTACAAGCCCTGACTAGGGCTGGGGCCTGGGAGGAGCCTGCAACCAAGGTATGTGCCCTTGACCGGAAGCAAACCCGGGACCCTTTGGTCTGCAGGCCAATGCTCTATCCACTGAGCCAAACTGGCTACGGCAAAGAACATTTTTTATTCTTTTTTTGTGTGTGTGTGTGAATCATCTGTTCATGTCTTTGACTTATCTATCACGTTTTTGCAACTTTTCCCCCTCAATTTTTAAAAGAGCTTGTGTATTAGAGATGTTATACATTTATGTATGTTACATGTCAAAACAGTTTCTCTCAGTTTATCATTTATTTTAGACTTTTCCTGTTTTCTTATAATAATTTTATTTTCATATAAAGAAATGTATTAGTCTTTTATTGCTTCTGGATGAATTTGCTTTTATTAAACTCAGGAACGCTAAATTATAATAAACTCATTTTGCTATAAATAAAATATTTGAGCTTAAAAGAATGCGCCGAAACCGGTTTGGCTCAGTGGATAGAGCGTCAGCCTGCGGACTGAGGGGTTCCGGGTTCGATTCCGGTCAAGGGCATGTACCTGGGTTGCGGGCACATCCCCGGTGGGGGATGTGCAGGAGGCAGCTGATCGATGTTTCTCTCTCATCGATGTTTCTAACTCTCTCTATCTCTCTCCCTTCCTCTCTGTGAAAAATCAATAAAATATATTAAAAAAAAAAAGAATGTGAGTTTTAATAACCTACTTTTCCATTTTTAAATACTTTTCCACTTTTTAAATATGTTCTGGAAAAAAGTAACCATTTAACAAATACATAAAAACATGTACCTAAGGGCACAGGCTCCACTATGGCTCAGCAGGGCACTGACCAGAGGCCCATAATCCTTAGCAGCAGTAACAAGGCATGTCCGCTGCTCATGGCAGCAGCAGCAGCAAAGCTGGAGGAAGCTTCAATGGACTTAGTTCTCAGGTCTCCACTAAACTTCCCTGTGCTGTACAGACTTTTATAGACAGAACATTCTCATTTTTCCCTAGCTGCCTAATGAGATTTGGTTTCATGTCACCTCCTGTGACACACTGTTGCCTTCCCCTCACACACCAATATGAAAAGCATTTACTCCATAAATTGCATTGCTGCAATACTCTAAACCCAGCCACCCTCCTTCCTTTTCCTACCAACGGAGAACCCCATGGTTGCTTTACCTGTTATAAAACTATCCATGCTCCTTGCGGATCTTTTAGATACTCCTTTGGATATCCCTAGTTTGTGGATGGTTCATACCTGAAAAGAAACAGTATAAATTGCCAAGCCGGTTATGCTACCACAGACTTGAATTTACGTTTAAGCTTCTCACAGAAAATCAAATCTGAATTGTGTGGGTCCACTTATATGTGGATTTTTTTCAATAAGTACAGTCAGCCCTATACCCCCAGGTTTTGTATTCATGGATTCAACCAACTGAGGATCAAAAACAGTATTTTCTATCTGATGTTGGGGATCTGCAGATGTGGAGGGCTGCCTGTAGGCACTGTCCTATGTCATCTATACTAATAATAGCCTAGGTGGCATCACGTCCTCAGGTCGTCAGAAGATGGCTGTCAGAAGATGGCCACACGCATAGTGGAGGCGGGGCCCAGCGGCTGCTCCCTGCGGTGAGGCCTGGGGGTCCTGTGGATCTGCATGGCATGGCGGAGGCCCGTCCTGGTGGCTCTACCGCCTCCCGTAGAAGAGGTGGGTCCTGGCAGAGAAGGCGGGTCGTGGCGGGGGAGGCAGTTGTGGGCGATCAGGCTGGCAGGGGAGCAGTCAGGTGTCAATCAGGCCAGCGGGGTAGTGGTTAGGGGGCGATCAGGCTGGCAGGCAGAAGGGGTTAGGGGCAATCAGGCAGGCAGGTAGGCGAGCGGTTAGGAGACAGTGGTCTCAGATTGTGAGAGGGATGTCCCAGATTGGAGAGGGTGCAGGCCGGGCTGAAGGACACCCTCTGCTCCCCGTACACGAATTTCATGTGCCGGGCCTCTAGTCTATATATATAAAAGCCTAAGTGTCCCTTCGACTGGTAGCTATGATGCACACTGACCACCAGAGGGCAGACACTCAATGCACAGGCATGGAAACATGGAACAGATTGATGAATCTCAGAGGGAAGTGGGGAGGGAGGAGGGCAGGAAGAGATCAACCAAAGATCTTATATGCATACTAGAGGCCCGGTGCATGTGGTCCCTTGGCCTGGCCTGTGGGGATCAGGCTGAAACCGGCAGTCCAACATCCCCCAAGGGGTCCTGGATTGCGGGAGGGCACAGGCCAGCCCGAGGGACCCCACAAAGCCATGCACCAGGCCTCTAGTTTTATATAAGGGTCTTGAACAACCATGGATTTTGGTATCCACTAGGGGGTCCTGGAACCCATCCCCTGTGGATACTAAGGTATGATTGTAGTTAAGCTTTTGGGGAGTCAACAGTTACACCCAAATCTTTAGCTATGGAGTAGTGGGGGAGTTAGTGCCCTAAGCCTGAAGTTGCTCAAGGGTCAACTGTGGTGCTAATGCAAGCAAGCAGTCCATTACATGGATGTACCCAAACTAATTTATCTACTTTTGAAAACATTTTTGTATTTATGTGCTCCTCCCAATTTTTTTATATTATGAACAATGACATAATCATTATCTTTTAGTGTCCATTTTACAATTTGGTTATTTCTTGAGAATAGTTGGATTTGGATTGATGGGTGAAATGGAAGCAAATACGTTTAAGGGTTTTTTCTTTGTTTTTCTCTTTTCATGTGTTTAAGGTTTTAAAAAAATTAAAAAGCTGAACTGTCAGCCATTGAGGCTTTATTAGTTTATGATCCCAAGAACAACCCATATGTCACCTGGCTCACACCCACACCAATACTGGAAATTAGCATGCCTTTTCATCTTTGCTGGATCAGGAGGTGAGCCAAGTGAAAATGGTGTCACATTTCTGTTTTATTAGAAATTCTGGGATTACTGGTAAAGGTGAACTTTCCTTTTGTATGTTCAGCTGGACTCAGGATGCTGTCTCTGGAGAGATTGTCTCTGTGCTGCAGGGGGGCCCACCTGTGAGAAGATGGGGCCTTACCATTGCCGTCCTCTCCTGCTGCCCCATACCTCACACAGAGGTCCCCAGGTCAGGGAGAGGGAGGAGCTCCCGTGCTTATGCCATTTGGGAACAGTGCAATGAAAAATGGCTGCAGGAGAAGAGGAAAAGAGGAACTTGCTCATCATACACAGTGAAGAATGGGATGTTGTTCTAGAGGCAGAAAACTGTTAACTACAAAAGGAGGCTGAGAAGATATCCTACGAGAAATGGACAAGAACACAGTTTTCATAGTATAGAGACAGAAGGAGAGGTACAGAGACACAGAGTAGGATGGTGGCTGACAATGAGGCAGCAGAACTGAGAGAAAGAAAGTGTCTTTCACCCAGAAGCTCCGAGCAGCAGTCTATGGCTGTGTCACATATTAGCTGTGATTTGGGACAGTTTAGCTCACCCTGCGACGCCTCAGCTTCCTGTTCTAAAAAATGGGGATAACAGAACTAATACATCATGGCAATGTGGAGGAAACTAAATGAGAAGTGTGTAAGCCACTGTCTTACAATTTTAAAGGCTCAATAAACCTTCTTAGAAACAGTATTTATCTCATGGTGAAGGAGCTCCTATTCTTTGAAAGGTCATCTAGATGGCACAAATTTCAACTCAGGGCTCTTTCCACATTGCAGTGCTTCCTCTAAACTGACTGTGAAGATCGGTTCCAAGCTGGTTCATTTTCCCCTTCTCCTTAGTGCCTCATCTTGATAACTTCTGCAGCTCCCTGTGGTCTCAAAGAATGACCTCTTTCCAAATAGTCCTCTAGACCAATGGTCGGCAAACTGTGGCTCGCGAGCCACATGTGGCTCTTGGGCCCCTTGAGTGTGGCTCTTCCACAAAATACAGACTTCTGCGAATGGGCCACGAAGTTTCAATCGCACTGTACGTGTACTCCCACACGTGGTATTTTGTGGAAGAGCCACACTCAAGGGGCCGAAGAGCCACATGTGGCTCGCGAGCCCCAATTTGCAGACCACTGCTCTAGACCCATGCATGTACAGCCAACTCCTCTCTGAAAAAGGAGCCAATAATACACAGTTAGGAAAGGAGTGTTTCTCTTCAATAAACGGTGCTGGGCAAACTGGATATTCACATCCAAAGGAATGAAGTAAGACCCTTATCTTGAGTCAATTGTTGATTTTATTTGTTTTCCAGTATCAAAAAATATTTATCCTATAAAGCAAAAAAGACACAAAATGAGTGAAATTCTAACCTTCATTTTTGTTGTTTCACTGACCTTTTGTTAAAGAAAATTGCCAAAATTTATAGTTTTGGTAAAACATATGCTCAGACATTTTACTAGAGAGATAGCAAATGCACATCTGAAAAAAATGTTCACCGTGAACCCTTACTTAGAAAGATGCAATCCAACAACAGTGAGATAGCATGACAAAGTTATAAAAAAAGTTTACATAAAGAATGAATGACCAAACCAAATCTTCTCTAGGATGTGGAGGAACTGAATACCTTACACACTGCTGGAAGAATGCAAAAATGTACAATTGGCTTAAATGACAACTTCCTAATTTCTTTAAGTTAAACATTCACCTATCCTCTGACTCAGACAATGCATTATGAGTTATTGACAAGGGTAAAAGAAACATATCTCCATATAAAGAATTATGCACAATCCCTATTAGGCGTGATTCTGTAGCAATTATGCTTTCCCCTAACCCTTATTGTCCTACCCCAAGTGACCATCACGTATGGAATTGTAGACATTAGGACACATAGTCCTTTGCAAGATCTTTGAAAGTGATTCCCTCCAAAAGTACTGGCATAACCTATGAACAAGGGAAAAATCATGCTGCTCCCAGAAACACTTGAGGTTGTCACACCTGCACCTGCCCCCCTTTTTAAAATATATTTTTATTGATTTCAGAGAGAGGGAGAGGTAGAAACATCGATGATGAGAAACACCAATTGGCCGCCTCCTGCAGAACTCCTACTGGGGATGGAGCCCACAACCCTGGCATGTGCCCTGAGTGGGAATCGAACCCTGACCAATGCTCAACCACGAGCCACGCAGGTCAGGCTCACCTGCCTCCTCTTGAACCTGACCTCTGTCTCCTAAAACTCACAGCATCCAGGCTTCACATGAGTAACAGAGCCCTGCAGTCTTTCCTAGGAGGATGTGGGCAGCAATGCAAATTTGGAAAAAACTGGTGAGCTAATTTCAGCACTACACCGTCCCCTCAGATGCAGAGAAAGTTTGAGACCCCATAAAAGTTGTTCACCTCTTCATGCTTGTAGAGCTCAAGCCTGCTTATAACCTACCCCATACAGTAAATAAAACATCCAAGATTAAAGAGGACTTAAACAAAAGGGCCTTCATTATTTTACAAACCAAAAGGACATGGACCTGGCAGTTCTTACACTGGTGACTTTGACAATGGAAATATTTATCAAAGATAGTCAGAATAGAAGAAATGCAGATCTCATAAAGGCTCAGGCTACTCCTAATTTCCTCCAACAAATCAGAGAACAAAGTTAGCTTACCTGAACACATTAGGATGGTGATTGATACAAACTATGGAGACCTACTACTAGGAAGTGGTTAGCTTCGGCCACAGAAATCTGCAGTGACATAAATCTGGCATGAACTCTGGGCAGGTTAGAAAGTGCAACACAGACACGTTTCCCACATAACTAAACTTTAAGGAAAATCTCCCTACTGTTGACATTTTGATGTATGAGATTAAAATCAGAAAAATGGGGTCTGTTTCCTCCAGTGTTGTTAACATGAACAAAAAAAACCCTGTATGTTTCCTACACTAAAAAACTTCCTTCATTGTGAACTCTCTGATGACAACACAAGTGACTGTTTTCGGTAAAAGATTTCCCACATTCGCTGCAATCATAAGGCCTTACTCATGTGAACTCTCTGATGACAACGCAAGTTACTGTTCCTGATAAATGATTTCCCACATTCGCTGCATTCAAAAGGCCTTTCTCCAGTGTGAACTCTCTGATGATAACGGAGACTACTGCTACAAGTAAAAGCTTTCCCACAGTCACTACAATCATAAGGCCTTTCTCCAGTATGAAATCTCTGATGGTAACGGAGGCCAGGGCTAGTGATAAAAGACTTTCCACATTCATTGCACTCATAAGGCCTTTCTCCAGTGTGAAATCTCTGATGACAACGGAGGCCAGAGCTATTGATAAAAGATTTGCCACATTCACTGCACTCATAAGGTCTTTCCCCAGTGTGACATCTCTGATGACAATGCAAGTGATACTTCGTGATAAAAGATTTCCCACATTCACTGCACTCATAAGGCCTTTCTCCAGTGTGAAGTCTCTGATGACGATAAAGGCCAGAGATTCTGGTAAAATATTTTCCACATTCACCACACTCATATGGCTTTTCTCCAGTATGAACTCTCTGGTGTTGAAGGAGGCTTCCACTTTGGCTAAAGGATTTCCCACATTCGCCACACTCATATGGCTTTTCTCCAGTGTGAACTCTCTGGTGTTGAATGAGGCTTGCACTTTGGCTAAAGGATTTCCCACATTTGCCACACTCATGAGACTTTCCTGCAGAATGAACTCGATGGTGTAGAATAAGGTTGGAGTGTTGTCTAAAGCATTTTCCACATTCACTGCACTCGTATGGCCTTTCTCCTGTGTGAACTTTCTGATGATTATGGAGATCAGTGATTTTTGTAAAATATTTTTCACATTCAAGGCACGTAAAACACTGTACCCCAGTACAGACACCATGGTCCTGAGCAAGTGTTTGGTTGCAGCCAAAGGCTTTCTTACATTCTTTCCTGGTGTAATCATTTTTTCTCCTTTGAAAACTCACCCCAGATGCTGACATTTCACTTGGCTGACCTGTGGTGTGAGCAGCCTGCTCTTGGATATGTCCTGAGCTGGTGAGAACATGCTGCCCAATCTCCCCACAGGTAAAAGGCTTCTGGAACACATTGAAATGGCAGCCCTTGGCACGTGAGGCCCTGTCCACACCTCTTATGAAAGGTGTCTCTCTCACGTGCTGCTCCTGGTGCTGGGGACACTTTGTGCTGAAATAAAACCGCTTAGCACATGCCCCACACCTCAACAGTTTCTGGCTGTGTTGTGTTTCCTGCTGCTCAACCAAGTAGAAAATATCTCTCAGGACTGGCCCACAACTCTCACAGGGGTGGCTCTTCTGGGAGGACAAAGCTACATTGGGATTCTTTGCCTGTGACACTCTCACAGAAACATGCTGTTCAGTGGGTGCCTCCACATCCTCTGTTCTACAGCAGCAACCTAGAGAGGAGATGAGGTCATAGTTCTCCAGCATCACTTCGAGGTACAGGTGTCTTTGAGCCTCATCAAGGAGGAACCATTCCTTCTTGGAGAAGCACACGGCGACATCCTCAAAGGTCACACCAACCTTAGCTGGGGGCCTCTGTGGGCGAAGTGGGGTGGGAGTGGTGGGAGCAGAGGCAGCCGTGGGCACAGTGGTCCCTGTCCTGGGCCTAGCTCGGGTCACCCGGGCGGCTGGTCGACGGGGACCAGAACTCTTGCGCCTTCTCATTCTGGCGTCTCCACCATGACCTAGTGCTCAGGATGCTCCGACCCACTTAGGTGATCCTGAAAGAAGAGGAAACGTCCATCACGAGTAGAACACTGGAAGTCAACTGTTGACTTTAATAGGCAAACAACTGCACTGCAAAGCTTTCTGTAAGAACCTCAAAGAATTTCTATGAACAAACGTAGCCTTAAAAAAGTTCAGTTTACCTATTTCCTAAAGCACACTTGTTTCCTGGGTTTTGAAGTAATTTGGATGAAATAAACTCTTGTGTTTGGTCACCAAAATACAAGAAAGAATAGCTACTGATTTCAGATGAAAAGGTGTCTGGAGAAGATGATCCTTCTCACAGAAGTAATTACAGAGAGACATAAAATAACTTTGAGAGCAATCTATTTTTTTTGGATAAAATTTTAAAAAATGAAAAAAAAGGAAGCAATAATTAAAAAAGACACCCATAACATTAAAACACTAACTATGAGGGAAAACCATCTCAGTAAAAATGAAAATTAAGCACATCATGTTTAGCTAAAAGTGAAAAATCTGAGATGATTATGAGTTCAACAGTGACCAGAATTGGCAGATCTCAGGTGTGGAGACCCACTCCCAAATGGTCCCGTAGGGTAATGGCGGCGTGGGATGAAAGCACCAGAGACCGGGGTTTAGGAGGACTGGCACAAGACATCAGCAACTTTAACTTTTTCACACACACTGTTTTATAGCTAAGCTGTGGCTGGTCATGCTTCATAGATCACTGTTAGGGCTTGGCTTCTGATGGGGAAGTAGCAGATCGTTACAGACTGGGCAAGACTGAGCAAGCTTTGTCTAGTTCCATCTATGTTTGACAGTTGCTATGACAAACAGCTGCTATGACAAAATGTCTGCTTGCCTAGATCACAAGAACTGGGGTGCAAGCAAAGTTCATGTCCTTTACATGACTTGGAGTGGGGTCAGGCCTTCCTGTAGCCCCACGGCCTCTTACACTCAGGAAGGCCTAAGGGGCCACATGTCACCACTTCTTCTAGCTCTTAGTGCCACATCTGTCAGCTGTCACTGCACTGGCCCACTTTAACAAGACTTCCTCAAGGCTCAGCAACAAATGAAGAGAAAAACATGGGACCATGGCATTAAAAACACTAGCTTCAAGGACAGTTTACTATCCAACGACACAAAATCCTGTCATACCTAGGGGAGATAAGGCTCTGAGAGAGTTCTTGCTCTAATGTTCCCCGTCTCCGAGAAGAGAGGCTTACATGAAGCTGTCACTTAATTACAGGAGTTGTTTCCTCAGATACCTTCCCACATTTATTGTTAACAGCCAGAATTTCCTAAAAAGGAAAAGAACTTCACACATGTACTAGTTCACAGACCACAAACTCCACTGTTAAGAGGAGGACCAACTTGTCCCAGTTTGCCTGGGACTGCTCTGGCATTCCAGTCTGTGTCCTGGGAAACCCCTCAGTCCTGGGAATTTTTGGACAACTGCCACTGGAGCTACACAGCAGCTCAGTGAGGCCCTGGGAAAGTGACTGGATAAACTGCAGGAAAAAAAAAAGTAGATTCATGCAGTAACTCGGTTCTCCTGGCTCCCAGGGGATAGATTTCCATTAAACTAAGTGGTGACATCCTAGAAATCCGAGAATGATGAGAAGAGCCCATCTGGGGAAACCCAAGGCCTCAGCATGCCCAGGATGTGATTTTCTCAGGAGGGAGGTCATCCATCAGACAGGTAGGCAGGAGCAGAGGTCACTGTTACTGATTCCTCTAAATAGGCCTGGACTTATTTCTAAGACTGAAGTATGAGCTATGGACTAAAACTCACCTGAGGAGTGTCTCATGGATCTTCATGGGGAAAAAGAACAGCGGGAGCTCAGGAAGCTGGGAGGAAGCATGGAGAAAAAAATTAACCTGAATACTCCCTGTAAATTTAGAGCTATTGTCTGCACAAAATGACAGTGCTTAATATGGAAAGCAAAACTCTGGACATTTAATTTGGAAAAAATATTAATGGACTGGTACACTGGTATGCCCATTGGCAAATCCATTGCTTGTTTCACAAACTTCCTCATTTTGGGCCTCAGAGAACTAGGTAAGTGTTTACTGCATGAAAATGTTGATTTCCTTGTCCTTCTACTCACTGCAGTAATTTCAACTGTATAACTCTGTGACATCTTATATGAGAACTTTTTCACCTTTGGAGGTCAAAGAAGAAATTACTGTTAAGGTTGAACACTGGATTGTGCCTTTCAAAGTTTTCAAGTAGATTTTTCAGATCTCCAAAGGAAGAGATATGAATATATTTTATTCCTGTTTATTCCCTGAGAGTAAAAAATAGTTGCCCAAACCCCTGATATTCAAGTGGATAAAACTAGTTTTCAAAGTCATCATCTTTCTGAAACACTTCATATTTACATTCAGGAAATAGTAAGTCTAGTTCATGTGTCTGAAATTTATTACACAGGATTTCCTGTTCTCAGATTCTCTCAGCAGCTAAACAGCATGGGCCCCTCAGATCCTCAGGCCACCCAGACACCTGGGCTGAGTACATGAGAGAGAATGCATGAAGGGGGTTGTGGTGGTCTGGGCAGTGGCTGTGGGGTCACACCATCTGCTCAGTAGGAGGGGCATCGGCCGAGGCTCTGCCCCATCTTAACAGATCCTCTGTGTGCTCCTCAGTTCATCAACCCCATCTAGGAAGAACAAGAGCTTCTTGCCTGGGCCAGGATCTCTGGATGGAGGCCTGGGTGCTAGGCCAATCATGGCAATCCAATCAGCAAATTGTATCTCTATCAGCTGGTACAGTTCTCTGCAGCTCAGATGGAGGACTTCATGGAACCTGTCATAGTAGAGCATTCCTTCCACCCAGTCCAGCACTCCCTTCCTGGTCAGAGTGGTCTTCCCCATCCCCGAAGACGCCCACCCCCTGCAGCACCAGAGTCCAGGGCTGGACTCCTGCCTCCTAATTAGAATAAAGTAAACAGGCATCTTTACCAACTAGTCTCAGTCCTTCACGATCCTGCTGTGTTTCCTACCAGAGGCCAGGGCTCATGCTCCTTCTGCTTCTGGTGATCAAACAGCCTTTTGCATATGTGATGGGAATTTTTATACTCTACAGGACAAGAGTCCCTGGCCTTCATGAGCTGAAACTTCTCTATCATATCTCAGGTGCCACGGCATCTGTGAACTCCAACTTCCTTCTTCCCAGCTCAACTGAAATGCCACAAGCCCTGGCCACCTCTTTCAGCTTGGTCTCCATCTAAGACTTAGCAAATATTCAGGGGGGAAGGGGGAAGAAGCCCACGCAAATGTGGGACTTGCCTAAGTGCTCCCACATTCTCTCCAGCAATTTCCTTTTTCAAGTCCTGTCTGACTTGATTTTTCTCTAATACCTTCAGTTGCTTTAAGTATTTTATTCAGCTTTTATACTCACTATCGATCGGAGGGTTAGTGTGATATAAGCTACTCCATCATACTCGGATGTGGAGGTTGGTTGTACTTTATGCTCATCCACAAATGACCTAAAGCTCCAAGGTACTGAATGGTTTAGGTTTCAATCTCCGGCACCTGGACAATCACACCAGCTTTCTGACTGTTCCCTTACACCCCTTACTCTTTACTTAGTAATCAGTTAGTATGGACTGGACGTGGTAGGTCTGGAGGCAGAGACCCCAAAATGGGACATTTTAAACATCAAAAAGAATACTATCTGCCATAGATCTAAACTAATGAACCTATAAAGCCCAAGAGTTTGTTTTGGGTTAATTACTTACCTTTTGAAATTCTAAGGGACTAATTCATTATCCTGAAAGCAGGTAACGGGAGGACAGTAAACATGTCTCAGCTCTATAAACCAGCGGTTCTCAACCTGTGGGTCGCGACCCCTTTGGTGGTCGAACGACCCTTTCACGGGGGTCGCCTAAGACCATCCTGCATATCAGATATTTACATTACGATTCATAACAGTAGCAACATTACAGTTATGAAGTGGCAACGAAAATAATGTTATGGTTGGGTCACAACATGAGGAACTGTATTTAAAGGGCCAGAAGGTTGAGAACCACTGCTATAAACGATGTCTCTACTGCCAAATCTGAAACTTTCCGGGCTTCAGTGTAAGTGGGGCACGATGTCCCTACAAACTGCTCTTAGCCAAACCCAATACCCTCATCTGGGCCTTAATATCCCTCAAGGCATCTCAATGGCATTTAACCGAGGGGAACACTTCGCTCTTGCGGAGACTTCCTTCCCTTGGTCTTCAGAACACTTTTTCCGCGGCCCTTCCCTTCCCTCTCTCTTTCTCCCGCCCGACCCCCGGCCCCTCAGTGCCCCGCCTGGGGTGCCGCCTCCCTCAGCCCCGCCAGACTCACCCGCCAACTTCAACTCCGCGTGTCGCTTTGCGTCCCGCAAGGAGAGGCAGCCGCGCTCCTCGGGCTCTCCCGGACCGGGCCCGGAAGGGACGGGTCCAGCAGTGAACTGCGGAGGCGTGTGCGGCCACCTCGCACACAGCGAGAAGCGCGCACCTCTTCCGCCTGGCGGGCTGGTAACCGGAAGCTCCGCCCTGGCGCTCTGCCCGCGTGGGCGGGGCTACCCCGTCCCGCTTTGTTACGGGCTAAGCCAGACCCAGTAGTCCAAGCTGATGTGGGCGCTCCGCCGGAAGCTGGGTGGTGTTGAGACCGGAAGGGGAGCCCCGGCGTGGGGTCACGTTTCCTGGGCGGTGCTACCCCGTCCAACCTGGTCTGTAGTCCGGTCAGCGATCAGCGGTGCAGGTAGTCTGGGTGCTGTCGCCGCATCTGGTGGCTTCACTCCTACCCCTGAGGTCACCCGGGTGGGTTCCACTCCTGCGTCGCAGGAATCACAGGACAAGAAAGGAACCACAGCCCCTGGCCACCCTTAATGACACAGACGGTCTGCGTATTTTAGAGGGGGACTAACTTAGGAGTTAGGTAACTAAATCGTTACATCTGTCCCATACACTATAAAGGAGTTGTAAGTGGGGCACGATGTCCCCACTTTATTCCTGCTCTCAGGAATAACTTTTTATGAAGTGCAGAGGGGAGATTTTTTTTTTTTACCCATTCACATTTTTTTTTAATTGAATTTATTAGAGTGACATTTGTTCGAAAAACCATACAGGTTTCAAGTGTACAACTCAATAAAATATCTGCACACTGCATGTGTGCCTATCTCCCAAAGCAAAGTCTCTTTCCAATCCCATTTCCAACCCCCCCTTTGCCCACCTCCACCTACTGTGGGAAGCTGCCTATTGTCTTCTCCAGCAGAGAGGTGTGGACAAGGAACCTGGAATGCTGGTGACCCTTGAAGCCCTGGCAAAGGTCAGGGCTATGCACCCACTGTTTAGTGGAGACAATGGTAGCTGAAGCAACTTCCCCACCAGATAGTCATGTCAATCCTTACTGATAAGGGAGTCTGCCTGTTACTGGAACTTGCCTGCCTAAGGGCTATGGGTGGATCCCAAACTGAATAAAAAGATGGTGAGGCTTGAGCACAAGTGGAGTCCATACTCTTGGGATGGGCTCTCGCCTGGCCCCCCAATTTCCAAATTATTATCTCTTGTCTAGTATCTTTAATTTGTGTGCGGCCCCTCTTTCAGATTCTGAACCCTGAACCACTCAGGATGTGGGGGAACATATACACATATACACAACCTACCCCCACTCCTCTTTCTTTCTGGGTATCACCACACTGTTGTCTGTGTCTAGGTGTTATGTATTTATGTTTTATGGATAATCCCTTAACCTTCTTTCATCCAGTTCCCCCTTCTCCCCTCCCCTCTGATAGCTGTCGGTCTGTTCCATGTATCCATGCCCCTGTTTCTATTTTGTTCATCAGTTTATTTTGTTGATTAGATTCCACATATGAGTGAGATCACACGGTATTTGTCTTTCTCTGGCTGGCTTATTTCACTTACCATAATAATATCCAGGTTCATCCATACTGTCACAAAAGGTAAGATTTCCTTCTTTTTATGCTCAGATAGTATTCCATTGTATAAACCACAGCTTTTTTATCCACTCATCTACTGATGGGCACTTGGGGTGTTTCCAGATCTTGGCTATCCTATACAATAAAGGCCTAATATGCAAATTGACTGAATGGTGGAACAACCGGTAGCTACAATATGCACTGACCACCAGAGGGCAGACACTCAACACAGGAGCTGCCCCCAGCCCGCAGACCCCAGGCCAGCCAAGGCGGGTGCCAGAGGGGGCGCCTCCTGATTGCCCCGCCGGTTGCCCACAGATCAGCCCTGATTGCCTGCAGAGCCTAGGGACCTTACCCGTGCACAGATTTTGTGCACCTGGCCTCTAGTTGTAAATAATGCTGCAATAACATAGGGGTGGATATATTCTTTTGAATTGGTGTTTTGGGCTTCTTAGCATATAGTCTCAGAAGTGGGATCGCTGGGTCAAAAGGCAGTTCTAGTTTACATTTTTTAGGAAACTTTATGATTGTTTTCCATAGTGGCTGCACCAGTTTGCATTCCTATTAACAATACACAAGGGTTCCCTTTTCTCCAGTTCTCACCAGCACTTGTTTGTTGATTTTTTTTATGATAGCCATTCTAGGAAGTGTGAGGTGATATCTTATTGTGGTTTTAATTTCCATCTCTCTGATGATTAGTGATGTTGAGCATCTTTTTGTATGTCTGTTAGCCCTCTGTATTTCGTCTCTGGAGAAGTGTCTATTCAGGTCCTTTGTCAGTTTTTTATTTGGATTGTTTGTCTTCCTGATGTTGAGTAGCATGAGTTCTTTATATACTTTGGAAATTAACTCCTTATCAGATGCAACATTGGCGAATATCTTATCCCATACAATGGGTTCCCTTTTCATTCTAATGATGGTTTCTTTTGCTGTGCAAAAACATTTTAGTTTAATGTAGTCTCATTTGTTTATTTTTCTCCTTCGTTTCCATTGCCATAGGAGATAAATTGGCAAAAATATTGCTACCAGAGATGTCTAAGATTTTACTGCCTATGTTTTCTTCTAGGATTTTTATGGTTTTGTGACTTACATATAAGTCTTTTAACCATTTTGAGTGTATTCACATGTATGATGTAAGTTTGTGGTCTAGTTTCATTTCTTGTGCATGTGCCAAGATTGTTGAACCTTTAACTAGATTCATCAAGAAAAACAGAGGACCCAAATAGATAAAATCAGAAATGAAAGAGGAGAAGTAAGTGTGGGAAACAGTTTATTGTCTTCACTATCTGATAAGCATAGACAGAGAACCCCCACCCCCACCCCCCAAGGCTGGGTGCCTTTGAAGCCCTAGCAGAGGTCAGCTAGGCGCCACCTCTGTTTGTCCAGACAGTGGTAGCTGAAACTACTCCCCCCCATTTATTATTATGTAAATCCTTGCTGATGGGCTAGTCTGCCTGTTGCCAGGGGTCACCTGCCTAAGGGCTATGCTATGGGTCCATCCCAGAGCAATAAAAGCTTGGTGAGGCCTGAGCACGGAAGGAGGTCCTTCCCCTTGAGTTGGACTTGCCTGCCTGGCCCCCCAATATTGCAAAGGCCCGCAGGCCGCTCCCCAGCACCCAGGAGCCCGGGGCGCTGTTCCCCTGCTGGAGGGGGCTGGTGCTGCCCCTGCTCCCCCAGAGCCCTCTGGCCTGCCCCCTCTCCGCGGCCCTCTGCCTTCCCGGGCAGGAAACTAGACCGGGGGCGGCCAACCCAGTGCCGGTGCCGGGAGACAGGCGGGGACGGGCTGGCGGGAGCCCGCTGCGGGGAACGCCGGGACCGACCGCGGGGAGCGCTGGGCATCAGGGCCTCTAGGTTGAGGTCTCGCCCTTTCAGAGATTTATAATACTGAAATGTTGATCTGAGTATGCCTAGTATGAAGTCTAGATAGAAGTTAATCTATTAATTAAAAATGCCTTATATTTTATTTGAAATGTATCCTTAAATGTAAAAGTATTGATTTGAAAAAATGCTAAGTGTTTAATTTGCTACCTAGAATTTAAAGCTCTGAAAGTTTAAAGTGCAAATTGAACTGGGAGAAATTAATTAAATATCTAAAGTATAACTTGTTTTTGAAAAAATAAAATGTGTTTTCTCTTAAATGATTAGGAGTTCAAAATATGTTGCTTATTGGTCTGATTAAAAAAGAGGACTGATTTTATGATCTCAACTGAAAATTTTTTAATACAAAAACCAGTTTAAATTTAATTGATATTCTTTAAAATAATTATAAAAGGTATAAACAGCTAATGGGATTTCTGCTTGTCTGCAATATAATGTTGGCCATCTATCTTTTAGGGATTTTGGTTTGCTCGTCCCTTGTTTATTATGAGAATAAGGAAATCATCTTTTCTGTCAGAGAACAGTGTTGAGAGCCACAATGTTGAGCTGCGTGACTTGGCAGCCGCCATGTTGGCCGCATGGCCTGCCGCTCCCCTGGGGGCCGCCATCTTGGAACAGCAAAGGCCTCTCCCTCTGACTTAGCCAATCACAAAAGGAGTGTCTGCTCACTGAGGCAGGATGGAATTTCAGGGGTGGAGTTTTAAGGCAAAGTTTTACTGCAGAAATGCGGATGAAGCAGAAAGTGTGCTTGCCTCTCGGATTTATTTAATACTATTTTTAAGATATTTTTTTTTTAGATGTTGTTCCACATGAATTAAAGGGCCCAAATCATGCCAAGGAAAACATGCCCCAAACCATAACACTGCCCCCACCAGCTTAAGGGCTGTACTCATGCATGTTGGGTGCATGCTTTCATGCTGTTTCCACCAAATCCTCACTCTGCCATCTGCATGATGCAACTGGAAACATGATTCATCTGACCACATGACTTTTTTCCAATGCTCAACTATCCAATCCTTGTGTTCCTGTGCAAATTGGAGATGTTTTATCTTGGTAACTGCAGACAGCAAAGGCATTCGACCAGGCCTTCAGCTTCCATATCCCAAACAATGCAGTGTATGGCTTATTTGCCTACAAACATCAGGTGGTAATAATAATCTAGCCACTCAGTGTATATAAAGTCCTAAGCTACCCTTGGACCAGTGCTATGATGCACACTGACCACCAGGGGTCAGACACTCAAAGCTCAGGCATGGAAACATGGAACAGACAGATGAATCTCGGAGGGAAGGAGGAAGGGGGAAGGCGGGAAGAGATGCACCAAAGATCTTATATGCACACTAGAGGCCCCCGGTTGGGTCCCTCAGCCTACCTGCAGGGATCGGGTTGAAACCGGCAGTGCGACTTGCCCTGAGGGGTCCTGGACTGTGAGAGGGCCCAGGCCAGGACGAGGGACTCCGCTGGTGCACGAATCCGTGCACCCGGCCTCTAGTTATATTTAAAAATTTTTTCTTGAAATATTAATGTTTATTGCACATAACATGTAAATATATAAAAGCCTAAGCGAAAGTTGGACCAGTGCTATGATAAGCAGTGAGCACCAGGGGGCAGAGGCTCAACGCACAGGCATGGAAACATGGAACAGCCTCATGAATCTCAGAGGGAAGGGGTTGCGGGAGGGCGGGAAGAGATTCACCAAAGATCTTATATGCATACTAGAGGCTCTAGGTATATACCCAAAAGAATTGAAAGCTGGGATTCAGACAGATATTTGCATACGAATGTTCACAGCAGCATTAGCCAAAAGGTGGCATTTGGCATTTCACAATAGCCAAAAGGTGGAAACAACCATCAAAAGATTAATGGATTAAAAAATGTGATATACACATACAATGAACTTACTAATGGGTGCGTGAATGGGTGAAACATCAGATCGATGTTTCTCCCCCACCTCCTCTCTCTAAAATCAATTTTTTTTTAAGGTGCTTAAAAAAATGGAGAGGGGTGCATATGTTATAAATGAGTGAAAAAAATGTTTTCAACTCTTGTGATCTAGGATACAATTGAAGACAAAGATAAACCTATAGCCAAAGCAAAATTTTCCACTCGTGAAATATCTGAAAGCTTGGTAGAAACACACATAAGTTCATATGCAGAGTTGAACACATTTCTAATTCTTCAGCTTCTTTTATCATACCCTCAAAGAAACTTTTCTTTTAAGAGCTAACCAGAAAAATTATAAAGAGAAAAAATTTATTTTCAGATTTTATAATGTAGAAGACAATGAGGGTGGTTTAGATAAAGGGTTGTCTGGAAGCAAATGGATGAATATTAAAATGCCTTTCTTTCAAATCTTTCCAGTGCTTCTAACTGTCAGCTACTATTCTAGGTGCTTGAGATATGTCTATGAGTAAAACAAAAATATTTGCCTTTACGGAACTTATATTCTAGTGGATGAAGACACACAATAAACATAATTATGTAAATTTTGAAGTGATAAATCCTGTAGAAGAAATTTTAAAAAGCACTTAAAAGGTCTCGCAAGAAGCATAATGAGGGTAAATTGAAGTATTAATTAGTCACAAAAAGCCTCATGACAAAGTTGAAATCTGAGCAAAGATGTGAAGGAAATAAAGCAGTTATCCTAGCAATATACAGAGGGAGTAGCCAGACCAAGGGCCCTAAGTTAAGAAGCATGCTGAGTGTTTGAAGAACAATAAGGAAGCCAGTTTGGCTGAAGCAAGTGGAGAGGATTAGTAAAGGAAGTGGGAGAAGAAATAGAAGCCCTCTCTATAATCTTTACTATCCAATACAACGATCACCATTGCATAATAATCTGCTTTGCATTCAAAGCACTTCAAGCTAAATTTCCAGTAGTAATGATGCACAGATCCAGTCATGCTTTCCCAACCAGTCTGATTACTGGCACATAGCTAGCTGTGAAAACGACAGTCAGCAGAATCAGGGTCTGGCCAAGGAATAAGACAAAGCTATCTCACACAGAAATAAAAGCCATGAGTTTGGCTTCATGCATATAATACTCTAACAACCTTACCAGCCCTAATACTATACTAGGTGTACCAGTTAATAATGCGTATTTTTTTTAATGGAGTTACACATATGTTGATATATATGCTATTTTTAAAATATATTTTATTGAAGGAGTTGCATTCTTGATGGATTTCTCCTGTCTTTGCTAGGAGGAAGCCTCACCCTACATCACACACTATTGGACAGGGTCCAGCAGAATTCAGTCACTGCTCTGGTCCTGGGCCCCTTCTCCTCACCTGAAACCCCTGAAGGGGCAATCCACCCTCCCATTTTATAAGGCCAAGCACTGGGGTTGAATGGGAGGGCTCAGCCTGTCAGGAGTAGTCTATAGATTATTGGTGTAGTTGGACCTGGAATCTAAGATCCTTGACTCCAAGTGCAGTGTTGTACCCCAGATGGAGCCCCTCAGCTTATTCTCATACAGTATCCCTTCACCACACACCCTGGAATGACTTTCTCCAGCAGCAGAGTCCTTTATCCAGGGCAAGGTTAGGTTCTGGAAGACAGTCACAGACCCAGTGCACAACCTCAGACTGCATGGCTAAGAGGATTGCAGAGCTCTTGTTGACCAAAGCCCAGAGAAGACAAATGACTTGTCCAAGATCACATGGCTCCTGGGCCACCGTTAAGGAAGAAGCAGAAAATAGAACCCAGACCTTTAGATCCCACTTTAAAGTTCCTTCTAGTCCTGAGAGCTTGTGATTTCTTGATGCTGATCCAGCATCTTTCCTCCTTTCTACAGGTGCTTTCATCATAAAACTCTTGTCCTGAAATTCCCAAGGTACCTTGTTCGACCAGCTCATTGGCCCCATGTGGGGTTAGGGTTCTTCTCCAGGCACTTGGGTATATGCTCAGCAGCTTTATTTCCTTCTTTGTGGCCAAATCCCCTAAGTTTCCCTAAGTCATCACCCTCACACTTCCCTCCTCCCAGACCCTGTGACTGCGACTAGCACACGTACCCTTTCCCTTCTCCCAGCTAGTGCCTTCTCCACCCTGAACCTCCAGGCTGGCAGCAGGGCATGGTCCTGGCTCCGGCTGGGATGCGGAGTCACAGGATGTGACAATGGAATGTTAGAATCAGAGTCCTGCCTGCCCCACACTGGAGAGCTCTCTCCTGCAGACCTCAGGGCTGTCCCTTCTCTCTACTGCTTGAGGGTCAGGGCAGACATCAGGACTCTCGCTCATTTATTGAGCACCGGAGAGACATGTTTTTGGTGAGCACCAAGTATGTGGCAGCAGGCACTGTGCAAAAGTTGACTTTCTTATGTAATTCTCACAAAACAGTCCAGCGAGGTAGCAATATGCCCATTTAACAGCCAGAAAGTTGAGGTTCAGAAAGTTTCTCTAATTTTCCCTAGATTGCTAGTTTACTAATGAAGTCTAGGATTAGGAATGAGATCCAAGTCTGTCTAAGTAAAAACCCATTCCAAGGCATAAGGAGGTGGGGAGGGGTGAAGGGCAGGAGACAGGGAAAGGTGTGTGAAGCACCGTCTTCCATGATTTCCTGGGCTGCAGGACCCAAGGGTGAGAATCACTGTGAAAATGATTCCATGTTTTCAAATGAAACTGCAGAGAGGAGAGGTCAGTGGGCAAGGGGACAGGAGGGTTATCTTGCTGCCAGTGCTCAGTCTGTGCATGGGTGATCAGCTGGCCTCAGTCTGGAAACTACCAGGTCACACCTAGGCAGGTGGCTGGCCCCTCCTCTCTGGGTAGAGGAAGCAGGAACACTGGCTGTGAGAGGCAGTGGGAAGATCTGCTGAGCAGCGGTGGCTGGAGTCCCAGCTAGGATGGGCTCTCTCTGGGCCCTGGCTCTGCCCCTTTTCTTCTGTTGCTGGGAGGCTGGGGCCCCTGGGAGCTCTGCAGGTAAGAGGGCAGGAGGGTCCTGTGGGCTTCTCTCCTGGCAGTGCTCTGGGTGTGTGTTTCTGCCCTGGCAGAGGGTAAGGGTAGCGCTCTTGGGCTAATTAAAATTAGCCATAAAGCTAAATGTGAGGTATTACTTTTGTTATGGAAAGACTGTCCACCCAGTGCTAGCCAAGCCGAACACTAGAATCTCAGTGCATAAAGATATTGATTAACTAGAGGCCTGGTGCATGAAAGTTATGCACAGGGTTGTGTGTCCCCTCAGCCCAGCCTGCACCCTCTCCAGTCTGGGACCCCTTGGGGGGTGTCTGACTGACACTTTAGGCCCGTCAGACATCCCTCTCACAATCCTGGACCGCTGGCTCCTAACCGCTCACCTGCCCTCCTGCCTGGTCACCCCTAACTGCCCCCCCCACCCTGCTGGACTGGTCACTGCTTACTGCCAACCCTGCTGGCCTGGTCGCCCCTAACTGCCCCTCCCTGCTGGCCTGATCACCCCCTGCATGCCGGCCTGATTGCCCCTAACTGCTTCCCCTGCTGGCCTGGTCACCCCTAACTGCCCCCTGCTGCTGGCCAGGTCACCCCCAACTGCCCCCTCCCTGCTGGCCTGGTCTCTCCTAACTGCTCCCTCCCCACCCCCTGCCGGCCTGGTCACACCTTTCTTCCCCTCTCTGCTGGCCTGGTTACCCCCAACTGCCCTCCCCTGCAGCCTGGTTGCCCCCAACTGCCTTCCCCTGCTGGCCTGGTCACCTTACTGTCCCCCCTCTACAGGCCCCCCCTGCTGGCCTGGTTGCCCCCAACTGCCCCTGATGGGCTGGTCACTTCAAACTGCCCCCCAGTGCAGACCTGGTCACCCCTAACTGCCCCCCATGCCGGCCTGGTAGCCCCCAACTGCCCTCCCCTGCAGGCCATCTTGTGGTGGCCACCTTGTGACCAAATGGGGGCAGCCATCATATGCGAGGACATGATGGTCAATTTGCATATTACCTCTTTATTATATAGGATGGTGCCCTCCAGAGGAACTGGAAGCTATGCTCAAAGTCTGATGTTAAGTAGGTTACAGAATATATCAGGCAAAATCTCAAGATGCCGTGTGTTAGGGGGCCTCAGGTCATGCTGTGAGCTGATTGGTCAGAGGTAAGGGTAATAAATTATTTCTTCAAGTCTTGAGGACAGCTCTGAAGTCTGTTCTGGTGTCCCTCTGTTTGGTCTTATGGGAAAATAGCCAGGAGGTGGTTCCTTCTTAGGGCTCAGGAACAGAAACATAACTTAGATCAAGATGTTATCTGTAGTCTGCCAGAGGTCAGGCTTTGTTACCAATAGTCAGTTCCAGGCAACTGGCTCCTGCTGCCTGGGGGTTGCTGCTTATGGAGAAAGGTTAGGTCTTTGGGGTGTAGATATATGGTGAGAGATATGATTTCTAGAGCTAGGATTTAAACAGAATTTAATCAAAGTCATAAGGACCCTGGGTTTCACTATTATTGATAAAGAGTATGCATACAGCCCTAACCGGTTTGGCTCAGTGGATAGAGCGTCGGCCTGCGGACTCAAGGGTCCCAGGTTCAATTCCGGTCAAGGGCATGTACCTTGGTTGCGGGCACATCCCCAGTGGAGAGTGTGCAGGAAGCAGCTGATTGATGTTTCTCTCTCATCAATGTTTCTAACTCTCTATCCCTCTCCCTTCCTCTCTGTAAAAAAATCAATAAAATATATTTTAAAAAAAGAGTATGCATATGGCAGTGTGTCCCTTTAAGTATGTATGACACTGGAACTTGTTTGTGGCTTTGCCAACAGGTCAATCCGAGGCTTAACCCTATAGCTGCTCTGTACAGCTTCTGGGGCTGGCTTGCCTCAAGTGGGCCATCAGAGGACATCAGTTAGGGCCATCCCAGTTTTGTGGCTGCCACATGGGACTGGTCTTCCCAGTCCTATCTCCTGCTTCCTTGTATATGTAGATGACAAATGGGGTAAAAGCACCTTCCCCTCCCATCCTGCTCCCAGCAGTGCCCAGGGCATAAGCATGAGAGCTCCTGCAAAGTCAGTCCACTTGGACTCATGTCTCACAAAGTTGTCTTACTCAACACAGGCTCCAGCACCCAGGGACCAAGCCCTTTAATAACAATGAATCACACCGTAGTGTGTGGGGGTGGGGATTGAACCTCCAACCCAGTTAGGTGCCCTTGACCGAATCAAACCCAGGACCCCTTCGATGCACAGGCCAATGCTTTAACCACTTGGAAATACTGGCCAGAGCTATTATTTAAAAAATAAAATTAGTGAGCATGTCATCTGTGAAAAGTGACAGTTTTATTTCTCCCTTCCCAATCTGCCAATATGTATCTTTTATTTCCTTTTTGTTTTTGTATTTGAATTAGCTAGGAATCCCAGTATGATGTTGGAAAGCAGTGGTGAGTGGGGACATCCTTGCTTTGTTCCTGATCTTAGCTGGAAAGCTTTAAGTTTCTCACCACTCAATATGATAATAGCTGTAGGTTTTTGTAGATTAAAACGCTTAAAAAATGTTCAATTACATTTGACATACAATGTATTAGCTTCAGGTGTATAACATAATAATTAGACATTTATATGACTTACAAAGTGATCACCCCATAAGTCTAGTACCCATCTAACACCACACAGATTTTTTTTTTATCAACCTGAGGAAGATCCTTTTGATTCCTAGTTTGCTGAGAGTTTTGATCATAAATGGATATTTGATTTTGTTAAATTTTTTTTATGTTTGTTTTTTCTTTTGTTAATCCTCATCTGAGGATATTTTTCCATTGATATTTAGGGAGAGTGGAAGAGAGAGGAAAAGACAGAGAGAAACATTGATGTGAGAGAAACACATCGATTGGTTGCCTCCTGGATGAGCCCTGACCAGGGCCTTGGCCGAGGAGGAACCTGCAACCAAGGTATGTGCCCTTGACCAGAATTGAACCCAGAAGCCTTTGGTCTACAGGCCGATGCTCTATCCACTGAGCCAAACCGGCTAGGGCTGTTAAATGCTTTTTTTTTTTGCATCTATTGAAATGATTATATGATTTTTCTTCTTTAGACTGTTGATGTGATAGATTACATTAGCTGATTTTACATGTTGAACCAGGCTTGCATACCTGGGATAAACACTACTTGGTTGTGATGTATAATTCGTTCTATTCATTGTTGGATTCAATTGCCAATATTTTGTTGAGGATTTTTTGCACCTGTCTTCATGAGAGCTATTGGTGAATAGTTTCCTTTTCTTAAGGTATCTTGTTCTTGTTTGGTATTAGGGTAAAGTTGGCTTTATAAAATGAGTTAGGAAATATTCCCTCTGCTTCAGTCTTCTGAAAGAGATTATAGAGAATTCTTAGAATTGATTCCTGAAATGTTTGGTAGAATTCACCAGGGAACCCATTTGGACTATGTGCTTAATTTTTTAATTCTCACCCGAGGATATTTTTTCATTGATTTTTAGAGAGTGGAAGAGAGAGGGAAAGACAGAGAGAAATATTGATGTGAGAGAAACACATTGATTGGTTGTCTCCTGCATGAGCCTGGTCCAGGGCCTTGGCCGGGGCGGAGCCTGCAACCAAGGTACGTGCCCTTGACTGGAATCAAACCCAGGACCCTTCAGTCTGCAGGCCAATGCTCTATCCACTGAGCAAAACTGGCTAGGGCTGTGCTTAATTCTTGATAAATGAACATTGGAATGAAATGAATATGGCTTTATATGGATACATGATTACATTTGGGGGTATTTTGGGGTATCTGAGTATACATATGAGAGGGGCTTCACCTGCTGGGAGATGTTTCTCTATGTAAAGCAGACAGTTAGGAATCTCTGCTCAGATGAAAGTTCATGTTTCCATGGGAACTTCCTCCAACACCACGACTCACGCACTTACAAGAGTGAGCCTGAGCCCCAGGTTTGTATCATGTGACCTCCTTTCCTACCCTGTGGCCACACTTGATTAAATCAGAGATGGACAACTGGACCAATCAGATTATCTTTTTAGGGATTTGGCATTTAGGACCAAGAAGCCATTACCCAGTTTCTGCATAGAGCTGGAATTGAGGTGCCCAGAACACAGGAGTTGTGGACCAGTTGCGGGAGCTGTTACAGGAGAGAGGTGCAAAGTTCTGCCTGCTAAGAGAGAAGGATAAGGTGGAAACTGATCTGGTTGCTGGAAACAAGTAGAAAGAGTGGGGCTGAAGGATGGTAGGCTGGAGAGGCTCAGAAGACACTGCCTGGGGCCCAGGAAAGGACAGAGAGCGTGTGAGAGTTATCTGTACCCTTCTCCTCAGAGGGCCAGGCCTTGGCTTATGTTGGGGTGAGAGGAAGAAAGTGATGTGGAGGCAGAAGCAAGGATCCATGTCTGAGCTGGAGCAACTGAGCTTCCCAGCATGGAGTACTGAGGGCCGAAACAGGGCTGTGGCTAACGCACCTCTGCTCCTCCACCCCGTGCCTAGCCCCTTAGCCAACAGAGAAAAATAACAAATGGAACCCATGGCTCTGCAAACACAAAAAGTCAGAGAGATTTTATCTAAATAGACTTTAATTAGAAGTAAACTGGAGAGTTTTACATACTAATGCACTTTGGTTTTTAAGTTAGAACCATCACCCCATTATTAAATCTGGTGTGTGTGTGTGTACATGCGGGTGTCCTCCTTGTGAGTGTGTCTGTGTGAGAATCCATCTCTTTATGTAGTAGATCTTTATGGTCTCTTCTAGTCCACCTCAATGTAAACTGATAAGTTGTGCTCTTATCTTTATCATTATTCATTCCTGTTAGTCATTCTCCTGGAAGAACCCCTGAGTCACCGTCAGTCATCTTCCTTTTCCTAATCTCCCCCAAGGCGCCTGGACGGAAGTGGGTGTGTCTGGGGTGGGTCTTTAGGTATCTTAGGCCACAGCTCAGGCCTTGGGTGGAGGCTTCAGCTTTCGGAGTCCAGGGGGTAGGAGAATCGGGTCTTGGTGCACCAGAAGCGATGGACCACAAATACTATGGCCCCGAGCAGCAAGAGGGCGCCCAGGGCCCCAAAGAGAATCCCGAAGAAAGCGCTGAGTTTCATGCTCAGATGCTCACAGCGCTCGCCCCAGGACGTGTAGATGGAGAAGGACATACAGCTGGGAACAAAGAGAGGGGACACGTCAATAGAGGGGAGGCGGGGTGGGGGTGGGGATAGTGGGGGCCGGCGCTCAGCCTCTCCATCCCCTCTTGCGGCGGGGCCAGAGGAGGTTTTCCACGACAAGTAGGGCTTCCCTTTAGGGAAAGAGGCCGAGTCAGCCCTGAGCTGATGCGGAGAGAGGACGCCTGGCAAACGAAACCACGTGGTGTGTGACAGGTCGGCTTCACCTGAGCAGCCTGGGTGGGGTTGGGGGTGGGAAAGGCAGGCCGGGAGCAGGTGAGCCTGCGCTGTCACAGCCCAACCCCTTGCCCGGAGTTGGGTCCCGCCCTCCGCTCCACCACCTCCTCCTTGGCCCTGGGAAGGGAGGGCTAGGCGGGTCTGGAACTGCATTGGGGAGGAGGGTAGAGCCAGAGGTTCTCAACCTGTGGGTCCCGACCCCTTTGGCAGTCGAACGACTCTTTCACAGGGGTCGCCTAAGACCATCCTGCATATCAGATATTTACATTACAATTCCTAACAGTAGCAACATGACAGTTATGAAGTAGCCACGAAAATAATTTTATGGTTGGGTCACAACATGAGGAACTGTATTTAAAGGGCCAGAAGGTTGAGAACCACTGATAGACGGAGGGCCCTGCGGTGATGATGGGGCCCAGAGGGCACGGACCTTCTCCTCCTTGGCAGGCATGCAGACTTCGTGCATCCCCCTCCCGGGGGCCCCTCGGACTGTTGATAAACCAAGGGGACACAAGGTGCCAGTTTGAGAGGGCCTCCCTGCCTGGTACTCTTAAGAAAGGGCAAGGCCCGGCCTAGACTCAAGACAAAGGGTTCTTTTTCCCCCACAATGACACAGCAGGGTGTCCACCCAAGAAGCAAAAGCAGGTGTAAGAGTTTGACTTTGGAACCCATATCCTACTACTTAACGTACTGGTACCTTGGGCAGGGTCCTTATCATCTCTGAGCTGCAGTTTTCTCATCTTTAAAAAAATACCTACCTAGTAGCTCCTTTGAGGTAATGTGGCACCTTTATTCTCCACACGGAGGGGCACTCACACGTTTTATTTTCCATTATCCATTTTTTCTCTGATCCCAGTTCTCTTAATTACACAGGGAGCCATCGCTAATTTGCAGACATCCATTCTGGACCCCTGGCAGTGTCTTTTCCCAGCTTGGATTTCCCAGCACTGCCCTCTCTGCCTCCCGCCCACTGCCCCCTGTCCCACTCACCTGCAGCGGGGCCCATCCGGCAGGTGCTGACACTGGCCTCCGTGCTCACAGTAGCCCTCACTGCAAGGGGACACGCAAGTGAAGCCGCCCTGCGGGCTGTAGACCAGTTTATAGCCCTTGTAGCCATTGCATTTTAAGCGAGTCTGCAGCATGCTCACGTTCCCTGTCAGGTAGGACACAGATGAACAGCAAGAACAATTGATTAACACCAGATCTATTCCTTTTCGATCAAGGATTCAATTTTAGGCATTTATCCTTAGAAATAATGGGAAGAGTGTGCAAATACATATGTTCATAGAAGTCCAGAGCAGCATGTTTTAAATAGTAACAACATTTAACAGAAGTTTATTAAGTAAGGGATATTGTGCAACCAGTAAGCACCATGGTATGGAAAATGCATTGGTTAACAGAACGTGCTTTGAAGTCAGCCAGACCTGTGTTGAAATTCAAACTCTACTACTAACTAGTTGTGTGATTTGGGGAAATTTCTTAATTCTTTCAGCCTCAGTTTTCTTATCTTTAAAAGAAAATGATAATAGCACCTACCTTGCGATGAAGTTTAAATGAGATAATATATATGAGTATTCAGTATAGCGCCTGATATAGTAAGCACTAAATTAACGGTCACTATTAGTATAACATTCTATTTAAAATATATTATACCACACTATATTAAAATATATTACAAAATAATATATAAAATGGGACTATGCACACAATATATAAGGCAATGTGTTCACAATTATTTAATAAGGTGATCAAATATTAGGTATAATTTAATCCCTTTATTGTAAAAAAAATTTGATATGTGCAAAGGTGCCTATGCATAAAAGAAAAATCAGAAGGATGTGTTCAAAATGGATTTGTCTCTGGAGATTAGAATTACAGGTGATTTTTTTCTTTTCTTTTTGTTAATGCTTGTTTCCTAAAGTTTATACAATAAATATATTGTACTTGTATAATAAAAACTCTGGGTTTTTAAAAATCTGTGTTTTGTTTTTAAACAGAAGGCATGGTCTATCTAGGGTACTTGTTCCCTTATCTCTACCCCTACCCCCCTACCACACATACACATAGTAGGTGGAGGATTTCACACTGGTTGCCCCAAGGAGGGAAGAGGGTTAGCCTGCATTCTAGAAGAAGCTCTTGCTTGGTTCTGGACCCAAGTAGCACAACAGCTCCTAATGGGCTTGGCATGGTCACTGCCCTGTTCTCTGTCTCACTCCCCAAATAGGGTGGGCTACTCCTTTCCTTCTCTGACAGGCTCGTCAACCTATCTCATTCCTGTTCCAGGAGAGTCAGGGGCTGTCAGAGCTGAAGGGGACCTCAGAAATCCCATCTCATTTTCTAGATGAAGGTGTTGAGGCCGGGGCTGGAAATGGCTTTTGCAAAGGATCACACCCTTTTGGGGAGAGGATATCCCTGCCCCCGCGCTGGGTCTTCAGCCTTTAACGTAATGTCCTCCAGCTGGAGGGCAAAGGCAAAAGGATGTCTGTGTTTATGTATATCAGGTACAATGGTATTTTAACAAAATCACTAACAGTTTTATGAAAAGAAAGTAAACTATCAGCAGTGGTGGTTAGGGAAGCAGAAGTTGGGATACTTGTTCTATGAAACTGAACAATGGACTTACCATATTGGATCTGTTCTTGGATCTAGAAAGCTGGTAGGTAAAATGTTTATAATTTCCCTCAGAAATTATAAACAAAAATACTTTTTATTTCCACCATGGGTTTGTGTGGGCTAAATTTCTGGACCAGGCTTTCTCAGTTTACCTCCTCCCTCAGCTCTCCCTGGGACTGTCCCCAAGATAGTGACTCACAAGCCTCCAAACTGCGCACTTCTCTCCTGGAGATAGGGTGGAAGACCACGTCGTTCCTGGGCTCCTCACTTTTCTTCCATCTCCCCTGCGGGGCCTGCAGTAAAAATGCCTCCACCACTGCGTCCAGCAGCTGGGTGTTCAGGAAGTGGATGACAGGACCCCGCGGGCGGTACTGGAACTCCGAGATGACACGCCATTGTTGCAGGGAGCTGCTTGCTGCTGGAGGGCTGCTATGGGGGAGGAGCAGAGTGAGGGGCTGAGGGGTGAGGGCTAAGAGGGAGGATTTGGGGACCAGGCAGGAACAATCCCACTTACATTTTTTGCACTTCACTATTCCTGAGAAAGGCCCGCACATCCAGGTTCTTCAGCCTGTAGGCCACCTAGGGCAGATGGTTGGGGGCAATCGGGGTAGGGGTGAGACCCAGTCCAGAGAGGAGACCCTTCCACTTTAATGCATTTATTCTTCTCTGTCTGTTACCATCTTAGAATGTGAGCCCCAGGACCCCATCTCATCCATTTCTGCATCCCCACACCCCAGTCTAGCTCCATGACTGGCATGAGTTCCTGCTTAATAAAAGTTTGTTGGTGAGTGAAGGACTTTACATATTGCCCCCCAACCCCAGCCTCCTATTACAAGGGGAGAACCTGAAATGAATGGCTCCCACTTTGTTTCTGATCCCTGACGCACCCACTCATTCTCTCCCCACATGTATACTGAATATGGATTATGTTTAGGCAGACCTAGGGGATGTCAACATGATTCAGGAACTGTTCATACTCAAAGGTCTGTAGTCTGGTGTAGTAGACAAATGCCCACAGATTTTACCAGAGTGTAGAGTGCTATGGTGGTGGTGATAGTAGTAGTAATAGTAATTATTATTCTAATTTTTGAATATATGTTTCAGGTACCATGTTAAGTACTTCACATACATTATTATTTAGACCTTGACACAACCTGTTGACATAGGTATGATTATCACTTCTATTTTCATAGACGAGACATCAAATAATTTGTCTGATTATTATACCTGGTCTAATGGGTGGTAGAGCCTGGATTTGAACCCAGGTATATAGGATTCTAGAGCCTCCATAACTCAACCACTGTGTTACTTTGCCTGTGATTGAGGAATGGAAAGGGGATGGATGGGGCCCAAAAAGAGGGAGCCCCCAGGTCCGTGTGGGAATTCAGAGAAGGCTTCCTGGTGATGAAAGACCTTCTTGTGTTTCTTCCATATAATACCCACCTGCAGGTCTCGAAGGACTCTTAGAAGGAGAGGCAGTGGTGACTCAGCCACCCCAGACTCTGTTCATGTCAACCTGGCCATTTCAACCCCCTCAGAAGGCTCTGTCCTGTGGCTTCCTGCCTTCCTCACCCCGAGCCTTTTCTGAGGCAGAAGGCTCCTGTCTTCCCTGGCAACTGAATCTAGATGGATGATGAGGATGCAGAACGCACAAGTGATGGCTAAGACCTTGCCCTAAACCTGCCAGGATCCTCCTTCCCATTCAGAGCCACCTGCAGTACTAACCGAAGCGTTGACCTCTGCTTCCGTGGCGTTTTCTTCTTCACTGAGAATGAGCTGGATGGTTCTTAAAGGGAACTCTGGAGATGGGAGAAGCAGATTTATATTCACTTCCTGGGTTTACCCAGATTTACCCACTGAGACCATTGGGCCAGTCTAGGGAGACTGCCCGATTCTAGTGATAGATCAGGAGAAGTGGCTGAGTCTGCTGACCCTCACCCTAGAGCTCATTTGACTATGATCAGGGATTCCCTGACTCTCTTCTAACTGAGCCATAAGGCCACCTTTAGTCTTTTATCATAAGACCACTCAAGCCCGTTTTTCATGTTGCCCCCACCAGCTCCCATAGCCTACAACTTACCACCACCCAAAAGAAATATGAAGTTCTGTCCTGTGAGTTTAAGAAACTCTTCCCTGGCCCCCGGAGGTCCCCTTCTTCCCCCAAAAGAGAGAAGAATGGTGGTGAGGGTGGTGGGGGCATCTGGTGAGACCTGGGTCAATAGTTGGAGTGAAGTTGTTCCCAGCCAGGAAGCAGCGGTTGTCTGTGAAGGCTGGGGGGCAAGTGCAGGTGGGCTGGCAGCCCAGAGTCTGGGAGATGTAGCAGTGGCCCTGGTTGTAGCAGTAATTCACAGGGCAAGACTTGTTCTGACAGTGTTCAGAGTCCTCCAGACCTGCGGAGAGAGCAGAGGTCAGCAACACCGGGCCCGACAGCAGTGGGGAGCCCCCAGCCCATGGAGAGCTGTTTCCAGGACAGCCTGGTTGCTTTCCCCCAAAGCCCACTCAATCTATGTTCTGCTTGTGGGCCACTCTGAACCCCAAACTATCCTTCTCCCTTTTCCAGGCACTTCTCTACTGGAAAACCCTTTTCCTCTACCAGGTAGATATTCGCCCACTTCTGCTGAGGGAAGAGGTGTTTATCAGTCTCTCCACATCAGGAAAGGACCCAGAAAGGCTTTCCTCACTTCTATCCCCTTTTTTGCCTTTATAAGGCTGCGGTTCTACCCACTCTGGCCTCTGCTCGGATTTCATTTGAGCTTAATAAAGGCCTTACTGTGATTTATTTCCCTCATCATGACCCCAATCACTTAGAAGTCAAGGAACAGATAGTGGCAGCAGGACTAAAAGGGAAAATGAGGCACACTTGCCACCAGATGCCCATGACAGCCCCTCCAAATGTCCTGACGGGGGATGTGGAGACTTACATCTCTGAAAACCCCAGTTTGCCTTTGGTTCCCTGTCTCTGCTAGAAGTCCCCTCTCTTCTCCAGGCCACATTCAATCTTTTGCCCTGGGTTTTCCCAATCAGTGTCTCAGGCCTGTTCTTCCCTGGCCTCTCCCCCATGCCTATATAATCTCTTCTCCTTCAGCCTCACACCCTACCATGCAAACCTTACCTCCTTACTGCACCCACTATGTTGAGCATTCTAAATACTTGCTAGAAAAGGGAGAGAAATGGTTTGCTCATGGCTGTCCTAGAACCCCTAGGTATCACCTGTCTCCAGAAACTTTTTCTACCCGGGCCCTTTTCCAAGCTTACCTGTACAGTGACGCCCATCCCCAATTAGGTTTGGGGGGCAAGGATCACAGCCCTGTCCAGGAATACACTTCACATTCGGGAAGCACTGCTCATCACAGAGGTCCTTGGAACGCTCACAGTACTGGCCGAAGGTGGTGTTGTCACACTTGCAGCTGGCCACCTGGAATGGGTTGCTGATCACTGGGCAGCCAGGAGGCTGAACCATTAAGGGCATCTAGGTGTTTCAGTACTGACTCCTCCAGTCTGAGAACCCATGGGACCTGAGACCTTGCCTTATTTCTGCCAGTATTTATTGAGCACTTTCTTGACCAGGCCCTGGGCCTGCAGGGTCCCGCCCAGAGACCATGTGCCCACTTGTCTCCCTGTGCCCACTTGTCTCCCTGGGCCCTTCTTTCCCCCACCCCTCTGTGTGCCTGGCATCTACCCCAGATGCTCTGTCTCTTCCTTCTTACACCATGTCTCTTTGCCCTAAATCCTTTTTAGAGTAAGACAGAGCTAAATAAATATTCTACTATCCCTCAAAAATGGGACCCCCTGAAAGCTGCAGTTTCCTGCTCATCGTCCCCTTGTTGACTCCCAAAGCAAGAAGACAGCGTCTCACTGCTCAGCACCGTGAGAACACGGTAAGCAGAACAACGGCACAGGGAAGGTCGAGGTTCAGGTACCTCATCAAGCTCCCTGGTCTCTCTTTTCTGACCCATCTTCTGAGAGGACCCTGGAAATCTCCCTGAAATGTGACTCTCCAACACTTTTACTTCTAAGACTGGGAATTCTGGGATCTCTAGAATAATATATTGACTTTAACCTCTGTTTTCCCACTGTCTATGTTTTTCCCCTTTTCCAGCACCTGGACTCCCCACCTCTCTTCCCAGCACCATGGTGATGAGACCCCAGAGGGAAATGGCTGTGCGGGACATTAAGCCACCTTAGTAAAGGCTGCCTGTGTCTGAGCGAGGCACAGAGCCGCAGAACACTTCCTGGGTCTGAAGAGGGGAGAGTGTGGAGCTTGGGATCAGTGTAGACTCATACTCAGGGACCACACTTTCCCACCCACACCTCAGTTCCTAGTTTCAGAAAAATGGAGCTGGGGACCAGGGGGGACGCTAGGAAAGCCTGAGCTGGAAGTTCCCTGCCAGCCTGGCAGAATGGGAGCCGGGAGATAAAAATTCAATTGAGCTATAAGCAGTAAAGAAAGTTCTATTTCTCACACGAATAAGTTTGTGGCCTGAGATGGTATCTGCTCTACTCACCTACCTCAGTTCCACCCACCTCCCAACACACATGACCACAGAGGGGCTTTGATATCTTTTCAAATTCCACTTCCTTTCCCCTCCAAAATGGAAACCTCCTGCTCACCCTCGTCCCAGCACTCACCTCCAGGGAGGAATTGCCCACCCAGCTGGTCTTGTTGTATAAACACTGTTCCTTTCCCTTGCAAGCACAGACCACGGTCTTTGGCTGGAGTAGAGATGATAAGTTGTCCTTGACATTTCTTGCTAGAATCTCCAGAGTGAATGGTTCCAGCGAGTTTGGTGTCCAGAGCAGTGTCCCATTCTCTGCCCCAAGGAAAATGAGGTCATTGAGAGGTGGAAGCCTTGATTTCTCTGCCATCTGATACGTCTTGGCATTTAACACCCTAAGAGCTAAGGCTGGAATCCTCCATCTCCCTCAGACCACCCCTCAAACCTCACCAGGCATTTCCTCAGGCAAGGCTGGTTTCCTGGGGTGGTCACGCTCTAAGCTGGAGCCCAACTAACTGAGTGTAGGGTGGAACTCCAAAGAGGGGAAGGCAGTTGATCCTGAAGAAACCCTCAAAGAGCAGCCTGCCTAGGCCTGCACCAGAACAGGACATCCACGGGGTATGGAGGGTGAAGGCCAGATCCTTCCGACACATCCCCACGCTACACTGCAGGTCATACTGGCCTCACCTTCACAGCAGCCCCATCCCTTGCCCTGATTTCTTGCCCACCCTCTCACTTCCTGGACCTTTGGCCAGACACCCCTTCAGACACCAGAGTGCAGTGAAACAGTGCTACATATTACAGGACTCCTCCAATCAAACCGGTCTTATGTTATTGAAGAAAATGGGAAAATCTTAAAACAACAGGTTAAGAGGAGCTGATAGTAGGAGGAGACAAGAGTAACTTCCAGGCCATCCACTCTTCAGGAGAAGAGTCCAGTGTAGGAGAAATCTCCTGATGCCGTAGCCCCTGGCAGGATGCCACATGGAGCAAAGGGTACAGACAAAGCAGTCCCTCCTGATGCACAGAGAAAGAAAATTAGGCAGGGAGGTGCTCAGAGCTCAGAATAAGGTTCCTGGAGGCCTTGGTTTGGCAAAGAGCAGTCACCAGCATATCAGTGCTGGGAACAGAAGACAAGCCTCATCCTGTAGGCTTTGGCTTTTTGACCCAGACCACGTTGCAGGCCTAGGGGACTCCACAGCATCACTGAGAAAGAGCGATGAAGCTTTGCTTTGTCCCAGCTCAGAACAGCAGACAAGGAGAGACGAAGTTAGATAAACATGGTTGACAAACAAAAATAGTGACAAATGTTCCAAACAAAGGTATTTGTGTTCCTTTAAATCTTGTTCCACATTATGTCCTTTTAAAAAGTAGATATGAAAATATTTTAAATTAGCATTTCTTTGTTATGCTTTATTCTAATAATTCAGGGCTTACGCAAAGATGGTTAAAGGTGATTATATATTGCTAGAGACCCAGTGCACAAAACTCGTGCATGGGGAGGGGGGTCCCTCAGCCCAGCCTGCCCCCTTTCCAATCTAGGGGATGTCCAACTGCCAGTTTAGGCCTGATCCCTGCACAATTGGCAGTCAGAGCTCCCTCTCACAATCTGGGACTGCTGCCTCCTAACGGCTCACCTGCCTGCTTGCCTGATTGTCCCTAACCGCCTCTGCCTGCTGGCCTGATTGCCCGTAACTGCCCTCCCCTGCCAACCTAATCTCCCCTAACTTCCCTCTCCTGCTAGCCTAATCACCCCTAAATGCTCTTCCCTGCTGGCCTGATCGCCCCTAACCACTTCTGCCTTGGCCCCCACCACAGTGGCTTTGTCCAGAAGGACATCCAGAAGACATCCAGTCTAATTAGCATATTAACCTTTTATTACTATAGATTAGATTGAGATGAAATGATCTTTGAATCAGTTGTACATGCCCAGAGTCAGTCTAGCTAGCAGGGAAAATCTCCATAAGCCCATCACTATTCACCTTGGGGGTGAGCACCTGTTTGAATTATAGGGATTATGCCTAAGAAATGTTGGTCTTGGATATTCCAATAGAAAAGTGACATGAAGTTGCAAAGGATATAATAATGAAAACTTACCCAAACCTTGTCTCTGAACTCATCCCTCATGTGCCCAGCCAAACATTCTTACCAAAAAGCTTGAAGTCCTTAGTGTAGCTGTTTCTGAGAGTGAATATGACGTCCTTAGAGCTGCTTTTGTATTGAATCAGCATGGTCTTCCCCTTGTAGGCTTTCACCATTTGGGGACCATCAATAGTAGGTGGGTTCTGATCTGGAACACAAAGAGGGGATTTGGAGCCCAAGGCAGGACACTCTCTTGCCTTGTGGGCCTCCTCTCTCTCCAGTCTCCTGGCTTGTGTGAGGCATTCACAGGACTGTGACCCACCTCTGGAAGTATCTGCTCTCAGACCTACGCAGAGCAGGTTGGGATTGTACTGCCCACCTGGCCAAATCTTTATTCTCTCTTTGTCTTTTCCCAAAATGGGATTCATTTCAAGTTCTTTCCTGCTATGCTGAGCTTGGTATGAAGTGAATCCAAAAACAGATTGTTTAGACCATCACAGAGTTTTAACTTCGGAAGAGGACTGAAAACTGTGAGGGTAATATCTAAGTGGGCATTGCATTTTTCAGGAAATAGGGAGTTAAACATTTTTACTGGTCTCTGTTTTTTTTGGAGACTTGCTATTTCCATTTCATTTTTTCTTCATTCATTCAATCAGTCATTTAAGTATTTATTGTGCACCTACTATACGGCTGGCACTATTCTAGGTAGTGAGGACACAGCAGTGAACAAAGAATACAAAAGTTACCAATGAAAATTAGAAAATATGTTTGATAGTTATAAATGCTAAGGAGAAAAAAATAAAGCAGGGAAAATGAGTAGGGAGTGTGGGTGAATGTGAGATGTTAGACAGGCTAGCCAAGAAAGGTGGCATTTAATTAGAGACTTGAAGGAGGTGAGGGGCAAGCCTATGGCTGTCAAGGGGAAGGGCACTTCAGGCAAAGAGAACAGTCTGTGTGGAGTCTCAGAGTTGAGAGTGAGCCTGGCGTGTTTGAAGGACACAAAGAAGCCAGTTGGCCTGGAGTGGAGGGAGCAAAGTGGGAGTACTAGGAGATTTCAAGAGGCAAATTGGATAAGACTTTGAAGATCATCATAAGAACAGAGTAGTCTGGGGAATCATGGGAGGGTTTCAGCAGTGGAATAACATGAGTCAAAGAACCTGGTAAATTTAATGTGTAGCTTAAAGGGGTGTTATGGAAGGGGGCTCATCATCTGCCCCCAACTCTGAAAATGCCGCCCTGGGCCTCATGCCACTTACGGAGGGTGTTGTTCATCTGCTGGTATCTTCTAAAGAGCATCCTAGTGTCCAGTCCAGTCTTTGTGTTTCCTGTGGCCAAGGTGTCATAGATGCATTGTTTATCTCTATTACACTTGAAGGTTGAATTTTTATTTAAGGAGTTGTTTTTCCACAGTTGGGAAAGGAAGACAGGGGTGAAGTTTGAAGGCAGATGGTCATCCTTCTTGCCAAGGAGGCTTGTTCCGTTGATTTCCCCTAGAACACACGAGGTTCAATGGTGGTGGTATCAGGGGTGGGACTCCAGCTATGTTTCTGCAGTGTCCACCCCTTACTCTCACTTTATATGGCTTGAGGTAGGTGCGGTATAAAAGGCCAGGTTGACTTCTGGCTTCTGAGTATGAAAATCCCTGCTCTAGTGACTGAGGGCCACCTCCTTCCCTCATCTTCTCTTCCAGGTAGAGAGACATGGGTGGGAGTGGGATAGAGGAAACAAGTCTGGGGTGGCACCAGAATCCTCCTGAATTTTCCACCCCTCCCTCACAAAGGACAGAGGTCTGATTCCCACAGGCCCGAGGGAGACATCCCAGCCCTGTCCCATCTACCCCCAGCACTCTGAAGTCCAGACTCACAGGTCATTCCATAGTGAAAAAGCATCTCTTCATTGCTCTCTTGGGGAATGGTGGTGCCATTGGGCATCTTGAAGTCATCTTCTGGATTATTGTTCCAGACCCCTGAGGGACAGAGTAGGAGGTTGGCCACCCTGTGACTGTGGTTCTCCCCACTCCCTGGGAAGCATCCAACGGGGCACACTCAAGATGTGCGGAGGAGCAGGGGGCCCAGGAAGCCTCTCTCTGTTGCATCTGTTCTTGGTTCAGGCCTCTAGGAAGAGGGTAGAGGATGGACCATAACCTCAGAGCCCACCTTTCTGCTTCAGGGAGGGAGGAGGAGAGAAAGAGGAGGGAATGGAGGGAGAGGTGGGAAAGTGTGAGGTGTAGGAGGAGAAGGTGGCTGCTGACCCCACCCTCTTCAGAGTCCATCCTGGATGCTCCCTTGGCTGCCCCGGAATTGGAGCTTTAGGAGGACAGGAAGTGAGACTCAAAGGTAGCTGAAGAGGTCCCTGTCCTTCCCTGCCCCTCTGTGGCCCCAGGGTTCTGTTCACGGAGGCTGAGAAAGGGAAATGCAGCCTGGGATGTCCATAGGCCAATGGGTGGGGAACCACCAGGAGGGGGGGTAGGATCTGAGCTCCTGTTGTGGCCACTGCCTCAGAGTCAGGGCCCTCCCTGTTTCTTACCCAGGAGGCCCTCTGTGCGGTCTCGGTACTCTTCTGGGAGGCTGCAGGAGGCATGCAGGATGTTGGAGAGAGCTGTCACTGATACGATCACTGTGCCATCTAAGCTGGCTGTCACCAGGGAGCCATTGCGGGTCATTATGACTCCAGTGGTGTTG
Organism: Myotis myotis; assembly: GCF_014108235.1. Taxonomy (NCBI): domain Eukaryota; kingdom Metazoa; phylum Chordata; class Mammalia; order Chiroptera; family Vespertilionidae; genus Myotis; species Myotis myotis. The sequence continues at coordinate 162,848,343 of NW_023416324.1, forward strand.
AAGATTTCCTGGTCTAGAATGTTGGGAGACAGATGAGGAAGAAATCAGCATTGGTCCTTGCAGGCCTAAGACGTGGCAGTAATGAGTGTTCAAAAAGCAGAGGGACACTGGAAGCAGCTCTGGGATGTCCTGCAGGTGTCTTCTCCAGTGGCCTCAAAACCAAATGCACAGGGTACCCCTCAAGGCCACACCACCCACTTCTACCTGGGGACTGAAGACAGGGGCTTCCACAGGAAGGCTGTCACAGCCCTGGAGGAAGGAGGGAAGTGAGGAGGGAATGTTTAATGCCTGGCTCCTGGGTGAAGGAGCTGCTCGGCACAGCTGCTGAAGGGACAGCAGGGGTGGCCACCACTTTCCTCTGCCCCAGCGCTGCTGCCTCCATACCCCACCACCCTGCTCCCAATCGCAGGGCACCCTCTGAACCCTCACGGCTTCCCCAGCCTACCTTCAAATGTCACAGTCTGGTTATTGAGCCACACATGGATTGTGTCATTGGGCTCAAGGAGCCACTGAACCTGGAAGGAAATTGGAGGTGGACTAAGGCTGACCTGCAGGTGGGCCCGGAGGCCGAGAAAGGAGGCTGCAAAGAGCTTAGAACCTGAGCCCTGGACAAAGATGAAGGTGATGGAGAGTGTGACGGTGAGGTTTTTCTACCTAACACCTATGGAGTGCTTAGCATGGGTTAGGCTCAGAACTAGGCATATTTCTTAGGTGACATCATTACAATCTCACATTAGCCCTGTGGGGTAGGTAATATTATTATCGCCATTTTCCTGTAAGAAAACTAAGGCACTATAAGTTTAGACATCTCTTCCACCTAACTTTTGGAGCCTGGATCCTAATCTTGTGTCCCCAGGGTTGACTCCCAAACTACACCAGCAGGAAACTTTTTCCCTCCTTCCTGCCCCCTTCCCTTCTTCTCATTCTCCTCCTGGGCCCCGATTTCCAGCTGAAGGTCCCTGAGGGCTCTCTGTGAGGGGAGTAAGGATGTCTAGAGGCCCTGCCTCACTCACTGTGATGGGGTCCAGGCTGCTGGAGTTGTACTGAGCGGCAAATGCAATGAAGTTGGTGGCCTGGGCAGAGCCGGTCTGGGCAGTGCGGCCCTGCAGCAGGAAGGATGAGTTTCCGTCTCTGGCCCTGACCAGCAGGAAGTCCCCCAGCCCATTGAAGGTGTAAGTGGCATCATCTAAGGTGGTGATGTGGGGGTCCCCGAACATCCAGGCTGGAAAAGGGAGATACCACATTGGCATGGCAGAGGAGGGAAAGGTCTGAGATTCCCCACCGCCCACAGGTGGGCATTTACCCAGGTAGACACAAGCCTGGGAGTTGTTCATGGCTTGTAGAATCTTCCCTGGAAATCCTCTTGCATTTTGTGCCCCCACCACACCCATGTCTGCTCATTATCTCCCATCCCCCAGTCCTACCCCTTTCCCAATAGCACGTACAAAGCTCCTCTGTTTGCCATGCACCGAATGCCAGAACCCTCTCCACCTTCCCTTATGGCCACAGTCCCGCCCAGGAATTTAGTGCTGCCTTGTCCAGGCCCCAAGAGGCTGCCCCACCCCCAGATCCTTTGCCTTGGGTCTGCTTCAGGGCAGGCCCCAGCAGCCTCACCAGGCCTTGGGGGCTGGTACCCAGCACAGGTGATGCGGGGCCGCCTTTGTTGGTAGAGGGTGCAGAAGGAGGGCTGGTCATTCCAGCGGCAGCACCAGTCCTGCGGCTCCAGTTCTTGCTCTGTGGAGAAGAGCAGTGCGTTGAGGGATGTGTGCGGGGAGTGGGACATGGAAGACCTGCAGAACCCAGCTGGAAGGTTCGTGGGGCAGGATGATATGTGTGGCAAGGCCATGGTTTGGGAATCAGGCATACCTCAGTTCAGATCCCACCCTGACCAATGACCTTAAGCCAGGGACTAGTTGTTGTCTCCCTTGCAAGCTTATTGCAGCTGGGCTCCCAGGTGGGCCAGCACAAGGTCAAATATAAAGAACCTCCTTTCTTTTTTTTTCTTTTCCTTTTTCTTAAAAATATATTTTTATTGATTTCAGAGAGGAAGGAAGAGGGAGAGAGAGATAGAAACATCCATGAAGAGAGAGAATCATGGATTGGCTGCCTCCTGCACGTCCCCCACTGGGGATCAAGCCCACAACCCGGGCATGTGCCCTTGACCAGAATTGAACCTGGGACCTTTCAATTCGCAGGCTGACGCTCTATCCATTGAGCCAAACTGGCTAGGGCAAGAACCTCCTTTCTTAAAAGGTGGGGTGCTGTGTCACACTATTCTTAAAATGCTGTGTGGGGGCGGGCATGGGTGATGGTCTGGAACTATGGAGGCTGCTTGGATTACAGGAAAGAGGGGGAGGACACATGTTACCTCCCCCCCCCCCCCCCCACACACACACCTGAGCTCTCTAGTTCCTTTGAAGAGTGATGGAGATGACACTATGTCTTTCCGAGACAGCCTGCTACTATGGGTCCAGAGGAACAGGGTTAGACTAGGACCTCTCCGCTTCCTTAGAAAGATGCCTCCACTCTGGGCTGGGGCTATGAAGCCAAGTGGAGATGGTCAAGAGGCACTCACTCATAAACCCCTAAGATGTCAGCTGGAAGGGATGTTGGGAGCTGCCTAAGGTTACAAGATCAGGAAATTGAGGGCTGGAGAGGGGAAGGAACTGGAAAGGAGTGGGGACAAAAGGCTTTGATCCATGGGTCCCACTGCTTGGAATGGAGCCCAGGGATGGTCTCTGATGGGGAAGAGCAGAGAGCTCCAGAGGAAGGGGGGTTGAGATCTCTGAGGACGCACATACCAAGCTGCCAAGGGCTCTGCACTCTCCAGCCTTGCAGAAGCTCTCCCCATGGCCCGTAGCTGCAACACACGCCCCCAAGCCAGGAGGTGAAGCTGCACAGCTGCCTGCTGCCGAGGCCCCACCAGCCTGCAACAAGTCCACGCACAATCAGGCCCGATGCCTGTGGTGGGGAGCAGGATTAGGGTGCGGTGTTTCTGGGGAGGGGCTGAGGATGCCTTGAAAGGGACAGGTTAGGGGGGACTGGAGAGATGGTGGGTGGGCTTGTGGGACAATGGAGATGCCCCAAGAGACAGGAAGGAGGAGTCACCTATGTGGATGGGCTGGAATCGTAAGTCCCATAGTCCCTGCTGCCAGGAGCAAGGGCAGGAGATGTGGTTCCAGTCCCAGCTGGGCCACTGAGGTTGTCTCAACCACTGCAGGCACCTGAGACGGTAGTTGGGTCTTTCTGTCCTGTGCAGCTGATAGACCTGCAGCCCCCTGAGGCCTGGAGGAGCAAATGAAGAAGGGGTTATCTGAGGGCCTGGGGCCAAGGGTTCTGCTTTACTAGTAGCTTTAGGGAACATCAAGACTCAGAAATGTAACCTCTGTATGCCTCTTTCTCCCTCTGGACAGCTCTTCCATAAATGAGGATTGGCAGCAATTCCTCCTCCAAAGACCCCTTTGATGTGACCTCCAAAAGCCCTCAAAGCGTGGATCTTAGTGTGAAACCTTGGGACAAGGGCTAGGACCTACACCCAACTCAGAGCCAAACCCTGGCCCCTAGCTTCAGTTCACTCTACCCTTTTGTCTGTCACTCTAAGCTCCAGCACCTTCCAATCTCCCCAAACCCCAAATCAGTTCCTCCACATGCACCCTCTATCTAAGTGAATGATGCCACCACCCACTAGCCACCTACTCAGACACTTGCTTTCATCCTTGACCCCGGCTCTCCCACCAGACATGTCAGTGGCCAAAGCAGCCAGGGCAGAGGCTGATGCTCAGAGGCCAGCTGGGAAGCCACAGAGAAGTTGGCATGTGAAGCTGGGACTTGCTCCATTACCACAAGGCTGAGGAAGCATCCTCTGTGCCCAGACACCATCCTAGGAAGGTTGAAGTAAGTGGGAGTAGAGACCCTGATGGGGGGTTTGAACTTTAAATAGACCTTCAATTAATTGTAAGTACATACTGCCCATGAGTGAGAAGGGGGGCTCCAGAGTCCAATCCTATATAATAAAAGGCTGATATGCAAATCAACCAAACGGTGGAATTACCAGTTGCTATGACATGCACTGACCACCAGGGGGCAGATGCTCAACACAGCTCAACAGGAGCTGATCCCTGGTGGTCAGTGCACTCCCATAGGGGGAGTGCTGCTCAGCCAGAAGCCGGGCTCATGGCTGGTGAGCACAATTGTGGTGGTGGGAGCCTCTCCTGCCTCTGTGGCAGTGCTAAGGATGTCTGACTGCCGGCTTAGGCCCGCTCCCTGGGGCCTATCCCCTGAGGGCTCCTGGACTGTGAGAGGGTACAGGCCGGGCTGAGGGGACTCCCCCCTCGCCTGCCCAGTGCATGAATTTCATGTACCGGGCCTCTAGTAAGATATAATAGGACATTCGATTTGACCCTGTTCCCCAACAAAATAAGTGATTGTCAAGAAAACTACAATTTGTTAAGGTTTTGAGAAGGATAATTATTATTTATGATTATCTGTTTGTGTATCTTCTCCACAACGACCTGGTATCAAGGGAAACATATCAAATACTCTCCCTCCAAATACTATCTATCTATCTATCTATCTATCTATCTATCTATCTATCTATCTACCTATCATCTCTTTCTATCTATTGTATTGCACCCCCTAGGTCCAAGTCGAAGCATCTTGACAGAGGATCTTAATGACTGGGCAGCATTCTCCATAAGATGGCACCCATGATTTGACTTAGCTTCTGTTTACCAAAAGTTCCTGCCACAGAACAAATAGAACTGGATTCATGCTTTACAATTTACATGACTGATTTCAAATGCTAAACTGTTCTTTGTTCTATCGCATTTTGGAAAAGATCATTTCTTTCCCTTTGGGGCTCCTCAACAGTACACTGAGTCATGGAGAAGGCCCCATGACTTCTTCCTGACACTGAAGTGCCCTCCTTCTTGCCAGAGTGACAGCTCTTTGAGAGCAAACTTAGTCAGGCTTTTGCCTTTTATTTCACATTCCTGGTTCTTAGCACAGTGTCCAGCATGTAGCAGGTGCTCAATAAATAATGACCAAATGAATGTCAGACCTCTGGAACTTCTCTTGGTAGGTTCCTTTAAGAGATCTCATCTGGATTCACATTCCATTTCTGGGACAGGACACTTGGAGTATTGCCCTAACTACCCATTCATATTCCTATACCCAGCCACACCCCTGTTCTCACTTCCAGGATCTGGTTCCCCACTGAGAGAGCTCTTTGGTTTGGCTCATCCCAGGGAGGAGAAAGAGCCCCAAGGAAGACTGCACTGCGCGATAGCACAGAAGGTACCGACTGCTCCCTGGGCAGTGTCAAGTCCCTATTGCATCTGTGGGAGGTCAGTTTGTGCTGGGACTTCCTTCAGGATGATGGAGATAGATGCTCGAGAGCTGCCCCTCTGGTACTGTCAGGGCCCACAAAGTGGAGGACAAAAGAGGACTTAAGTCCAGCCCAAGTGTGATTAGATGACACTTTTACCTGAGTTGGAATTCAGGAATTGGTCTGGACGATACTTCTGCCACACTGGCTGGGATGTCAGCGGGCTGTTTTCATAATACCCATCTCCACTGCGGGCAAAGGAAAGAATGGAAGGCCTCTGTCACACTCAGGGTCTTTCCTCTCAGCCGGCAAGTTATTCATCCTGCCAGTCACTCACTCACTCAGTCCAGTTAGTCTTTACTTATCAGTTGGTCAGCCAGCCAGCCAGAATCACTGACTCCCACCACTAAGCAGGAAAGGGGGAGAGTTGGGTGGGGAGACTAATCTATTCCACATCTGATCGATAAGGGCCAGACACTGGTCATGAGGCTGGTGTGAAGACAACAGAGTCCAGGCCTTCTTCTGGTATGTTTCCCTGCAGCTAGGGATTGGTGGGAACAGTATGTCGGGATGGTTAAGAGTCAGTCTCTGAAGTTAGGCAGACAGGAATTCAGCTCCTGATTCCAGCACTTAGCAGCTTGTTATCCATGGGCAAGTTGCTTAACCTTTTTGATTCTGTTTTCACAGCCATGTAAAAAAGGTTACATAGCATCTATCTCATAGCATTGTGAGGATGAAATGTAGTAAACATTTGTAAAGCTCTCAGAACTGAGTGAGGACCTGATGTGATGGGTGCACCCCAGCCCCACCCCCGTGAGGGGGTTCAAAGCCCTGCTCCAGGAAGGAGAAAATCCTGGACCGGCGCCTGCAGCCTCTCTGGGTGCATGCTTCAGAGCAGTGACTCCTGATGGTTCCTCCTCTGACACAGGATGGGTGACACACACAGGTGTGACACCTGGGGTGGAGGTGGGCAGGCAAACTCTGGATGGTGTGAAATTCCTAGGTAGTGAGATAATTTCAATCCTTTCTCTTTCACTGCACATTAAAAAGCAAGTGAAAGCAGTGTAATTATAGAGGCACTCTATAAGAGAACATCATTTGCCGCAATTTCCAGTAACAAATGACAAGTGACTTTCACGGTGATGACACATACCAGCACCAGGAAATACCAGGGTCGAGAACTGTTGCTCAGAGACCGAGCCACCTTCACACATAGGAACCAGTGTCACCCTCTACAGCCCCATCCCTCTGCTCTCAGTCTTTCCCAGTGACCCCCCACAAGCTCTGGTGGCCCTGGGTGAGGGGTGAGGTCCCAGCCCAGGGGCACCAGAAGTCGGGAAGGCAGATTTCAGCCTTAGATGTCTGAGTTCAAATTCCTGCTTTGCCACTTCCCAGCTCCGTGACTTTGGGCAATTACTTATCTATTTGTACCTCAATTTCCTTATCTGTAGAATGGGAAATAAATAGTATCTCCTTCATGGGTTTGTTGTAATAATGAAATGAAATAATGCATATTAAGTAGTTAGTATAGTAAATATTGGCCATTATGATGACGTTATTTGAGAAGTCAAGGAAGGTCAGCTAATGTGAGTGGAAATCAGAGAAGTCAAAGTTCTGGGAATGATTACATTGCACAGGTTCTGGGGGGAGAAAAAGAGAATGGCAATGAATAGTGATCTTTTAATGTGAATCAGCAAGAAATAGCATCTTTTAATGGGAACTGGCACCAGTGTGAGTCAGAAGCATCGGCAAGCGGGACTCAGCCTGGTCCTGGGGTGGGGGAGTTTGTGTGCAGCGAAAGCACTGCTCTGCACCACTTCCTATCACCTGCTCAGAGCTGACAGCCCCTCCCCATCCTACCTGGAGAAGCCCATGAGGGCCCAGTTGTCTAGGTGCTGGGTCACATCCCACTGCATCCCACCACTTTGGTAGAGAAACAGGGCGAAGGATCTGCTCCCATCTGTGGAGAGGATGGCCTGGTAGGTGTTGGTCTGGGGGTTGGATGGAGACAAACATAGAGATGCCTGTGAGAAATCTGGAGTGTCCTCCCTGATGTCCCATCATTCACCCCACACCCCTGCCTCGATGCACACATCATCTTTTCCTGGCCTACCTGGAGAAAAGGCATGGGCTTAACATGTTGACAAGTTTGGGAGTGTGTAGGGCACCTTTCACCTGTGGTGTCAAGCACCTAGCATGGTAGATTTGCCTTCTTTCTGACTTCTTTCCAGGGAGGATGATAAAAGGCTCTGGGTTAGAAACCAGTTGGAAGACAGTTTGTGTAAGAAAGAATCAGAAACCTGAGAGATTAGCCAAGACACCAGAGAGCTGGGAGGGGCCTATGTAGGTTCCTCAGGGATATTTAAGGACATTGTCCAAATGTCTCCTCCACCTGGACAGTGGGGAGGACCATACAGGCGAGACTGGAGGTTCTCAAAAGGAGAATGGCAAGCACTATGCTTGTACAAAGTAGGTAATCAGTGAACTTGTTGAACCAACGAAGAGACAAGTGACTTTAGAACAGCCACAAGGGAGGACTTCTGACTGTAGGAGCTGTGAGTCCCCAGAGGGAAGACCAGGGAGACTGTGTGTTGTGCCCATTTCCACTGGAAGGCATTACAGTTGAGAGCCGGCATTTGAAGTTAGAAAAACCTCAGTTCCAGGCCTGGAATTGTCATTTGCTAGCAGGGTGACCTTGAGCAAGTTGCTTAACCTCTCTAACCATTATCTTTCTCATCTCTAAAATGTGGATAATATTATCAGGTTGAACCATATAAAATTGCCAATAGCCAGTCATTTGACTTACAAAAATTCTGTTTCCTAAGTTTCAACCTCCTAATACCCAGTGCTCTGGGCCGCTGAGGTTGTGAACGTAAGGGGTTGGGGCATCCTGGTGCACGGTGAGTGCTCAGCATTGGGGTGGGTGCAGGAGTGCTATAATCAGCGATCTGGCCTGGAGTCAGAGAAGATTTTAGAAGATTGGCCCCTGCCTAGGATTCTAGGAAGTCTGACTTCCAGATGATTCGCAGGGAGCTGTCCATGGGTCACTCACCCCGGAGGTCCGCTGAGCGGGATAGGCAGGGGCATTGATCCATGTGACCTTTAGGGTCCACCTGGCTTTGTAGTTCCAGGTGTTTGTAAAGTTTTCAATCCAAGACTCCACCTGCTGGACTACAAGTGGTTTGTTGTCATCGTAGAGCGTCTCATATTCCTAGGAAAGGAAGACAGTTAAGGACAAGGAAATGAGGGTCTTAGCTCAACACCCTTAAGAGACCCCACTTTCTGCATGATAATCCTGATCATTTTTAGTCTACCCACGTCCGACATCCTTCCCTCTCCTAGACCTACATTTTCAGTCTGTTCCTTGGATCTCAAAATTAATTCAAATTCAGCAGCAGGGAGGCCGAGGGTGTGTGGAGTGGAGAGTCAAGGCCCAGAGACCCAAGTCTTCTGGACTTGAACTCATGCATCTCTTAGCACAAAATGACTTAGTCCCTCTCACTGGATAGCATAGCCACCTCTGCCCATTTGAACTTCTCCATGTCCCATCAAAACTCCTTGAGGACAAGCATGTGTTTTTCCATCTTTCGACCTTCTATAGTACCTTGTCCATGGCAGGGGCACAGTCCACATTCGCCTGCAGGAGTTTTCATTATGTGCTCCCACTGACTAGAATCGTTAACCCAATCCAGGAGCACACGCAGCGGTCCGGCTTGCCTCGGGTCCGCTTATTAGGAAAGACCCCCTCCAGCCTTTTTCTAAACTAAAACTCTGGTTGCCAACCCCCATCCCTGTCACCTGCAAGTCTTCTCATGCTTATGCCAGGGTATTCCTGGGTTTATGTAATAGTCCTAATCTGCTTCCTCCCACCCTCATATTTAAGCACCAATGCCTGTCCACACGGAGCCTGGCTCTGACAGCAGTAACACGTGCACCTCCCTGCCCGGCTCTTTGTCTCTCCTTGTTGGTTTCTGGAGGATCCTGAATGCCAAACTTAGGAAGACCCACCTGGTAAAATATGGTTCCCTTGCGGCTGGAGAAATCAGCATCATCCCAGAATGGAGCCACCACAGCCAGACCGTCCCTGCCTGTGAAGCCACCAAGAGGAGGGTGGGGGTGGGAGAAAATCTGATACTCTGACTCCGGGAAAATGATCTGACCATTATCTGTGAACTGAGCATAAAAGTTCTTTCGGTTAACATTCAAAGCAGCCTTGGGACAGCTCCTCAGAAGTGTGACCCTCAAAGACCTCTCTGGGTAGAACTTTAGAGGGTCAACAACCTCTGGAAGGTCATGTCATTCATCTCCCTGGCTGCCGGGAGAGCCCCTTTACTTAATTCTCACATAAATAGTCTACCCGCAGGACATTCTTCTAGTCCTAAGTCCTTCCTAAGGTGGTAAGTTTTGTCCTGCTTAGCATCAGGCCCCGTCTATGGGCCAGCCTGTCACAGAGCAGACCCCTCTGGGTAAATCCCTGAGGCTCCATCCTGAAGCTGGTGCCACATCAGATGGGGCTAAAAAGACCGAAACCCTCACCCCATCACTACATCACACACTGTGTCCTGACTTAGTCCCTCTCACTGAAAGCCACAGGGGCCATGACTGTCGTTCCAACTCTCTCCCAGGACTCATGGGTACCTGGACCAGGGAACCAGAAAATGTAAAATGCATTAGTTGTTTCCCAAGTAGAGCTTCCTGCTCATATAAAGGGCCCTGTAAAAACAGAAGAAAGCTTACTGGGCCCCGGGATCTCTTTACTGAGATGGACACTTTTGTTCATGTGGGAGGGCGAGCCTTGCCTAGATTCATGTCTACCTTGGCTAACGCTCTGACAGTAAAGATTGTGAATGCAAACTAAGCCAGAGGCAGGAATTCAGTAGGAGCCTAACAGTGTTGCTTTCATTTTCCCTTATTTTCAATCAGGATCACAGTCACAGTCACTGGGCCATCTCGGAGCCCTGGAAGGGGAAGCAGGGCCTTGAGAACACAGGTCATTTGGGCTGCAGCCTGGGACTCACGTAGAGGAAATCTCGGAGAGAGGAGCCAAAAGGGAAGCCAATCTGGGGCTTGAAGAGCGGCGAGGTGAAGTCCACCCTCCTCCTGACAAACTCCTGGTCTTGAACACGTGGCCCATAGGGGAAGAGGGAAACACCTGGGCCAGAACAAAGAAGAGCAGGAAGTTCTCATGGACTGACAGGGATCCCCAGAGAATTTCCCCAGCTGATCCTCTACCCTGTCCTTTGTTCCCCTAACTGGGAGTCATCAAATCCTCCCCTCTCCCCCTTTCCACTTGTGTTTAACCCATCTCCTCATTTTACCACTTAAACTGGTACGGTCATCCTTCCCCAGTTTGGAGAAAATCAGGTCCTGCTGTCAGCATACCAACACATTATTCTGCATTTGTTATGGCACTCATAATTCTTTTAAGGGTGAAAAGACAAAAACTCCTCCAAGGCAGTGAAGATGAGTAATTGAAAGACCATTTCATAGAATGAGACTTGTTTCCTAAGATGGTATTTCTCTAGATAAACTTGAAGACCCCCTAGAATTTGTCCTAGGACTCCTTAGAAGTCCTTGGGTAGTTTGAGAAACTTTGTCCTAAACATTTCTCAAATGAGTCTCCTTCTTTCCATACTTACTCTGTCTTGCTTGGAATACACAGCAGTCTCTACACTGCTCTCCTGGCCTCCTGCAAATTCAGCCTCCACCCCAGCCACCATCCATAAATGCAAATCTAGCCACCTCCTCCCTGGTTCCTGTTATATACAAGCTTCCCTTACATCACAGCCTCACTTCTCAACACTCTTCACCTTCTAGCAAATCCCAAATGTTTTGGGGATCTCCTCCCCTTGCTATACTGAGACTACTTCTCATGTCTACATCTTTATTCCAATACCTTCCTGCTGACTTTTTTCCCCAGTTCCTATTAATTCTTTCTAGAAACCTCCTCTTCACCTTGAAACCCACCCCCGTCCTCCCCTCACTCCCTCACACACATACACATTCCTTAGGGGCCTTTCATTGCGTGTGCCTAATACCCTGGGTTTATTCCTCTAATTGCACCTACTGAGGCAGCATATCTGTCTCTTGCTGCACAGCACCTTGATCATTTTCGTCTTCACTTCCTAACACAGTGCCATGTACAAAGCCAACCCTCAGCACCCAACTCTGATGCTGTCTCATTTTCCCTCATGAGGCCCTTCTGACGTGAAAGAGTAGTCTGTGAGCAAGCAGGCTGAGACTAAGCATTCAGTCACATCACCATTTAAAGGAGGTATGGTGAGTAGCTCAACTTCCCATGGCCCAGAAGGGGCAGTGGAGATGTCCACAGAAATAACCACAAGGGCCCTTATTGGTAGATCCAGTCCATCTGCCACAACTACAAGCTCCACATCTAGCTCAACCCTCTCCATCCCAGGGTGGAAAGGTCCCAGATCTATGGCATAACTTACCTTTCTCAGGCTTCATAGGGACTGGGGTAGTTGTTGAGCGTGTGCTGGGAGTTGAGGTTGTAAGGCTCTGGATAGTTGTTGAGAGTAGTGATGTTGCTGTGCTTCTCTGACTGTCTGTCGTCAGTGAAGCTGTGATTGTTCCTGGCATGCAGGAAGAGAAGACTGGAGTGGGTCTTACAGTCAGACAAAGCAGAGTCAAAAAAAGTCACAGACTTTAGGAATTGGAAGAGACAACTAGAAACCATCTTATCTCTCTTCTGGTCATACCCAAATGACTCTCTGCAGATAAGCAGTTGTCTGCTAGGGCAGAGGGGATTGTCACCCACCACACCTCCATTCACTTTACCCTCTTGTGGACCTGACCTCAATCCTAGACTGGTAATGTTAACTCACCATTCTCTCTCAAGTGCTCCTCTAGGTCAAATTGAGCCAATGCAGCCACTGTAAGAGACCACTTTAGTCTCCACCTACCTGATGTATCAGTCTTCACAGTGGAGCGTGAGAATGCTGTGGATGGTGGGAGAGTACCGGTACCAGACAAAGGTGTGGGATGACTTGTGAATATGGTGGTGGAGCTCCAGGTGACTGCAGGGTCAGGGGCTGATTGAGAGAATGAAGAATTACCAGTTGAAGTATAGAAACTCAATATGGCCTGAACTTTGCATATATTACCAGAAGAAATAGAATCAGAGAAAGCAGAGCCTACTGATGGCTGTGGTATAAGCAATATACTCATGGAATACTTAGGTGTTGAAGAAGTATGAGTGGTCTTGATCAAAGGGTAGGTTACAGGTGGAAATGAAAAAATCAGTGTGGAAAAAAGAGGAGAAAATTTCAGTGTGGATCCAGATACACTGTTACAAATATTTGTAGAACTCATATATGTTGGCCTTATAATAGGGTTGGTAGTAGCGGCTACCCTTTAAACATTACATGATGCTCAGAGGTGGGTGTGCTTGACTTGCTTACGAGGCTCTTGGGACTTGCATGATATTTCTCAGAGAGTTACTGACAGAAATTACAGTGGGAATGACCTATGCAGTCATGATTTCATGAATGACTGAGCTTGAGGGTGTTGCCAGGACTTCTCCACTTGTGGACAAGGTAGTAAAAGGAGAAAGAGAGGTGACAGAAGTAGAAGTTGCAGTTACAGACAGTGACATAGGCTCTGATTTTCCTACAGTGGTTTCTTTTAAGAAAGGTATTGTCATAATTTCTGACGTCAGAAGAGTGTGGCTGACACAGGAAGAAACTGAAGTGATGTTTCACCTAAAGGAGATGTATCCTCAAAAACAAATGCTGCAGGATTGTGCCCAATAGGTAAGAATAAGAAAGATGATGAGTTAATTGCTATAATGATGCAGGTTGGTGAGAGTCTGGCAAACTCAGTGCCCTCTGTCCCGTGGTTCTTAAAGAAGGTTGAAGTTTCCTTAGTAGAGATGTTGGAATACAGGGCTGTTGGTTGTCTATTTAGGTTGTAGCAAACACAAATGAGGTGAGTGACACAGAAGCTGTGGTAATAGAGAGAAATGTCCTTGTTTTTCATACAGTGGAGTCTGCTGAGGTTGGTGCTGGCATCATTATTTTCTTCGTGAGAAATTGGGCATGATAATAGAATGAGAGGAATCGGTTGTCTCACCTGAATGGGATGTCTTCTGAGGAAAAGCGGATGTGGGGGCATTTCTACTTGGTGAAGGTGAAAGGGTTGATGTGCTCATGTCTGTGAAGAGGCTGGTTTGGGGCGATTTGGTGATCTCAGTGATCACAGAGGGGAAGTTCTGTGATGATGCTGATGTTTCCTTGGTAGAGGTGCTGAAAGAGGGTGCTGACAAATGTCCACCTACTTCAGTTGTACGTAAGGCTACAGAGGTGACTGAAGAAGGACTTGTAGTTACAGAGAATGTCATGCCAATTGTACTTCCCAGAGTAGTGTCTGCCATAGTTGGTGCTGGCATGGTTCTTGAGGTTGTCAGAGGTGGACTACTGGCATTAGATTGGGATGAAGTTGTTGTCTCACCTGAATGGGATGTTGTCTGAGGAGCACCTGACGTCAAAATCGTGCCACTTGAAGAAGATGAAAGGGTTGATGTGCTCATTTCTGTGATGGTGCTGGCGGGTGGTGGTTTGGTGGTGCCAGTGCTCTCAGTGTGGTCGCTCTGTGAAGATGCTGATGTTTCCTGAGTTGAGGTGCTCAAAAAGGGCGCTGTTGTTGGTCCACCTACTTGAGTTGTCTGTGGGAATTGTGAGGTGACTTCAGTGGAAGTGGCAGTTACAGGGCCTGCGATGTCCTTCGTTGTTCCCACAGTGGTCTCTGGTGAGCTTGGTGCTGACACGATTCCTGAGGTTGTCAGAGGTGGGCTGCTGACACTAGACTGGGATGAAGTTGTTGTCTCACCTGAATGGGATGTTGTCTGAGGAGCACCTGACGTCAAAATCGTGCCACTTGAAGAAGATGAAGGGGTTGATGTGCTCATTTCTGTGATGGTGCTGGCGGGTGGTGGTTTGGTGGTGCCAGTGCTCTCAGTGTGGTCGCTCTGTGAAGATGCTGATGTTTCCTGAGTTGAGGTGCTCAAAAAGGGCGCTGTTGTTGGTCCACCTACTTGAGATGTCTGTGGGAATTGTGAGGTGACTTCAGTGGAAGTGGCAGTTACAGAGACTGCGATGTCATTCGTTGTTCCCATAGTGGTCTCTGGTGAGCTTGGTGCTGACACGATTCCTGAGGTTGTCAGAGGTGGGCTGCTGACACTAGACTGGGATGAAGTTGTTGTCTCACCTGAATGGGATGTTGTCTGAGGAGCACCTGACGTCAAAATCGTGCCACTTGAAGAAGATGAAGGGGTTGATGTACTCATTTCTGTGATGGTGCTGGCGGGTGGTGGTTTGGTGGTGCCAGTGCTCTCAGTGTGGTCGCTCTGTGAAGATGCTGATGTTTCCTGAGTTGAGGTGCTCAAAAAGGGCGCTGTTGTTGGTCCACCTACTTGAGTTGTATGTGGGAATTGTGAGGTGACTTCAGTGGAAGTGGCAGTTACTGAGACGCCGATGTCATTCGTTGTTCCCACAGTGGTCTCTGGTGAGCTTGGTGCTGACACGATTCCTGAGGTTGTCAGAGGTGGGCTGCTGACACTAGACTGGGATGAAGTTCTTGTCTCACCTGAATGGGATGTTGTCTGAGGAGCACCTGACGTCAAAATCGTGCCACTTGAAGAAGATGAAGGGGTTGATGTGCTCATTTCTGTGATGGTGCTGGCGGGTGGTGGTTTGGTGGTGCCAGTGCTCTCAGTGTGGTCGCTCTGTGAAGATGCTGATGTTTCCTGAGTTGAGGTGTTCAAAAAGGGCGCTGTTGTTGGTCCACCTACTTGAGTTGTCTGTGGGAATTGTGAGGTGACTTCAGTGGAAGTGGCAGTTACTGAGACTGCGATGTCATTCGTTGTTCCCACAGTGGTCTCTGATGAGCTTGGTGCTGACACGATTCCTGAGGTTGTCAGAGGTGGGCTGCTGACACTAGACTGGGATGAAGTTGTTGTCTCACCGGAATGGGATGTTGTCTGAGGAGCACCTGACGTCAAAATCGTGCCACTTGAAGAAGATGAAGGGGTTGATGTGCTCATTTCTGTGATGGTGCTGGCGGGTGGTGGTTTGGTGGTGCCAGTGCTCTCAGTGTGGTCGCTCTGTGAAGATGCTGATGTTTCCTGAGTTGAGGTGCTCAAAAAGGGCGCTGTTGTTGGTCCACCTACTTGAGTTGTCTGTGGGAATTGTGAGGTGACTTCAGTGGAAGTGGCAGTTACTGAGACGCCGATGTCATTCGTTGTTCCCACAGAGGTCTCTGGTGAGCTTGGTGCTGACACGATTCCTGAGGTTGTCAGAGGTGGGCTGCTGACACTAGACTGGGATGAAGTTGTTGTCTCACCTGAATGGGATGTTGTCTGAGGAGCACCTGACATCAAAATCGTGCCACTTGAAGAAGATGAAGGGGTTGATGTGCTCATTTCTGTGATGGTGCTGGCGGGTGGTGGTTTGGTGGTGCCAGTGCTCTCAGTGTGGTCGCTCTGTGAAGATGCTGATGTTTCCTGAGTTGAGGTGCTCAAAAAGGGCGCTGTTGTTGGTCCACCTACTTGAGTTGTCTGTGGGAATTGTGAGGTGACTTCAGTGGAAGTGGCAGTTACTGAGACTGCGATGTCATTCGTTGTTCCCACAGAGGTCTCTGGTGAGCTTGGTGCTGACATGATTCCTGAGGTTGTCAGAGGTGGGCTGCTGACACTAGACTGGGATGAAGTTGTTGTCTCACCTGAATGGGATGTTGTCTGAGGAGCACCTGACGTCAAAATCGTGCCACTTGAAGAAGATGAAGGGGTTGATGTGCTCATTTCTGTGATGGTGCTGGCGGGTGGTGGTTTGGTGGTGCCAGTGCTCTCAGTGTGGTCGCTCTGTGAAGATGCTGATGTTTCCTGAGTTGAGGTGCTCAGAAAGGGCGCTGTTGTTGGTCCACCTACTTGAGTTGTCTGTGGGAATTGTGAGGTGACTTCAGTGGAAGTGGCAGTTACTGAGACTGCGATGTCATTCGTTGTTCCCACAGAGGTCTCTGGTGAGCTTGGTGCTGACACGATTCCTGAGGTTGTCAGAGGTGGGCTGCCTACACTAGACTGGGATGAAGTTGTTGTCTCACCTGAATGGGATGTTGTCTGAGGAGCACCTGACGTCAAAATCGTGCCACTTGAAGAAGATGAAGGGGTTGATGTGCTCATTTCTGTGATGGTGCTGGCGGGTGGTGGTTTGGTGGTGCCAGTGCCCTCAGTGTGGTCGCTCTGTGAAGATGCTGAAGTTTCCTGAGTTGAGGTGTTCAAAAAGGGCGCTGTTGTTGGACCACCTACTTGAGATGTCTGTGGGAATTGTGAGGTGACTTCAGTGGAAGTGGCAGTTACAGGGCCTGCGATGTCATTCGTTGTTCCCACAGTGGTCTCTGGTGAGCTTGGTGCTGACACGATTCCTGAGGTTGTCAGAGGTGGGCTGCTGACACTAGACTGGGATGAAGTTCTTGTCTCACCGGAATGGGATGTTGTCTGAGGAGCACCTGACGTCAAAATCGTGCCACTTGAAGAAGATGAAGGGGTTGATGTGCTCATTTCTGTGATGGTGCTGGCGGGTGGTGGTTTGGTGGTGCCAGTGCCCTCAGTGTGGTCGCTCTGTGAAGATGCTGAAGTTTCCTGAGTTGAGGTGTTCAAAAAGGGCGCTGTTGTTGGACCACCTACTTGAGATGTCTGTGGGAATTGTGAGGTGACTTCAGTGGAAGTGGCAGTTACTGAGACTGCGATGTCATTCGTTGTTCCCACAGTGGTCTCTGGTGAGCTTGGTGCTGACACGATTCCTGAGGTTGTCAGAGGTGGGCTGCTGACACTAGACTGGGATGAAGTTGTTGTCTCACCTGAATGGGATGTTGTCTGAGGAGCACCTGATGTCAAAATCGTGCCACTTGAAGAAGATGAAGGGGTTGATGTGCTCATTTCTGTGATGGTGCTGGCGGGTGGTGGTTTGGTGGTGCCAGTGCTCTCAGTGTGGTCGCTCTGTGAAGATGCTGATGTTTCCTGAGTTGAGGTGCTCAAAAAGGGCGCTGTTGTTGGTCCACCTACTTGAGTTGTCTGTGGGAATTGTGAGGTGACTTCAGTGGAAGTGGCAGTTACAGGGCCTGCGATGTCCTTCGTTGTTCCCACAGTGGTCTCTGGTGAGCTTGGTGCTGACACAATTCCTGAGGTTGTCAGAGGTGGGCTGCTGACACTAGACTGGGATGAAGTTGTTGTCTCACCTGAATGGGATGTTGTCTGAGGAGCACCTGACATCAAAATCGTGCCACTTGAAGAAGATGAAGGGGTTGATGTGCTCATTTCTGTGATGGTGCTGGCGGGTGGTGGTTTGGTGGTGCCAGTGCTCTCAGTGTGGTCGCTCTGTGAAGATGCTGATGTTTCCTGAGTTGAGGTGCTCAAAAAGGGCGCTGTTGTTGGTCCACCTACTTGAGTTGTCTGTGGGAATTGTGAGGTGACTTCAGTGGAAGTGGCAGTTACTGAGACTGCGATGTCATTCGTTGTTCCCACAGAGGTCTCTGGTGAGCTTGGTGCTGACACGATTCCTGAGGTTGTCAGAGGTGGGCTGCTGACACTAGACTGGGATGAAGTTGTTGTCTCACCTGAATGGGATGTTGTCTGAGGAGCACCTGACAGTCAAAATCGTGCCACTTGAAGAAGATGAAGGGGTTGATGTGCTCATTTCTGTGATGGTGCTGGCGGGTGGTGGTTTGGTGGTGCCAGTGCTCTCAGTGTGGTCGCTCTGTGAAGATGCTGATGTTTCCTGAGTTGAGGTGCTCAAAAAGGGCGCTGTTGTTGGTCCACCTACTTGAGTTGTCTGTGGGAATTGTGAAGTGACTTCAGTGGAAGTGGCAGTTACTGTGACTGCGATGTCCTTCGTTGTTCCCACAGTGGTCTCTGGTGAGCTTGGTGCTGACACGATTCCTGAGGTTGTCAGAGGTGGGCTGCTGACACTAGACTGGGATGAAGTTGTTGTCTCACCTGAATGGGATGTTGTCTGAGGAGCACCTGACGTCAAAATCGTGCCACTTGAAGAAGATGAAGGGGTTGATGTGCTCATTTCTGTGATGGTGCTGGCGGGTGGTGGTTTGGTGGTGCCAGTGCCTTCAGTGTGGTCGCTCTGTGAAGATGCTGATGTTTCCTGAGTTGAGGTGCTCAAAAAGGGCGCTGTTGTTGGTCCACCTACTTGAGTTGTCTGTGGGAATTGTGAGGTGACTTCAGTGGAAGTGGCAGTTACTGAGACTGGGATGTCATTCGTTGTTCCCACAGAGGTCTCTGGTGAGCTTGGTGCTGACATGATTCCTGAGGTTGTCAGAGGTGGGCTGCTGACACTAGACTGGGATGAAGTTCTTGTCTCACCGGAATGGGATGTTGTCTGAGGAGCACCTGACGTCAAAATCGTGCCACTTGAAGAAGATGAAGGGGTTGATGTGCTCATTTCTGTGATGGTGCTGGCGGGTGGTGGTTTGGTGGTGCCAGTGCTCTCAGTGTGGTCGCTCTGTGAAGATGCTGATGTTTCCTGAGTTGAGGTGCTCAAAAAGGGCGCTGTTGTTGGTCCACCTACTTGAGTTGTATGTGGGAATTGTGAGGTGACTTCAGTGGAAGTGGCAGTTACATGAGACTGCGATGCCCTTCGTTGTTCCCACAGTAGGTCTCTGGTGAGCTTGGTGCTGACATGATTCCTGAGGTTGTCAGAGGTGGGCTGCTGACACTAGACTGGGATGAAGTTGTTGTCTCACCTGAATGGGATGTTGTCTGAGGAGCACCTGACATCAAAATCGTGCCACTTGAAGAAGATGAAGGGGTTGATGTGCTCATTTCTGTGATGGTGCTGGCGGGTGGTGGTTTGGTGGTGCCAGTGCTCTCAGTGTGGTCGCGCTGTGAAGATGCTGATGTTTCCTGAGTTGAGGTGCTCAAAAAGGGCGCTGTTGTTGGTCCACCTACTTGAGTTGTCTGTGGGAATTGTGAGGTGACTTCAGTGGAAGTGGCAGTTACTGAGACTGCGATGTCATTCGTTGTTCCCACAGTGGTCTCTGATGAGCTTGGTGCTGACACGATTCCTGAGGTTGTCAGAGGTGGGCTGCTGACACTAGACTGGGATGAAGTTGTTGTCTCACCGGAATGGGATGTTGTCTGAGGAGCACCTGACGTCAAAATCGTGCCACTTGAAGAAGATGAAGGGGTTGATGTGCTCATTTCTGTGATGGTGCTGGCGGGTGGTGGTTTGGTGGTGCCAGTGCTCTCAGTGTGGGCGCTCTGTGAAGATGCTGATGTTTCCTGAGTTGAGGTGCTCAAAAAGGGCGCTGTTGTTGGTCCACCTACTTGAGTTGTCTGTGGGAATTGTGAGGTGACTTCAGTGGAAGTGGCAGTTACAGGGCCTGCGATGTCCTTCCTTGTTCCCACAGTGGTCTCTGGTGAGCTTGGTGCTGACACGATTCCTGAGGTTGTCAGAGGTGGGCTGCTGACACTAGACTGGGATGAAGTTGTTGTCTCACCTGAATGGGATGTTGTCTGAGGAGCACCTGACATCAAAATCGTGCCACTTGAAGAAGATGAAGGGGTTGATGTGCTCATTTCTGTGATGGTGCTGGCGGGTGGTGGTTTGGTGGTGCCAGTGCTCTCAGTGTGGTCGCTCTGTGAAGATGCTGATGTTTCCTGAGTTGAGGTGATCAAAAAGGGCGCTGTTGTTGGTCCACCTACTTGAGATGTCTGTGGGAATTGTGAGGTGACTTCAGTGGAAGTGGCAGTTACTGAGACTGCGATGTCATTCGTTGTTCCCACAGAGGTCTCTGGTGAGCTTGGTGCTGACACGATTCCTGAGGTTGTCAGAGGTGGGCTGCTGACACTAGACTGGGATGAAGTTCTTGTCTCACCGGAATGGGATGTTGTCTGAGGAGCACCTGACATCAAAATCGTGCCACTTGAAGAAGATGAAGGGGTTGATGTGCTCATTTCTGTGATGGTGCTGGCGGGTGGTGGTTTGGTGGTGCCAGTGCTCTCAGTGTGGTCGCTCTGTGAAGATGCTGAATGTTTCCTGAGTTGAGGTGTTCAAAAAGGGCGCTGTTGTTGGTCCACCTACTTGAGTTGTCTGTGGGAATTGTGAGGTGACTTCAGTGGAAGTGGCAGTTACATGGGCCTGCGATGTCATTCGTTGTTCCCACAGTGGTCTCTGGTGAGCTTGGTGCTGACACAATTCCTGAGGTTGTCAGAGGTGGGCTGCTGACACTAGACTGGGATGAAGTTGTTGTCTCACCTGAATGGGATGTTGTCTGAGGAGCACCTGACATCAAAATCGTGCCACTTGAAGAAGATGAAGGGGTTGATGTGCTCATTTCTGTGATGGTGCTGGCGGGTGGTGGTTTGGTGGTGCCAGTGCTCTCAGTGTGGTCGCTCTGTGAAGATGCTGATGTTTCCTGAGTTGAGGTGCTCAGAAAGGGCGCTGTTGTTGGTCCACCTACTTGAGTTGTCTGTGGGAATTGTGAGGTGACTTCAGTGGAAGTGGCAGTTACTGAGACTGCGATGTCATTCGTTGTTCCCACAGAGGTCTCTGGTGAGCTTGGTGCTGACACGATTCCTGAGGTTGTCAGAGGTGGGCTGCTGACACTAGACTGGGATGAAGTTGTTGTCTCACCTGAATGGGATGTTGTCTGAGGAGCACCTGACATCAAAATCGTGCCACTTGAAGAAGATGAAGGGGTTGATGTGCTCATTTCTGTGATGGTGCTGGCGGGTGGTGGTTTGGTGGTGCCAGTGCTCTCAGTGTGGTCGCTCTGTGAAGATGCTGAAGTTTCCTGAGTTGAGGTGATCAAAAAGGGCGCTGTTGTTGGTCCACCTACTTGAGTTGTCTGTGGGAATTGTGAGGTGACTTCAGTGGAAGTGGCAGTTACTGAGACTGCGATGCCCTTCGTTGTTCCCACAGTGGTCTCTGGTGAGCTTGGTGCTGACACGATTCCTGAGGTTGTCAGAGGTGGGCTGCTGACACTAGATTGGGATGAAGTTGTTGTCTCACCTGAATGGGATGTTGTCTGAGGAGCACCTGACGTCAAAATCGTGCCACTTGAAGAAGATGAAGGGGTTGATGTGCTCATTTCTGTGATGGTGCTGGCGGGTGGTGGTTTGGTGGTGCCAGTGCTCTCAGTGTGGTCGCTCTGTGAAGATGCTGATGTTTCCTGAGTTGAGGTGCTCAAAAAGGGCGCTGTTGTTGGTCCACCTACTTGAGTTGTCTGTGGGAATTGTGAGGTGACTTCAGTGGAAGTGGCAGTTACTGAGACTGCGATGTCATTCGTTGTTCCCACAGTGGTCTCTGATGAGCTTGGTGCTGACACGATTCCTGAGGTTGTCAGAGGTGGGCTGCTGACACTAGACTGGGATGAAGTTGTTGTCTCACCGGAATGGGATGTTGTCTGAGGAGCACCTGACGTCAAAATCGTGCCACTTGAAGAAGATGAAGGGGTTGATGTGCTCATTTCTGTGATGGTGCTGGTGGGTGGTGGTTTGGTGGTGCCAGTGCTCTCAGTGTGGTCGCTCTGTGAAGATGCTGATGTTTCCTGAGTTGAGGTGCTCAAAAAGGGCGCTGTTGTTGGTCCACCTACTTGAGTTGTCTGTGGGAATTGTGAGGTGACTTCAGTGGAAGTGGCAGTTACTGAGACTGCGATGTCATTCGTTGTTCCCACAGTGGTCTCTGATGAGCTTGGTGCTGACACGATTCCTGAGGTTGTCAGAGGTGGGCTGCTGACACTAGACTGGGATGAAGTTGTTGTCTCACCGGAATGGGATGTTGTCTGAGGAGCACCTGACGTCAAAATCGTGCCACTTAAAGAAGATGAAGGGGTTGATGTGCTCATTTCTGTGATGGTGCTGGCGGGTGGTGGTTTGGTGGTGCCAGTGCTCTCAGTGTGGTCGCTCTGTGAAGATGCTGATGTTTCCTGAGTTGAGGTGCTCAAAAAGGGCGCTGTTGTTGGTCCACCTACTTGAGTTGTCTGTGGGAATTGTGAGGTGACTTCAGTGGAAGTGGCAGTTACTGAGACTGGGATGTCATTCGTTGTTCCCACAGAGGTCTCTGGTGAGCTTGGTGCTGACACGATTCCTGAGGTTGTCAGAGGTGGGCTGCTGACACTAGACTGGGATGAAGTTGTTGTCTCACCTGAATGGGATGTTGTCTGAGGAGCACCTGATGTCAAAATCGTGCCACTTGAAGAAGATGAAGGGGTTGATGTGCTCATTTCTGTGATGGTGCTGGCGGGTGGTGGTTTGGTGGTGCCAGTGCTCTCAGTGTGGTCGCTCTGTGAAGATGCTGATGTTTCCTGAGTTGAGGTGCTCAGAAAGGGCGCTGTTGTTGGTCCACCTACTTGAGTTGTCTGTGGGAATTGTGAGGTGACTTCAGTGGAAGTGGCAGTTACTGAGACTGCGATGTCATTCGTTGTTCCCACAGAGGTCTCTGGTGAGCTTGGTGCTGACACGATTCCTGAGGTTGGCAGAGGTGGGCTGCTGACACTAGACTGGGATGAAGTTGTTGTCTCACCTGAATGGGATGTTGTCTGAGGAGCATCTGACGTCAAAATCGTGCCACTTGAAGAAGATGAAGGGGTTGATGTGCTCATTTCTGTGATGGTGCTGGCGGGTGGTGGTTTGGTGGTGCCAGTGCTCTCAGTGTGGTCGCTCTGTGAAGATGCTGATGTTTCCTGAGTTGAGGTGCTCAAAAAGGGCGCTGTTGTTGGTCCACCTACTTGAGTTGTCTGTGGGAATTGTGAGGTGACTTCAGTGGAAGTGGCAGTTACAGGGACTGCGATGTCCTTCGTTGTTCCCACAGAGGTCTCTGGTGAGCTTGGTGCTGACACGATTCCTGAGGTTGTCAGAGTTGGGCTGCTTACACTAGACTGGGATGAAGTTGTTGTCTCACCTGAATGGGATGTTGTCTGAGGAGCACCTGACGTCAAAATCGTGCCACTTGAAGAAGATGAAGGGGTTGATGTGCTCATTTCTGTGATGGTGCTGGCGGGTGGTGGTTTGGTGGTGCCAGTGCTCTCAGTGTGGTCGCTCTGTGAAGATGCTGAAGTTTCCTGAGTTGAGGTGCTCAAAAAGGGCGCTGTTGTTGGACCACCTACTTGAGTTGTCTGTGGGAATTGTGAGGTGACTTCAGTGGAAGTGGCAGTTACAGAGACTGCGATGTCATTCGTTGTTCCCACAGTGGTCTCTGGTGAGCTTGGTGCTGACACGATTCCTGAGGTTGTCAGAGGTGGGCTGCTGACACTAGACTGGGATGAAGTTCTTGTCTCACCTGAATGGGATGTTGTCTGAGGAGCACCTGACGTCAAAATCGTGCCACTTGAAGAAGATGAAGGGGTTGATGTGCTCATTTCTGTGATGGTGCTGGCGGGTGGTGGTTTGGTGGTGCCAGTGCCCTCAGTGTGGTCGCTCTGTGAAGATGCTGAAGTTTCCTGAGTTGAGGTGTTCAAAAAGGGCGCTGTTGTTGGACCACCTACTTGAGATTGTCTGTGGGAATTGTGAGGTGACTTCAGTGGAAGTGGCAGTTACTGAGACTGCGATGTCATTCGTTGTTCCCACAGTGGTCTCTGGTGAGCTTGGTGCTGACACGATTCCTGAGGTTGTCAGAGGTGGGCTGCTGACACTAGACTGGGATGAAGTTCTTGTCTCACCGGAATGGGATGTTGTCTGAGGAGCACCTGACATCAAAATCGTGCCACTTGAAGAAGATGAAGGGGTTGATGTGCTCATTTCTGTGATGGTGCTGGCGGGGGGTGGTTTGGTGGTGCCAGTGCTCTCAGTGTGGTCGCTCTGTGAAGATGCTGATGTTTCCTGAGTTGAGGTGCTCAAAAAGAGCGCTGTTGTTGGTCCACCTACTTGAGTTGTCTGTGGGAATTGTGAGGTGACTTCAGTGGAAGTGGCAGTTACTGGGACTGCGATGTCCTTCGTTGTTCCCACAGTGGTCTCTGGTGAGCTTGGTGCTGACACAATTCCTGAGGTTGTCAGAGGTGGGCTGCTGACACTAGACTGGGATGAAGTTGTTGTCTCACCTGAATGGGATGTTGTCTGAGGAGCACCTGACATCAAAATCGTGCCACTTGAAGAAGATGAAGGGGTTGATGTGCTCATTTCTGTGATGGTGCTGGCGGGTGGTGGTTTGGTGGTGCCAGTGCTCTCAGTGTGGTCGCTCTGTGAAGATGCTGATGTTTCCTGAGTTGAGGTGCTCAGAAAGAGCGCTGTTGTTGGTCCACCTACTTGAGTTGTCTGTGGGAATTGTGAGGTGACTTCAGTGGAAGTGGCAGTTACTGAGACTGCGATGTCATTCGTTGTTCCCACAGAGGTCTCTGGTGAGCTTGGTGCTGACACGATTCCTGAGGTTGTCAGAGGTGGGCTGCTGACACTAGACTGGGATGAAGTTGTTGTCTCACCTGAATGGGATGTTGTCTGAGGAGCACCTGACGTCAAAATCGTGCCACTTGAAGAAGATGAAGGGGTTGATGTGCTCATTTCTGTGATGGTGCTGGCGGGTGGTGGTTTGGTGGTGCCAGTGCTCTCAGTGTGGTCGCTCTGTGAAGATGCTGATGTTTCCTGAGTTGAGGTGCTCAAAAAGGGCGCTGTTGTTGGTCCACCTACTTGAGTTGTCTGTGGGAATTGTGAAGTGACTTCAGTGGAAGTGGCAGTTACTGAGACTGCGATGTCATTCGTTGTTCCCACAGAGGTCTCTGGTGAGCTTGGTGCTGACACGATTCCTGAGGTTGTCAGAGGTGGGCTGCTGACACTAGACTGGGATGAAGTTGTTGTCTCACCTGAATGGGATGTTGTCTGAGGAGCACCTGACGTCAAAATCGTGCCACTTGAAGAAGATGAAGGGGTTGATGTGCTCATTTCTGTGATGGTGCTGGCGGGTGGTGGTTTGGTGGTGCCAGTGCTCTCAGTGTGGTCGCTCTGTGAAGATGCTGATGTTTCCTGAGTTGAGGTGCTCAAAAAGGGCGCTGTTGTTGGTCCACCTACTTGAGTTGTCTGTGGGAATTGTGAGGTGACTTCAGTGGAAGTGGCAGTTACTGAGACTGCGATGTCCTTCGTTGTTCCCACAGAGGTCTCTGGTGAGCTTGGTGCTGACACGATTCCTGAGGTTGTCAGAGGTGGGCTGCTGACACTAGACTGGGATGAAGTTGTTGTCTCACCTGAATGGGATGTTGTCTGAGGAGCACCTGACATCAAAATCGTGCCACTTGAAGAAGATGAAGGGGTTGATGTGCTCATTTCTGTGATGGTGCTGGCGGGTGGTGGTTTGGTGGTGCCAGTGCTCTCAGTGTGTTCGCTCTGTGAAGATGCTGATGTTTCCTGAGTTGAGGTGCTCAAAAAGGGCGCTGTTGTTGGTCCACCTACTTGAGTTGTATGTGGGAATTGTGAGGTGACTTCAGTGGAAGTGGCAGTTACAGAGACTGCGATGCCCTTCGTTGTTCCCACAGTGGTCTCTGGTGAGCTTGGTGCTGACACGATTCCTGAGGTTGTCAGAGGTGGGCTGCTGACACTAGACTGGGATGAAGTTGTTGTCTCACCTGAATGGGATGTTGTCTGAGGAGCACCTGACGTCAAAATCGTGCCACTTGAAGAAGATGAAGGGGTTGATGTGCTCATTTCTGTGATGGTGCTGGCGGGTGGTGGTTTGGTGGTGCCAGTGCTCTCAGTGTGGTCGCTCTGTGAAGATGCTGATGTTTCCTGAGTTGAGGTGCTCAAAAAGGGCGCTGTTGTTGGTCCACCTACTTGAGTTGTCTGTGGGAATTGTGAGGTGACTTCAGTGGAAGTGGCAGTTACTGAGACTGCGATGTCATTCGTTGTTCCCACAGTGGTCTCTGATGAGCTTGGTGCTGACACGATTCCTGAGGTTGTCAGAGGTGGGCTGCTGACACTAGACTGGGATGAAGTTGTTGTCTCACCGGAATGGGATGTTGTCTGAGGAGCACCTGACATCAAAATCGTGCCACTTGAAGAAGATGAAGGGGTTGATGTGCTCATTTCTGTGATGGTGCTGGTGGGTGGTGGTTTGGTGGTGCCAGTGCTCTCAGTGTGGTCGCTCTGTGAAGATGCTGATGTTTCCTGAGTTGAGGTGCTCAAAAAGGGCGCTGTTGTTGGTCCACCTACTTGAGTTGTCTGTGGGAATTGTGAGGTGACTTCAGTGGAAGTGGCAGTTACTGAGACTGCGATGTCATTCGTTGTTCCCACAGTGGTCTCTGATGAGCTTGGTGCTGACACGATTCCTGAGGTTGTCAGAGGTGGGCTGCTGACACTAGACTGGGATGAAGTTGTTGTCTCACCGGAATGGGATGTTGTCTGAGGAGCACCTGACGTCAAAATCGTGCCACTTGAAGAAGATGAAGGGGTTGATGTGCTCATTTCTGTGATGGTGCTGGCGGGTGGTGGTTTGGTGGTGCCAGTGCTCTCAGTGTGGTCGCTCTGTGAAGATGCTGATGTTTCCTGAGTTGAGGTGCTCAAAAAGGGCGCTGTTGTTGGTCCACCTACTTGAGTTGTCTGTGGGAATTGTGAGGTGACTTCAGTGGAAGTGGCAGTTACTGAGACTGGGATGTCATTCGTTGTTCCCACAGAGGTCTCTGGTGAGCTTGGTGCTGACACGATTCCTGAGGTTGTCAGAGTTGGGCTGCCTACACTAGACTGGGATGAAGTTGTTGTCTCACCTGAATGGGATGTTGTCTGAGGAGCACCTGACGTCAAAATCGTGCCACTTGAAGAAGATGAAGGGGTTGATGTGCTCATTTCTGTGATGGTGCTGGCGGGTGGTGGTTTGGTGGTGCCAGTGCTCTCAGTGTGGTCGCTCTGTGAAGATGCTGATGTTTCCTGAGTTGAGGTGCTCAAAAAGGGCGCTGTTGTTGGTCCACCTACTTGAGTTGTCTGTGGGAATTGTGAGGTGACTTCAGTGGAAGTGGCAGTTACAGGGCCTGCGATGTCCTTCGTTGTTCCCACAGTGGTCTCTGGTGAGCTTGGTGCTGACACGATTCCTGAGGTTGTCAGAGGTGGGCTGCTGACACTAGACTGGGATGAAGTTGTTGTCTCACCTGAATGGGATGTTGTCTGAGGAGCACCTGACGTCAAAATCGTGCCACTTGAAGAAGATGAAGGGGTTGATGTGCTCATTTCTGTGATGGTGCTGGCGGGTGGTGGTTTGGTGGTGCCAGTGCCCTCAGTGTGGTCGCTCTGTGAAGATGCTGAAGTTTCCTGAGTTGAGGTGTTCAAAAAGGGCGCTGTTGTTGGACCACCTACTTGAGATGTCTGTGGGAATTGTGAGGTGACTTCAGTGGAAGTGGCAGTTACTGAGACTGCGATGTCATTCGTTGTTCCCACAGTGGTCTCTGGTGAGCTTGGTGCTGACACGATTCCTGAGGTTGTCAGAGGTGGGCTGCTGACACTAGACTGGGATGAAGTTCTTGTCTCACCGGAATGGGATGTTGTCTGAGGAGCACCTGACGTCAAAATCGTGCCACTTGAAGAAGATGAAGGGGTTGATGTGCTCATTTCTGTGATGGTGCTGGCGGGTGGTGGTTTGGTGGTGCCAGTGCTCTCAGTGTGGTCGCTCTGTGAAGATGCTGAAGTTTCCTGAGTTGAGGTGTTCAAAAAGGGCGCTGTTGTTGGTCCACCTACTTGAGTTGTCTGTGGGAATTGTGAGGTGACTTCAGTGGAAGTGGCAGTTACAGGGCCTGCGATGTCCTTCGTTGTTCCCACAGTGGTCTCTGGTGAGCTTGGTGCTGACACGATTCCTGAGGTTGTCAGAGGTGGGCTGCTGACACTAGACTGGGATGAAGTTGTTGTCTCACCTGAATGGGATGTTGTCTGAGGAGCACCTGACGTCAAAATCGTGCCACTTGAAGAAGATGAAGGGGTTGATGTGCTCATTTCTGTGATGGTGCTGGCGGGTGGTGGTTTGGTGGTGCCAGTGCTCTCAGTGTGGTCGCTCTGTGAAGATGCTGATGTTTCCTGAGTTGAGGTGCTCAGAAAGGGCGCTGTTGTTGGTCCACCTACTTGAGTTGTCTGTGGGAATTGTGAGGTGACTTCAGTGGAAGTGGCAGTTACTGAGACTGCGATGTCATTCGTTGTTCCCACAGAGGTCTCTGGTGAGCTTGGTGCTGACACGATTCCTGAGGTTGTCAGAGTTGGGCTGCCTACACTAGACTGGGATGAAGTTGTTGTCTCACCTGAATGGGATGTTGTCTGAGGAGCACCTGACGTCAAAATCGTGCCACTTGAAGAAGATGAAGGGGTTGATGTGCTCATTTCTGTGATGGTGCTGGCGGGTGGTGGTTTGGTGGTGCCAGTGCTCTCAGTGTGGTCGCTCTGTGAAGATGCTGATGTTTCCTGAGTTGAGGTGCTCAAAAAGGGCGCTGTTGTTGGTCCACCTACTTGAGTTGTCTGTGGGAATTGTGAGGTGACTTCAGTGGAAGTGGCAGTTACAGGGCCTGCGATGTCCTTCCTTGTTCCCACAGTGGTCTCTGGTGAGCTTGGTGCTGACACGATTCCTGAGGTTGTCAGAGGTGGGCTGCTGACACTAGACTGGGATGAAGTTGTTGTCTCACCTGAATGGGATGTTGTCTGAGGAGCACCTGACGTCAAAATCGTGCCACTTGAAGAAGATGAAGGGGTTGATGTGCTCATTTCTGTGATGGTGCTGGCGGGTGGTGGTTTGGTGGTGCCAGTGCTCTCAGTGTGGTCGCTCTGTGAAGATGCTGAAGTTTCCTGAGTTGAGGTGTTCAAAAAGGGCGCTGTTGTTGGACCACCTACTTGAGATGTCTGTGGGAATTGTGAGGTGACTTCAGTGGAAGTGGCAGTTACTGAGACTGCGATGTCATTCGTTGTTCCCACAGTGGTCTCTGGTGAGCTTGGTGCTGACACGATTCCTGAGGTTGTCAGAGGTGGGCTGCTGACACTAGACTGGGATGAAGTTCTTGTCTCACCGGAATGGGATGTTGTCTGAGGAGCACCTGACGTCAAAATCGTGCCACTTGAAGAAGATGAAGGGGTTGATGTGCTCATTTCTGTGATGGTGCTGGCGGGTGGTGGTTTGGTGGTGCCAGTGCTCTCAGTGTGGTCGCTCTGTGAAGATGCTGAAGTTTCCTGAGTTGAGGTGTTCAAAAAGGGCGCTGTTGTTGGTCCACCTACTTGAGTTGTCTGTGGGAATTGTGAGGTGACTTCAGTGGAAGTGGCAGTTACAGGGCCTGCGATGTCCTTCGTTGTTCCCACAGTGGTCTCTGGTGAGCTTGGTGCTGACACAATTCCTGAGGTTGTCAGAGGTGGGCTGCTGACACTAGACTGGGATGAAGTTGTTGTCTCACCTGAATGGGATGTTGTCTGAGGAGCACCTGACATCAAAATCGTGCCACTTGAAGAAGATGAAGGGGTTGATGTGCTCATTTCTGTGATGGTGCTGGCGGGTGGTGGTTTGGTGGTGCCAGTGCTCTCAGTGTGGTCGCTCTGTGAAGATGCTGATGTTTCCTGAGTTGAGGTGCTCAAAAAGAGCGCTGTTGTTGGTCCACCTACTTGAGTTGTCTGTGGGAATTGTGAGGTGACTTCAGTGGAAGTGGCAGTTACTGAGACTGCGATGTCATTCGTTGTTCCCACAGAGGTCTCTGGTGAGCTTGGTGCTGACACGATTCCTGAGGTTGTCAGAGGTGGGCTGCTGACACTAGACTGGGATGAAGTTGTTGTCTCACCGGAATGGGATGTTGTCTGAGGAGCACCTGACATCAAAATCGTGCCACTTGAAGAAGATGAAGGGGTTGATGTGCTCATTTCTGTGATGGTGCTGGCGGGTGGTGGTTTGGTGGTGCCAGTGCTCTCAGTGTGGTCGCTCTGTGAAGATGCTGATGTTTCCTGAGTTGAGGTGCTCAGAAAGGGCGCTGTTGTTGGTCCACCTACTTGAGTTGTCTGTGGGAATTGTGAAGTGACTCCAGTGGAAGTGGCAGTTACTGAGACTGCGATGTCATTCGTTGTTCCCACAGAGGTCTCTGGTGAGCTTGGTGCTGACACGATTCCTGAGGTTGTCAGAGGTGGGCTGCTGACACTAGACTGGGATGAAGTTGTTGTCTCACCTGAATGGGATGTTGTCTGAGGAGCACCTGACGTCAAAATCGTGCCACTTGAAGAAGATGAAGGGGTTGATGTGCTCATTTCTGTGATGGTGCTGGCGGGTGGTGGTTTGGTGGTGCCAGTGCTCTCAGTGTGGTCGCTCTGTGAAGATGCTGATGTTTCCTGAGTTGAGGTGCTCAAAAAGGGCGCTGTTGTTGGTCCACCTACTTGAGTTGTCTGTGGGAATTGTGAGGTGACTTCAGTGGAAGTGGCAGTTACTGAGACTGGGATGTCATTCGTTGTTCCCACAGAGGTCTCTGGTGAGCTTGGTGCTGACATGATTCCTGAGGTTGTCAGAGGTGGGCTGCTGACACTAGACTGGGATGAAGTTGTTGTCTCACCTGAATGGGATGTTGTCTGAGGAGCACCTGACATCAAAATCGTGCCACTTGAAGAAGATGAAGGGGTTGATGTGCTCATTTCTGTGATGGTGCTGGCGGGTGGTGGTTTGGTGGTGCCAGTGCTCTCAGTGTGGTCGCTCTGTGAAGATGCTGATGTTTCCTGAGTTGAGGTGCTCAAAAAGGGCGCTGTTGTTGGTCCACCTACTTGAGTTGTATGTGGGAATTGTGAGGTGACTTCAGTGGAAGTGGCAGTTACAGAGACTGCGATGCCCTTCGTTGTTCCCACAGTGGTCTCTGGTGAGCTTGGTGCTGACACGATTCCTGAGGTTGTCAGAGGTGGGCTGCTGACACTAGATTGGGATGAAGTTGTTGTCTCACCTGAATGGGATGTTGTCTGAGGAGCACCTGACGTCAAAATCGTGCCACTTGAAGAAGATGAAGGGGTTGATGTGCTCATTTCTGTGATGGTGCTGGCGGGTGGTGGTTTGGTGGTGCCAGTGCTCTCAGTGTGGTCGCTCTGTGAAGATGCTGATGTTTCCTGAGTTGAGGTGCTCAAAAAGGGCGCTGTTGTTGGTCCACCTACTTGAGTTGTCTGTGGGAATTGTGAGGTGACTTCAGTGGAAGTGGCAGTTACTGAGACTGCGATGTCATTCGTTGTTCCCACAGTGGTCTCTGATGAGCTTGGTGCTGACACGATTCCTGAGGTTGTCAGAGGTGGGCTGCTGACACTAGACTGGGATGAAGTTGTTGTCTCACCGGAATGGGATGTTGTCTGAGGAGCACCTGACATCAAAATCGTGCCACTTGAAGAAGATGAAGGGGTTGATGTGCTCATTTCTGTGATGGTGCTGGTGGGTGGTGGTTTGGTGGTGCCAGTGCTCTCAGTGTGGTCGCTCTGTGAAGATGCTGATGTTTCCTGAGTTGAGGTGCTCAAAAAGGGCGCTGTTGTTGGTCCACCTACTTGAGTTGTCTGTGGGAATTGTGAGGTGACTTCAGTGGAAGTGGCAGTTACTGAGACTGCGATGTCATTCGTTGTTCCCACAGTGGTCTCTGATGAGCTTGGTGCTGACACGATTCCTGAGGTTGTCAGAGGTGGGCTGCTGACACTAGACTGGGATGAAGTTGTTGTCTCACCGGAATGGGATGTTGTCTGAGGAGCACCTGACGTCAAAATCGTGCCACTTGAAGAAGATGAAGGGGTTGATGTGCTCATTTCTGTGATGGTGCTGGCGGGTGGTGGTTTGGTGGTGCCAGTGCTCTCAGTGTGGTCGCTCTGTGAAGATGCTGATGTTTCCTGAGTTGAGGTGCTCAAAAAGGGCGCTGTTGTTGGTCCACCTACTTGAGTTGTCTGTGGTAATTGTGAGGTGACTTCAGTGGAAGTGGCAGTTACTGAGACTGGGATGTCATTCGTTGTTCCCACAGAGGTCTCTGGTGAGCTTGGTGCTGACACGATTCCTGAGGTTGTCAGAGGTGGGCTGCTGACACTAGACTGGGATGAAGTTGTTGTCTCACCTGAATGGGATGTTGTCTGAGGAGCACCTGATGTCAAAATCGTGCCACTTGAAGAAGATGAAGGGGTTGATGTGCTCATTTCTGTGATGGTGCTGGCGGGTGGTGGTTTGGTGGTGCCAGTGCTCTCAGTGTGGTCGCTCTGTGAAGATGCTGATGTTTCCTGAGTTGAGGTGCTCAGAAAGGGCGCTGTTGTTGGTCCACCTACTTGAGTTGTCTGTGGGAATTGTGAGGTGACTTCAGTGGAAGTGGCAGTTACTGAGACTGCGATGTCATTCGTTGTTCCCACAGAGGTCTCTGGTGAGCTTGGTGCTGACACGATTCCTGAGGTTGTCAGAGTTGGGCTGCCTACACTAGACTGGGATGAAGTTGTTGTCTCACCTGAATGGGATGTTGTCTGAGGAGCACCTGACGTCAAAATCGTGCCACTTGAAGAAGATGAAGGGGTTGATGTGCTCATTTCTGTGATGGTGCTGGCGGGTGGTGGTTTGGTGGTGCCAGTGCTCTCAGTGTGGTCGCTCTGTGAAGATGCTGATGTTTCCTGAGTTGAGGTGCTCAAAAAGGGCGCTGTTGTTGGTCCACCTACTTGAGTTGTCTGTGGGAATTGTGAGGTGACTTCAGTGGAAGTGGCAGTTACAGGGCCTGCGATGTCCTTCCTTGTTCCCACAGTGGTCTCTGGTGAGCTTGGTGCTGACACGATTCCTGAGGTTGTCAGAGGTGGGCTGCTGACACTAGACTGGGATGAAGTTGTTGTCTCACCTGAATGGGATGTTGTCTGAGGAGCACCTGACGTCAAAATCGTGCCACTTGAAGAAGATGAAGGGGTTGATGTGCTCATTTCTGTGATGGTGCTGGCGGGTGGTGGTTTGGTGGTGCCAGTGCCCTCAGTGTGGTCGCTCTGTGAAGATGCTGAAGTTTCCTGAGTTGAGGTGTTCAAAAAGGGCGCTGTTGTTGGACCACCTACTTGAGATGTCTGTGGGAATTGTGAGGTGACTTCAGTGGAAGTGGCAGTTACTGAGACTGCGATGTCATTCGTTGTTCCCACAGTGGTCTCTGGTGAGCTTGGTGCTGACACGATTCCTGAGGTTGTCAGAGGTGGGCTGCTGACACTAGACTGGGATGAAGTTCTTGTCTCACCGGAATGGGATGTTGTCTGAGGAGCACCTGACGTCAAAATCGTGCCACTTGAAGAAGATGAAGGGGTTGATGTGCTCATTTCTGTGATGGTGCTGGCGGGTGGTGGTTTGGTGGTGCCAGTGCTCTCAGTGTGGTCGCTCTGTGAAGATGCTGAAGTTTCCTGAGTTGAGGTGTTCAAAAAGGGCGCTGTTGTTGGTCCACCTACTTGAGTTGTCTGTGGGAATTGTGAGGTGACTTCAGTGGAAGTGGCAGTTACAGGGCCTGCGATGTCCTTCGTTGTTCCCACAGTGGTCTCTGGTGAGCTTGGTGCTGACACAATTCCTGAGGTTGTCAGAGGTGGGCTGCTGACACTAGACTGGGATGAAGTTGTTGTCTCACCTGAATGGGATGTTGTCTGAGGAGCACCTGACATCAAAATCGTGCCACTTGAAGAAGATGAAGGGGTTGATGTGCTCATTTCTGTGATGGTGCTGGCGGGTGGTGGTTTGGTGGTGCCAGTGCTCTCAGTGTGGTCGCTCTGTGAAGATGCTGATGTTTCCTGAGTTGAGGTGCTCAAAAAGAGCGCTGTTGTTGGTCCACCTACTTGAGTTGTCTGTGGGAATTGTGAGGTGACTTCAGTGGAAGTGGCAGTTACTGAGACTGCGATGTCATTCGTTGTTCCCACAGAGGTCTCTGGTGAGCTTGGTGCTGACACGATTCCTGAGGTTGTCAGAGGTGGGCTGCTGACACTAGACTGGGATGAAGTTGTTGTCTCACCGGAATGGGATGTTGTCTGAGGAGCACCTGACATCAAAATCGTGCCACTTGAAGAAGATGAAGGGGTTGATGTGCTCATTTCTGTGATGGTGCTGGCGGGTGGTGGTTTGGTGGTGCCAGTGCTCTCAGTGTGGTCGCTCTGTGAAGATGCTGATGTTTCCTGAGTTGAGGTGCTCAGAAAGGGCGCTGTTGTTGGTCCACCTACTTGAGTTGTCTGTGGGAATTGTGAAGTGACTTCAGTGGAAGTGGCAGTTACTGAGACTGCGATGTCATTCGTTGTTCCCACAGAGGTCTCTGGTGAGCTTGGTGCTGACACGATTCCTGAGGTTGTCAGAGGTGGGCTGCTGACACTAGACTGGGATGAAGTTGTTGTCTCACCTGAATGGGATGTTGTCTGAGGAGCACCTGACGTCAAAATCGTGCCACTTGAAGAAGATGAAGGGGTTGATGTGCTCATTTCTGTGATGGTGCTGGCGGGTGGTGGTTTGGTGGTGCCAGTGCTTTCAGTGTGGTCGCTCTGTGAAGATGCTGATGTTTCCTGAGTTGAGGTGCTCAAAAAGGGCGCTGTTGTTGGTCCACCTACTTGAGTTGTCTGTGGGAATTGTGAGGTGACTTCAGTGGAAGTGGCAGTTACTGAGACTGGGATGTCATTCGTTGTTCCCACAGAGGTCTCTGGTGAGCTTGGTGCTGACATGATTCCTGAGGTTGTCAGAGGTGGGCTGCTGACACTAGACTGGGATGAAGTTGTTGTCTCACCTGAATGGGATGTTGTCTGAGGAGCACCTGACATCAAAATCGTGCCACTTGAAGAAGATGAAGGGGTTGATGTGCTCATTTCTGTGATGGTGCTGGCGGGTGGTGGTTTGGTGGTGCCAGTGCTCTCAGTGTGGTCGCTCTGTGAAGATGCTGATGTTTCCTGAGTTGAGGTGCTCAAAAAGGGCGCTGTTGTTGGTCCACCTACTTGAGTTGTATGTGGGAATTGTGAGGTGACTTCAGTGGAAGTGGCAGTTACAGAGACTGCGATGCCCTTCGTTGTTCCCACAGTGGTCTCTGGTGAGCTTGGTGCTGACACGATTCCTGAGGTTGTCAGAGGTGGGCTGCTGACACTAGATTGGGATGAAGTTGTTGTCTCACCTGAATGGGATGTTGTCTGAGGAGCACCTGACGTCAAAATCGTGCCACTTGAAGAAGATGAAGGGGTTGATGTGCTCATTTCTGTGATGGTGCTGGCGGGTGGTGGTTTGGTGGTGCCAGTGCTCTCTGTGTGGTCGCTCTGTGAAGATGCTGATGTTTCCTGAGTTGAGGTGCTCAAAAAGGGCGCTGTTGTTGGTCCACCTACTTGAGTTGTCTGTGGGAATTGTGAGGTGACTTCAGTGGAAGTGGCAGTTACAGGGCCTGCGATGTCCTTCGTTGTTCCCACAGTGGTCTCTGGTGAGCTTGGTGCTGACACGATTCCTGAGGTTGTCAGAGGTGGGCTGCTGACACTAGACTGGGATGAAGTTGTTGTCTCACCTGAATGGAATGTTGTCTGAGGAGCACCTGACATCAAAATCGTGCCACTTGAAGAAGATGAAGGGGTTGATGTGCTCATTTCTGTGATGGTGTTGGCGTGTGGTGGTTTGGTGCTGCCAGTGCTCTCAGTGTGGTTGCTCTGTGAAGATGCTGTTGTTTCCTGAGTTGAGTTACTCAAAGAGCGTGCTTTTCTTAGTCTATCTTTTGTATTTGAGAGCAAGGTTTCTGAGGTGTCTGGATTGGATCTTGTAGTTGTAGAACTTGACAGGTTATCTGTTTTTCCCTTTGTGGTTTCTGAGGATGACAGAGGTTGTAAGGTTTTAGTTATTTAACCATTGCTAATATTTCTCCCATCATCAGTGACTCCTAGTCCTAAATAGCTTTGGAAAGATTGTCTATGTGGTAATAGTTTGTCCCTGGTGCCAATTCTTTCAAAAGGATAGCCACGAAATTTTTTTTAGTGCATCTTCTAATTTCCCTATATAAGGAATAATAACCAGGAACATATGCTTCAGTCTCAGAGAAATTTGAAATTAAGATACACATGCATTTCATGCAATCAACAAAATTCAGAATTGTCACATATCCTCTTTACACATTTCTCCCACAATATAATTGGATGAGTAGTTTTCTCCTTTTTTCATAGAGCTTCTTGTTCTCATCCTCATTCCAGTTTTTATCCCTTCCAGTTTTCTTTTTATTGGCCTTCTATTCCCATCCTCCCAAATCTTCCTATTTTCATCCCCAGTGAAAATCTTTTAATCTTCTTTCTCCTTCTTTTCTCTGTACTATCCCATCTGAAATGCAAAAAAAGCTTGCTATTCTGTCAGCACCTTCTCCTGCGAGAAAGAGAGGAAAACAGGAACACAAGATGGCGGCGATATAGGCAGACGCGTCCCAGGTCCTGTCCCGGAGCAAATGGAGTGAGCAGCTGAAACTAATAACACCCACCCTGAATTGGTGAAATTGCTCAGCTGGTGAGACGGTTTGCAGCCGGGAAGGGCAGAACTCCCCTGGAAGGGTAAAAAAAAAAAACAAACAAACAGGGATTTGGGCAGGAAAGTTTGCCAGACCTCTGAGCCCAGAGGGTCGGAGGGAGACCGCGTGGCAGACAGCCGCGTCCCTTGGGACAGGCACAGCCCCTGACTGGGGAAAGGAGATCTGTGGGATTCCTGGCGCTGCCGGGGGATTTGAGAGCTGGGTTCTGTGATCACGGAAGACTGAGCCTAAAGGGGGCAGCCTGAAGAGCTGACCAGACCATGCAGTGCCGGTAAGAGAAGAGCTTACAGGAACCAAGCCTTCCCCATCTCCGCGGCTGGCGTTTGTTTGTTTGTTCTCACTGAATCCTGTTCATGGGACATTTCCGGATATAGACACTCACCTGTGCTGAAGAGAGGGAGAGGGTGCGGAGGAGTGGAATCTGGGGAGAGACTGAGGAGAGAAGGGGGGCCGGGAGAGGTGGCAGCAAATTGAGTGCTGAGACACCCCTGAGCCCAGGACTGGGGCAGCCATTCTCTCCGGAGAGTGAGGCTCCTCCCCCCAGCCCCCAGGCAAGGAGCACAGCCACACCCAGATTCCACCCTGAACAAGATCAAAGATTAAAATAATCTGATCAGTCCCTGGGAGTTAACAGGGTCTGGCCTATAGAGGGATTTTCAATCCCAGCAACAACACAGAGCGGGTAACTATTAAGGAACCAGCTCTGGATAGTTGACCTCTCCAAATCACTTTTAAGTGCGATAGAGATGCTGTATAGCCTCAGAGGCCAACCCTAGAATACTGCCACCCAGAGGCTGAGCCACAAACTGACTCTTTGCTAAACACAAAATAAGGCAGTCTGGGAAACAAATACGGCCTGCTTTAAAATAAGGACTGTGGTTTACAACACAGAGGAACAGTGTATCGCAGGGAAACTCAACACTCTCCTGAATACCTGGCAGGACTAAAGGCGAGCCAGACTGAAGAATAGAAAAACCGAAGGACCTTCATTACTGCAATTTTTTTTTTCTTTTTTCACCTTTTAACTACGAAACCAATTTTTTTCCCTTTTTTTTCTTCTTTTTTTTTCTTTTCTTTTTTCTTTCTTCTCCTTTTTCCATCACCTTATTTTACCCTTTTAATTACTACCTTCTTATTTTTAACCAGTATTATTACTGCTACCATTTTACCATTTTTTAAAGTGCCATTTTATTTTCTCTTTATTTATTTTGGGATTAGTGTTCTCCATTCTATTTTCATCGTTATATTATTGGTTGTTTCTAGTTTGCATCCATCTCCAGGGAGCTGTTGCTGGAATTTGTTGGGATTAGTGGCGGTTCTATAGGAGTATTCTCCTCATATAAAAAGTCTCTTCCCCTCTTCCACTTCATTCTCTCTTTTTGCTCTTTTCTTTTTTTTTTTCTTTTCTCACTTTTATTTCCCCCCTCCTTTTTCCCAATTTCATTTTTGCACTCCTTTTTTTGGTCCCTACTTTTCTTTTCTTTTTTCTCTTTTATCTTCCTTCTTCCTTATCCCCTAATTCTCTTAATTCGGGTGGTCACCTTTATTTGGGGTTATTAATATCGTGAATATATTTGTGTTTAGTGCCTGGTACGTGGTGCCTTGTTGTGTTGTATTTTGTGCCTTTAAATCAACGCAGCAGATCCAAGCAACAGCAGCCTCCTGAGCACCACACCCTCTGCTGAGGAACAGCAGCTGTACGTGAAACCTCCCCCCACCAGCCAGAAGAGTCACCACAGCTGTGAACAGCACCCACCAGAGGAGCTGCTGCCAACTGAAGAGCAGCTGCTACTGCAACCACCCGAAGAGCAACCACAGACCAAGGAGTCACTGCCACCCAGGGAGCAGCCACTGAATGACTCAACGTCTAGATATGTCAGTGAGATCAAACATGGGTAGACAAAGAAACCCCAAAGGAAAGAGAAGGAGGACTCTCCAGAAAAGCAGCTAAGTAATACAGAGGCATGCAACATGACAGAAAAAGAATTCAGAATGAGGGTCCTAGAGTGCATAAAACGGATGGAGGAAAAATCGGCAACCTCTGCAAGAAGCAAGAAGAAACAGATGAAAAAATCAATAACATATGGAAGAAGCTAGAAGAAACAGATGAAAAAATAAACAACTTAAGTAAGACCCAAGAAGAAATGAAGAGTGATATAGCTGCAATGAAAAACACCATTGAAAGTATCAACAGTAGACTAGGAGAAGCAGAGGACCGAATTAGTGAATTAGAAGACAAGGAAGCAAAACACACCCAAAATGTACTGCAATTGGAGAAAAAAATTAAAAGACAGGAGGAGAGCCTAAGGGAGCTTTGGGACAACATGAAACAAAACAACATACGAATAATAGGGGTACCAGAACAACAGAAAGATGAACAAGGATTAGAAAACCTATTCGAAGAAATAATATCAGAAAACTTCCCTGAGGTGGGGAAGAAAAAAGTCACACAAGCCCAGAGAGTCCCAAACAAGGTGAACCCGAAAAGACCCACACCAAGACACATCATAATTACCATGGCAAATGTTCAGGACAAAGAGAGAATCTTACAGGCTGCAAGAGAGAGACGGAAAGTTACATACAAGGGATCTCCCATTAGATTATCAAATGATTTCTCAACAGAAACACATCAGGCCAGAAAAGAATGGACAGAAATTTACAAAGTGGTGCAAAGCAAAGGACTGAATCCAAGAATACTCTATCCAGCAAGGCTATCATTCAAACTTGAAGGGGAAATAAGAAGCTTCACAGACAAAAAAAGGCTAAGGGAGTTTATCACCACCAAGCCAGCAATGCAAGGAATGCTAAAGGGTCTGGTATAAAAAGAAGAAATAAAAAGCTCAGAAAGAAAACAGCCACACAAAAACAGAAATGGCTACAAACAAGTACCTTTCAATAATAACTTTAAACGTAAATACACTAAATGCTCCAAACAAAAGACATTGAGTGGCTGAATGGATAAAAAAACATGACCCATACATCTGCTGTCTACAAGAAACCCACCTCATTAGAAGGGACTCACACAGACTGAAAGTGAAAGGATGGAAAAAATATCTTTCAGGCAAATGGAAAGGAAAAGAAAGCTGGGGTAGCAATACTTATATCGGACAAAATAGACCTCAAAGTGAAGGCCATAACAAGAGATAAGGAAGGCCACTTCATAATACTAAAGGGATCAATACAACAAGAAGATATAACCCTGGTAAACATATATGCACCCAATGCAGGAGCACCCAAATTCATAAAAAAACTCCTGGAAGATATCAAAGGAGAGATCGACAACAATACAATCATAGTAGGGGACTTTAATACACCACTGACAGCACTGGATAAGCCCTCTAGACAAACAATCAGCAAAGATACAGCAATCCTAAATGACTCACTAGATCAGATGGACTTAATAGACATCTTCAGAACACTTCACCCCAAAGCCAGGGAATATACATTCTACTCAAATGCTCATAAGACATATTCAAAATAGACCATATATTGGGTCACAAGCAAAAGTATCCCCAAATTCAAGAAGATTGAAATCATAAAAAGCATCTTCGCAGACCACGATGGCATAATATTAGAAATAAACTACAATAAAAACAACCCAAAACACTCAAACACCTGGAAGCTGAATAGCATGCTATTAAATATTGATTGGGTTACCAATGAGATCAAAGAAGAAATTAAAAACATCCTGGAAACTAATGACAATGAAAACACAACAATCCAAAACCTATGGGACACAATGAAAGCAGTCCTGAGAGGGAAGTTATAGCTCTACAGGCCTATCTCAAAAAACAAGAAAAAATGGTAGTAAATCATCTAACTCTACAACTCAAAGAATTAGAAAGAGAGCAACAAGAAACCCCAGAGTGAGCAGAAGGAAGGAGATAATAAAGATTAGAGCAGAAATAAATGACATAGAGACAAAAAAAAAAAACAATACAGAAAATCAATGAAACCAAGAGCTGGTTCTTTGAAAGGATAAACAAGATTGACAAACCTCTAGCCAGACGCACCAAGAAGCAAGAGAGAGGACCCAAATAAACAAAATCAGAAACAATAGAGGCGAAATAACACAGACCCCACAGAAATACAAATGATTGTTAAAAA